>NC_022023.1:27749375-27757871 GCF_000317375.1 Microtus ochrogaster | reverse complement strand
GAGTATGGTTGATCTACAGTTAGAAGCCCAGATCCAGACCCCAAACACCCAGATGACTCATTTTGACTGATCTCATTACAGGTGACAGGCCTGAACTAATCTTATAATTAGACGATGGCAAGGTTTATTTTTCAAATAAAATTTTACTGTCTCATCATGCTTCCAATTTTCTGTACAAGAGAGTCAGCTTAAGTTTTAAGTCTTCATTTCAGAACAATTAACTTTCATGCCCATCTGAAGTGCCCCATTTGGGCTGGATAGATAGCTCAGAAGTTAAGAGCACTGGCTGCTCTTGCACGGGACCGGGATTCAGTTCCCAGCACCCATGTGACAGTTTACAACTCTTGTCCACCAAGCATGACCATTTTACATACATACATGTACATACATGTAGGCGAATATTTACACATACAAAAATAAAAATAATGATTTTTCTAAAGTTTAGATTTGTTATGGTAGATCCGGGTAATTTTAAAATCTGAAATTTTAAGATAATCTAGGTATACTGCTATGCACTGGGAAACCAAGAACTCAGAAAGATGGAGGCATGATGGTTAGGAATGTAAGGCCAACCACAGCTACATAACAAGTTCAAAGTTAGCCTGTTACTACAAGAGACCCTGGTTTGGGGGACGGGGTGAGACTCCGGGACTATTTACTACAGGCTTTTGCAGCCGCTGATACAAAGAAGTACTTTACTTACATTTACCGTGTCCCCATATCTCACACACACACACCTACAAATGCCAGTATTTTAACACTCCTGGATCCTCCAGGCTTCCATCATAAATCACTGTCTACCATACTGTACTGTACTGTGTCACGTAGGTAATATACGACACCTGTCAACTATAGGTGAAGAAGAGAAGATAGTTCATCACTACAGGAAGCCACCATTTCAAACGGGACTCAAAAGCAAGACACAGGTCAAATGTACAAACAAACCTTGAGGTACACGTTCAGGAACCTAGTACATGCCAGGACAGCGAGAGTTAATAATATACTGCATGCCTGTGTTGACGATGGGAGCTGTCTGGTGGGCTCACCACAAAGCCCAGCAGGCAACTGTCAGCCGACGAATCTGCTTTGGTTTGGTTTGGTTTAGTTTGGTTTGGTTTGGCTGTGGAACACCCATCACACGAGATGTACTAAAGCGCTATGTTGCCACCTTTTAAATGCATGTTGTTTATTTGTTGACCATAGCTCGATAAATCGGAGGGTGAAAGACCAGCTTAATGCAGGGATAGAATCCAGGTAGTCTGGCATGCTGTGAAGACATAGAGATCCCATTCTCAACTTGCCAAGTCTCTGCACAGGAAGGTCCAGGATGCCCTTGGTCAGCACACAGGAGGGCACATAGCCAGAGCCTCCCGGAGAGCAAAGGCGACCCATTACAGTACAGACACTGTGGTTTGAATGTTAAGTGATCCCCCGAAGACCCATGTGCTGCATTCTTGTTCCCAGGGCAGCACAACTGGGAGGTGATAGGACCTTTAGGGAGATCTCTAGGTCACTGCAAGGTCATGCTCTTAAAAAGAAGAACAAGATTCCAGTTCCCTCTCCCACACACTCACACACACTGGATGAGCAATTTGCCTTCCCACAATGCTTCCCATGATGTGTTTCCTCACCGCAGGCCTATCATCAGCAGGGCCAACCAGCCATGGGCCAAATCCTCTATAAATGGGAGGCAAAATATTCCTTTTCAGATTATATGATTATCTCAGGGGACTTGGGGCTTTATTACATCTATTTATTTGGGGGGCACGTACGGGCACCCACGCCACAGTATAGACATGAAAGTCAGAGGAGAGCCTGCAGGAATTGGTTCTCTCCTTCCACCATGTGGGTCTCGGGGATCTCAAGCAAGCCTTCAGGCTTGGCAGAAAGTGCCTTCACCCACTCGCCCCCACTCAAGGTATCTGTTGAAGGGAAATGAAGCATCTAAAGGAACCTCCCTCACCTAGATGATGGCCTCAGAGATGGCAGTCCAAGGGGTACCAAGAAGGGTGAGGTTCTAGATCAGTGGTTCTCAACCTTCCTAAGGCTGTGATGTGACCCTTTCATACAGTTCTTCATGTAGTGAACCCCCAGCCATAAAATTGTTTTTGCTACTTCATACTTGTAATTCTGCTATTATGACTCTTAATGTAAATATGTGGCATGCGGGATATATGATATGCAGTTCCCCCAGGGGTCACAACCCACAGGTCAAGAACCGCTGTTCTAGAGGCTGAGAGGAAGCTGTGTCAACATCTTCCTCCCCATGAGTCGCGACCCACAGGTTGAGAATTACTCTTCTAGAGGTTGAGCAGAAGCCAGAGGCTGTATCAACATCTTTCCTCTAAGACCATCACACCAAAGACACTCCGCCATGGTAGCTGTGCTGAGTCTGCTTTCCTTGGGAGAGGCTTTTAGGATGAGCCAGCAGTGGTCTCTCCTGTGGGGGCTGCAGGCTTGAGGATGGAAGATGGCCACAGAGAGCGGAAACATGTGGATGTCTGATGATCCTGGAATGGAGTCTGCAGCTTGGGCAGGAAGTCTGTTCCAGTGTCGGTTTCTTAATCCAGAGAGGTCTTCACTAGCAAATAGCAGTGGAGAACCATGCAGGGGTGATGTCACATCAAGCCAGCAACCTGGCTCCCAAAATGTCCAGAAAAAATAGAGAAGACGAACAAGCCTGCCTTTGTGTCTCATAGAGAAAGCATGCTCAGTCAAGCACACAGCCAGTGCATTGGGGATTATGGCTGGGGCACAGGTCCTCAGCTCACTAGCCAGCCAGTTGAGACTAATCACAGAGCCCCAGGTCCCAGTGAGAGACTCTTCCTCAAAAAAACAAGGTAGCTCTCACCTAAGGAGGAATGACAGCCAAGTTTGTCCTCTGGCCTTCGTGTGCGTGAGTGTGCACACATACAAGACTGTACTGTGCCTGCCTGTACACACACACACACACACACACACACACACAAAATAATAAATTCTGGATTAGTGAGGTTGTGGGTATAAAAGTAAAATGAAAGTCTTAGAAGAAAAATCTTAGGGCTATTTGTGTGACCTCTGTAATGCTAATTAAGAGGGAAATATGCAGAAAATATGAAAGTGAAAACGAACATATGACTAAAAAGTTTTAAATATCTCAAAAGACAGCAAGAACTGAGCCCAGCGAGATTATTTGCAAGAAAGAATGAGGTGGCTAGAAAAGTCACTTCAAATGAAAACAGATGCCAAACTTCTTCCGTCAGGTTGATAAAATCACTCAAGGTTGCTAATATTCCAGGTCTCATGGGTGGGGAAAAAAATCAAATCCTTATGCAAGGTGTCAGGGGTGAGAATGATCATAACCTTTTCCCTCGACTAACCCAATGACACCTAACAGAATTCCAACCTGGACACCCTTTGACTAGTAGCAAATCCACCCTCCAGGACATCACTCTCGAAAGCAGGCACTGGCATCTAAGACCAGCAGCATCAGACACTTAGAATCTGTGTCACCGGGAAGTTCCCAGCAGCAAGAAAGCGAATAAACCATGGTAATCTGCAGTGTAGATGATTACACAGTCACTAAAAGAATGGATTCAAAATTATCACCAACTGTGACAAGGGACGAGACACATCACACTTCATAGCGAGCCACCGAGTAAAATGTGGGTGCTAGAATTACAGCTCCATATTCTTTAAAAGAAAAGGATGCATTTCACATATAAGCATTCTGATAGACTTGTGACTGAAGTTTGTTGAATGACATTACACACCACTGGCAACATCAGCTACCTATCGGCAGAGCGCAGTGGAGAAGAGAGCGTGTTTGTGCATTTCCTGGATTTTGGTTATGGCAACAATTACATACTGCTTTAGGAATATTCTTAGAAGTCTGGCGGCGTTGCTCTTACAGGGCTTAGTTTACACAAAGGCTCAGCTTCTTTGCCGGCAGCTGCTGTGCAGGTGATTTCAAATGCACTAATTCAGGGTTCTGGGCATTGACAAAATTAGAAAGAAAATGATGAAACAGCTCCCTAAGGAGTAACTGGTCAAGACGCCACCTGACTCCAGGCTCTCAATGTACTGCCAATCACCGCTCAACCTCGCCACAGAGTCATGCAGAGAGAGGTGACTTATCTCCTAACCTGTTGGACAGTGCAGCCTGGGACAGGGGACCACATGAGGGGTGGCCCTCAGAAGCCAAAGTACCATCTGGCTTGTTGGTCATCACTGGCCTCTGGCCACAGCTGTCCCACTTCATCTGCCTCCAGCTTTGCCAAGCTCCCCTGCTATAGTTTAGCTCTAGAATATCCGCGAAAGGTCCACGAGGTAACGACTTCATTTTGCACTGCACTAATGGAAAAAGGTGGAGCCTCGTGGGAGGTCTCATGACCTAGAAGGGAATGGTAGGTTTCAGCCCTTCCTCTTCCTTCCTCTTTTTGCTCTCTGGTTCAAATTAAGCAGGATATACACTCCTACCACAATGTATTGCCTTGCCACAGACTTGAAAGCAATGGGCCAGGTGGTCAGGAACTGAAACCTCCACATGGCAATCCGATATGTGTACATACACAGACACACACATACACATAGAGATACATATACATTCATATATATATATATACATTCACACAGACATTTTTATACATTCACACACAATTACACATAGTCACATACATGTACACACACAAAGACACATATATACAAGTACACACATACATATATACACATACATATATTCACACATACACAAATATACGCACAGACACATACATATAAATATACACTTATTCATATACTGATACAGATACACATTTACATACACATACATACAGATACACACATAAACATATACACACATACATACCCATACATATACACATCTCTCTCTCTGTCTCTCTGTCTCTGTCTCTCTCTCTCTGTCTCTCTCTCTCTCTCTCACACACACACACACACACACACACACACACACACACACACACGGAACTTTTAAGTTCCCTCAATGTTCCCAGTGTAATGTGTCTTTAAATTTCTCTTGAACCTCCACCTTTCAGACATGGTTAGGGTTTCTCCTAAGAAACAGGTGGGACCGCCTTGCCAAAGTGGGTTCCTCCACCAGCAGGCTCTCCTCCATCTCTGCTACATAGACGGCTAAGTGACATCTCCAGTTAGGCACTTGGTGTTTGTTGTTGCTGTTTTGCTTTGTTTTGTTTCGAGACAGGGTTTCTTTGTGTCCTGGACAACTTGGTGTGTCTAAAGTTAAGCTCAAAGCCACTTCTTGGCTCAGTGACCCTGAGGCAGTCACGTATTTCTTCTTCGTCCATTTCAGATCACTCACCACAAGGAGCCAGGGCTGTGTGAGGAGTAAGCCCTGAAAAGAAGCTGGCTTGATTGTATGTCATTCCCCTGGCTAAGACAAGGGAGACACCTCATGGAAACTCAAAGGGAGGGAATTGTCCAAGGACCTGAGCAGTAGGGGGTCCACTGGGCCCCCAGTGAAGTGGCGTAGGACCCATGTAAAAGGGGTTGTCAGATTTAGGGCACAGTAAGTGCTCAGTAAAGTGAGAACTGGTTTTCTCTGTACTACCGTTTCCTCGATAGAAGGACTGCTGATATAATAATTCTGCAACAGGTCCAAACCACAGATGGCCAAAGAAGTTTGAGGCAGCAATGAAGCACTCCTTACAGAAGGTTCAGAGCAGAGTAACCCACCGTGAGTTCCATAAAAGCCAGTTATCTTGGTCACCTGTCTATAAGGAAGACCCTTCAAGGGAGTTGGGGCAAATATATTCATTATCCATAGGAGACTCATCTCAGGAACTCCCAGCCCCCATGGTCGGACGTTCAAATCTCTTATATGTCATACAACTTGCATATAGCCCACACATGTCTTCCTGAATGCTTTTAAATCATCTTCAGGCTGCCTATGAGAACTAATGCAATATAAATTCCATGCAAACCGTTGCTATACTGTATTATTTGGGTAGTAATGGCCAAGAAAACTCTATACATATTTCTGTATAAAAACAGGGTTTTCCTGAATATGTTCATTCTGTGGTTGATTGAATCCATGGCTACAGAAGCTGCTGGTGCTAAGGGCAGACTGTATAAGAAAGGCAAAGAACCCATGTTCCCTATCCACAACCACATCAACAGGCAAGCCTGTTCCAACTGGAACTAACCATTCTTTCTGCAGGGCAGAGATGACATGTGAAAATCTCGATAGACCATGCTGAATTTAAAGGCTGGAGATGCAGCTCAGGGGCGGAGCACTCACCTCGTGTGTTCGGGGATGTTCCATCCCCGGCACAAGAAAGATTAAAGAGAAGCCTGTGGGATGAAGGCCACAGGGTAGGAGGTAAAAAGTGTAAGCACTTCATGGTGGCTTCAGTGCTCTTCTCTAGAGCCTGGAGAAGTGCGAACACACAGCCTAACACACCAGGCATGACTCAGAACTGGGGGGAAACCAGAACCAACCACTCCTAACTGTTGAAGACAACAGCATTTGAAACACAAACCGCATTATTGTTTTACCTGTCCAACTTAACCCCTGCAACGAAATGCAGGGGATGTGTATTTTAATATAAATGCCTTTTCTGCTGTCTCCAATTAATGTTTTCTTTTTAAGGCTTATTATTTAAAAAAAAAAAAAGGCAGTTCTCTTTGCAAACCCTGGGGAAATTCAGCTAAGGCTCAGAGGAGGTGGGGGAGGCTCAGGCAAAGAGTCAGGAAGCCTAATTCACCACCAGTCTGCCACCTGTAGGCTGGTTCCAGCAGGCTGAAACTCAGTACCCACTAGACAGACATGAAAACAAGGCATATTAAGTATTGCTAAAAACCGAGCAACAGATGTGTGGAGACTATATATAGGGGCGGGATTGGACCACGGCTCCCTAGAGGCGGCCGCCCACCTCCTCTCATCGATCTGCACACTGGGAGCTGTGACCACACGTCCTGTCAGCCTAGTTAGCGCTCCAAGATGAGCCCCCCTCCCCACCCCGTCTGAAAGAAGCTTGGAAAATTAATACTCCCATTAGGATGAACAGCCACACCTGTATCGATCCTTGTTTCAAGGGTAGTTTTGCTAGGATCTCATTTTAAACCAGACAAGGAACTTGCAAGAACAAAGGCCATTACAAACAAAATAAATTTAAAAAAAAAAAAAAAAGCAAGACCGATTTTTTTTTCTAAAATTACGAAAGTTAAGAACAAACAGCGATCATTAATTCCAAAGGCTTGGTTTGGGTCTGTGTACGTGGATTTTAAACGCATAGCGTTCACTGGAAGCCTGTAATGTTATTTGTGCACCGTCGACCAAATGTAGTTACAGATGTCAAGAGTTCTCGAAACAAGTGCCGGTCTTTATAAATACCAGTGCCTCATTTATCTCCTAATTCCCATATGCCTGTTATTTATTAATATAGAAAATAAGCAACTTTTATCAAAACGCTACAAAATACCTAAATAAATCAATAAATCATCTCGGGCCCATGGTTTCTTTAATAAATGTTTCCTAGGGGAAGATTTGAGAGTCAAGGACCTGAAAATCAGTCTAGAGTTCAAAAAGCACACTCCTGGCTCCCAGTCGCCAGTCGGTCCAGCAGGATCGGGGGATTACGAAAGAAACAAGACGCCTCCGTGTCCGGGAGGTGAGTGACCAGAGCAGAACCAGCCGTTCTCCCCCGGACTGACCCGCAACCGAACGCGAAGCCCCGCACGCCCCCGGCGAAAACCGCAGCGAAAGGAGCCGCTCACAGTGGGCTCAGCACCCGGGCTCGGGAGCCCCCGCGCCGCGCCGCCTCGGTCATGGTCGCCCGCTGACCGCGTCGGTCACTGGTGAGCAGAGCTCCCAGCAGCTGCCCCAGACAGGGACTCGCCACCGACCGCCACCCGCCAGGTGACAAGGGGAGGGCGTCTGGCTCCTTTCCCCTCCGAAAAGTAACTCCGGGAGCAGCGCTTTGGAGCGGCAGTGAGACTAGCGACGGTCCCCGGAGTTCCCCTGCCCGAGACTTGGAAACTGTACCCGAGCCACGGCTGCCAGACCCGGGCGTCCGCTCCCCCACTCGGCGCGGGCCGCGTCCCCGTCACTGCAGCTCCGGGTCCCGGCCAGCGCCACCGCCGCAGACACTCACCGAGAAGCCGGCCCAGAAAGGGCAGGAGTGGCGCACGCGGGCAGAGGTGGTGAGCGCGAGCGCCGCGAAGCTCACGGCCACGATGAGGCATCCGAGCGCCATCTGCGTGGCCCCGAGAGCCAGCACGATGCGGGAACGGCCCGGGCACTCGCGCAAACGGGACAGGCTGTGGGGCAGCGCGTGCGGGCGCGGTGTGCGGGGGCCGCCGGCCGGAGGCATCGCGCCCCGCAAGCTCTCTCCGCGCTGCGCTCCTCACAGAGGCGCCGAGGCAAGTTGAGCCGGCTGCGGGGACCGCCTCCCCGTGGACAGCAGAGGCTGCGACGCGCGGTCACCGCCAGCCGGCCGGGCCGGCCAGAAAGCCGGGCTCCCGCAGCCCGCGCCGATG
>NC_022023.1:27747739-27749259 GCF_000317375.1 Microtus ochrogaster | reverse complement strand
TGCCGGGCGCGAGCTGCCGCGGGCTTCGGGAGCGAGCCTAGCCGCTGCGCGTTGGGCCCGGGAGGGAGCGGGAAGCCGGAGTGGGGACCAGGCGCGGAGCCGGGAGCGGGAGAAGTCGCAGGTGTGTCCTCCGCGCTGGCGCCTCCTCCCGGTCGGTGGAGAATCCTGAGGAGAGAGCGGACCGAGTCTCCTCAAGGGCAAGGGTAGCGAGCCGGCTCCTCGGGGAGCCTTTGGAGGAGGCGTGGGAGCCGGGCTGCAGGACCTATGGCGCTGAGGACCAGGAGCCCTGGGACGTACGTTTCCTGCTCTGAGCCCCAGGCGTGGCGACCTCCAGCCCCTCTGCAGAGCAGAAACCAAGATAAGCCTGGACGCTTTCTTGCAGTTCCAGAACCTCCCTAGCAGCCACATATTCCGGGGGCATGCAGTTGCCTTCTATCCACCTTTCCTTCCCTGGGCTTTTTGTAAAACAAGTCCCAAGTTTGGGCTTTAAGACAGTATGCAAGGCGAATGTGAATGAACACAGTAACAACCTATTAAGTCTCCTATACTCCCTCTGGCCAACAGTTTTTTAAAACAACTGGCTTCCTTGGAATTGCAAGGAAACCTGGAAATTCGGTCTTCATGATGGCTTTGTGGCCCTGTTGATGGGACAACTTTAAACCTATTCGTGTTGAAAGAGTCCTAAAGTGTTAGGAGTATGAAGGCTTGACCGAAAATTAGGAAGCAAAGTTGAAAAGGAAAAAAAAAAAAAAGGCAGAGGCCCTTCTTCCAGGGCCTCTTGACAGAACTTATGGAGCCCCACCCCCACCCCACCCCGTGCCACGGTTGGAGTGGAAATACTGAACGGTGTCCTGAAAACATCTCAATTGCTGGTGCTTGAAATTTCAGCATTAGAGATATTGATTCCTTTGGGGCTTGACGATCCTCTATTAAAATGCAAATTCCCCTTGAAGGGGCAATAGCTCAAGCCTTTATCAGCCAACACCTTACGAGGGCTGGGATTTATTTTCCAATTTAACTGGATGGGCAAGGGATGAAGAGAGAGGATGGGAATCCCAGGATAAAGTGGCTGACCTCAAAATACTGGCCTGTGACCAACTGCTGCCATCTCTCCCAGTTCTTTGTAAAACGAATAAGGCTCTGGCCAGGTGTTTAGAGCGCCCTAGTACAAATTCCAATTTCCTGGAGGTATTTTCTATCCAGAAGTTCCCAAGGCAGCGTTTTTGTCAGCGCTTGAAACAATATCAAAGCGTGATACTGGGCTGCCCTCACCTCCTTCAGCCACTCACTTAGGCATTCTTTTGAAAACCGGTTCAGACTAAGGCTCTAAGCAGAGGCCTTCAGTTTAAGGCTCTTAGGGGAAGGTACCTCAGTGAACAAAACAGAGAAATAATCAGCATAACAAATGAGCTAATTATTTAGCTTATCTACATTGTATACTAGTCAAAATTATTTTAACCCCTACTGTTTGCCAGAGAAAAGATTTGAGACAAGTAGAAGCAGACAAGCACGCCCCCCCA
>NC_022023.1:27742509-27747639 GCF_000317375.1 Microtus ochrogaster | reverse complement strand
CCCCCCCGCCTGGGGACTTTGTCAGCGCACAGATAATTGCTCCAAAGCCAGTTGTGTCTGGGTTCAGTAGGATAGAAAATGCTGCTACACCTGCCACCCCGGGGCTGAGAGGAGCTTCTGGTCACACTGGTCCAGATGCTATTGCTATCAGCCTGGTGAGGTGTGTGTGTGTGTGTGTGTGTGTGTGTGTGTGTGTGTGTGTGTGAAAGCGGTGGTAATAGGTCAAGGGATGGGTAAGGAAAGACAATGGGTAGTGGGGGCAAGGGTTGGGGGGCAAGGGGTGAGAGTTAATTGGGTTAAAGTGAAGACTTACAAAAGGAGAGATGTTTAGGAACTGTGGTTGATGATTTGAACACAAGGAAGAGATGGGGCCTGCCTCTAGGAAACTCTCACTTATTAATTGAATTGATTCCCAAGTAAATGTAGACTTTTTCCATTTATGACTGGCATGCCGACAATTCTGAGGAACAGGAGGCATGAGTGAGGTGAATTTCAAATATCTACCTCCACTGGGAACTTTGACGTGGAGAAAGCCAAGAAATTGATCCCAAAATGAAGCTTACTTGCTGCCCTAAAAATTAGTCCTGTTGGTTTAAAAAAAAAATAAAAACATCTTGGAACAAAATAATTTAACAACCAGCAAGTAAAGAGCAATTTGCGAGTCAGGTCGTCCCAGGAGTGGGAGGTACAGAGAACTCTCCTCCACAGCACCAACAATGTGGAGAAAGGAAAAAGGATGAAGAAAAATAGTAACAGACCAAAAGGTTAGTGGTTTCCAAATTCCTTTCCTGCTGAAGATTAAAGCGGAAGGAATGCCATTATCCAGCCACTGACACGGAAGTGTTGGCCATTTCTCCGGAAGTCAGAGGAACAACTCTGCTTCAGTCTGGCATTGCAGCCTGAGTGACACTATTCTGGTTTGGTCTGTTGTAACATCACACACGAGCCTAGACAATAATTTCGTTGAACATTGTTTCACAGCATTTAAATTTATGCTATTTAATTTAATCCCATGCTATTGAAGACGGTGGCTACGGTTATCTTGGAATTTGGAGTTATAATAAAACTGTGTTTATTTCATGGCTTGAAGCCATGAAGAAAGAAGGAAGGGAGGGGTGAGAAAAGAGGGAGAAGAAGAGGAGGGAGAAGATGGCACTACTGTGAGCCTACCCTCTTGCTTTGATCCTAACAACTCGCCGACCCCTTTGGTCCTCAGGATGTGTCTACTATAAAATATACCAGATGGTTGCTGCGGAGTTTGGGCAGCCTCTAAAGACCAACTCAAGACAACTTATTTTTCTCTTTGGGTCAGATGAGACTAAGTGACTAAAACCACTGTTTTTGAGCAAAACAAGACAGCTAAATATCTCGGTGAAAGGCAAGTTACTTACCTGTTGCCATGAAAAACTGAGTGATGTTGACCAAATATCTCATCCTGCCTTGCAATTAATTCCATTCTTGCTCCTATCACCATGTACCTTTCTATAGATAGATGACAAACAAAGATGCCCCCTTGTGCCCTCTCTAAGCAAGAAGAAACTTGTATTCAGAATCTTTACCCTCAGCAGGCAGTGGCCCATGGGACACTCT
Organism: Microtus ochrogaster; assembly: GCF_000317375.1. Classification (NCBI taxonomy): domain Eukaryota; kingdom Metazoa; phylum Chordata; class Mammalia; order Rodentia; family Cricetidae; genus Microtus; species Microtus ochrogaster. Next base: position 27,746,049 of record NC_022023.1, on the reverse strand, counting down.
CTTCTAGGAATGGAAAATGAGCAACACCAGCTCAAGGTGACTTAGAACAAGATAAAATGTTTTTTGGAGTATTTTCTTAAACATGTGAAAGGATTATGGAGAAAACAAGGGTCTTCATGTCAAGGTCAAAGACAGGAAGAAACCAGTGAGGTGGGTAGAGTACACCATTAGAAAGATGAGTTTGAAGTCAAAGGTTTCTAGAGCTGAGAACTCAGTAATCCAGTTCCCTGCTTTGCTATGGAACCCCAAATGGCCGTACCATAAAAGCAAATGTGCCCAGAAACCTCTAGCACAACATACAGCAAAGGCAGTCCTATTATACAAAGTGTTTTAAGAGCTGGCAAAAGCATAAGAAAGGCCTCTCCAGAGAGAGTAGCATCTTATAGGGTTCTAATTACTTCTCCAAGCACTGTTTGAAACTCTCCTTCCCTTAATGCCTTCAACATTGGACAGGGCATTTATGAAAAAGCTACATCTAATATCATACTCAATGTTAAAGACTAGAAGATTTTACCCAAGATCAGGGCTGCAACAGGGAAGTCTGCATTCACCACTTCAAGTCAACATTGCACTAACAAGAGCAATTAGACACGAAAAGGGAATAAAGGCATCACAATTAAAAAGAAAGGTACAAGTGATATCAGTTTGCAGATGGCATAATCTTATATAGAGAAAATCAACAAAATATACAGGAAAGCTGTGAGATCTAATAAATTCAAACAAATTAGAAGGTGTGAGATCGGTACACAAAGATCAGTTGTGTTTCTGTAGCCTGGCCATGAGCCATCTAAAAGGGAACTTAATGAATCAGCTCTGTTCACAGTAAGATCTAAGTGAATAAAGTCTTATGACTATATCTAAGGGAGCAAAAGCCTTATACCTCCTAAATCACAAAGCATTGTTGAAAGAAATTCAATCTCTAAATAAATGAAAAGACATACTATGTTCATGGATAAAAATACAACATTAAGATGTGAATATACAAGTAATTCTACAGAACCAACACATCAATGCATCAGTATCTCTGGCAGAAACAAGTCTCGAATTTACATAAAATTACAGAGACCACAAATACCAAGGAGATCTAAAGAAAGAAAGAAAGAAAGAAAGAAAGAGAAAAAAAATCCACACTTACAGATTTCTAAGCTTACTACAAAGCTGGAATAATCCAAACAATATGATATTATCAGAGGATAAAAATATACACTATGTAAATAGGATTAAGAATCCAGAATAAATCCATACATCCAAGACTAATTGCTCTTTGATAAGGTCAAACCATATATATATATATATATTCAACTATCACCATTCCACAAGGGGAAAAAAACTTCAATCGATATTTCTGGAACAACTGTATTTGCATATGCAAAGCAAAAAGTAAGACTTCAATTTCACATCCTATACAGAAATTAAGTCAAAGTGGATCAGAGCTCTAAATATATAAGCAAAAACTATGAAATTCATAGGAAGACAATACTGGTATCAAGATTCATGATCATGGTTCTGACTTTGATTCTTACATGTGTGATGTAGTTTGGATGTTAAACATCCCACAAAGGCCCATGTGTTTAAAGGGAGGTGGTGGAATTTTTAAATGTTGGGCCTTGGAAGTCATTAGGTCATCAAGTCATCAAGGGTATGCCATTGCAAGAGCTAATCTCAGCTGTCAATTTAATGAGCTCTAGAATCACCTGGGAGACCAGCATTTGAGCATGCATGTGGGTATTGATTGTTAATTGAGGCAAACAATCTGTCCATTGTGGGTAGCACCATTCCCTGGCTGAGACCCTAGATGTATATATAGCAAGGAGAAGATAATCAGACCACAGCGTTCCTTGCTGTTTCTTGGCTGTGGATACAATGTGCCCAGCTACTTTAAGCTCCTCGTGCTAGAATGTGGAAGAGTTTGGTACTCAGAACTAGAAAAGCCTATTGTGCTGGAAGCAGAGTTTAATGAACCATTCTGATGGGAACCTAGAAGGCAAGCATGCTTAGGAAGGACCTCTGAGATGGGCCAGTGGTAAAGGTTTTTGCTACCTGACAATGCAAGTCTGACGACCTGAGTTCAATTCCCAGAGCCCATGTAAAAGTGGAAGGAGAACACTGACCTCACAAAATTGTCTGCTGATCTCCACATGTATACCATGTACTTGTGTGTGTGTGTGTGTGCTTACATGCACATGTGTGCATGCCCTATATACACCCAATACCACACATAAACATATATATGATAATAGAAATAAATGTCCCCCCCCAAAAAATGAGAGAAATGCAGACCATGGAGGCCCGAATCACGAAGTTTTAGAGGTGAATGAGGATTGTATTAGGAACTAGGCTTTATGACATACACTGTCAAAGAAACTGACTGCAATCTGCTGTGTCTTGAGAACATGAATGATGTTGAACTGAAAAATAATGGACTAGTTTATTTGCCAGAGAAAAGCTCAAGACAAGAAAGGATTCAGGCCCATGGTGAGAAAGCAGTTACAATCACTAAAGAGACCAGTGCCATTGAAGAGACTCCCTTGCCCTGCACTGGGATATTAGGAGAGATATCCGCAAGATAAAACTTCACCCACCCAAGGCTTTACTGTGTGAAGAGCCAAATACATTTGAAAGAAGAAAGGCTGAACTAAAGGGTTTCCTGCTCCTCAAAGATAACTAGCTGAAGATGTGTTTCCCATGGCCGCTGTGGTCTACGAGGACATCTCAAGCTGGCATCAAAACTTGGCAGCATCACTCAGACTTCCGGAACTTCCCTAGAAGTGTGAAAGATGCAAGATTAGGGGGATCGTGGAGTCCTGTTCCACTGGTTCAGGGGTCAGCTGGGGACAGGCAATGAGTGACAGGGATGGAATCTTTGCAAGAAGATCCTAAAAGACCACTGTGTGAAGTCATGAACATTACATCGAAGTTGTAATTAGGACCCCAGGATATGGGAGATGCCAGGACCCAAGAATATCCACTAAAAGAAACTACTTTTCTCTGTGTAGTTTTCCCTCTATGACTGTAGTCATAGATAGAGCCTGTTATTCTTTCGGTCCCCGCCCTAGCCACGCCCACCCCTTTTAACCTCTAACCTCGCCCACCATCGCTCTCTCTCTCCGTTCTCTCTCCCGGTGTACACACGGCTTTGCCTCCTCTCCTTTCTCCTTTTATCTCTTCTCTCTCTCTTTCTCTCTCTCCCTCTTTCTCTCTTCCTCTTCCTTAATAAATACTTATGGCTATTTCCTGTGTTTATGTGTCTGTTACCTGCTGCCACCGCCAGCGCTGCGCATGCCCTCCCGCTGGTGGGAAACTGTAGCCTCTTGCTCGGGTGCCGGACTCTGGAGCCGGCGCCCGGCACCGCTGGGGACCCGCCGGAGTTTGCTGCTGCTCTGTGAGCCTGCCAGGCGGGGGGAACCCCCCATATTTTTAGGAATAAGAGAGCGAGCCTAAGAGAGAGGCTATAAGCAGTGCAGACAACAAAGTGGAGGGGTGGGGCTACCTCAGTCCTTTGGAGCCCAGCTATTTATTTGTTTGTTTGTTTGTTTGTTT
>NC_022023.1:27738289-27741801 GCF_000317375.1 Microtus ochrogaster | reverse complement strand
AGCTACGGAGAAACCCTGTCTCTAAAAAATCAAAAAAAAAGAAAAAGAAAGGAGAAAGTGGTCTCAGAACAAGCCCCTGTTGTTTCCTGTTTCCTAACTGTGAGCCTAGCAGATGGCCTAAGCTCCTGCTGCTATGACTTCCCCGTGATGGATCACAGCCTACAGCTGTGAGTTAGAATAACCCTTTCTTGCTTACAGTGCCTTTGTTGGTCACTTTGTTATAGTAACAGAAAAAGAAACCAAGACAGCCCTCAAAGGAGTTTGTGGAGCCTGGCACCGCCATTTTTCTCTTTATTTGCTCGAGATGAGATTTGCTTCACCATGCAATCCCTGCCATTGTCATCTGGGTGCCATCTAATAGGTAAACCAGAGGCATTGCAAGCAAAGAGTCCACTCTATTTTATACCAGAATCTCTAAAACAGTAGACCATTCTCTTTATAAACTAATTATATCAGGTATTTCATGATAGTAACAGTCAACAGGTAAGTTATGGCAACAAAAACAAAAGCAATGGAAAAAAAACTAGATAAACCATACTCAAGGAACTAAAACCTTTTTATGACTCAAAGAACATTATTTTAAAAAATCAAGCCCAGAAAATAATATGTACTGTCAAGGATATGGAGAAATAAGATCAGTTGTACATTGCTATCACATAACAGAGGATTGTTGAAAATGGCTATAAGATTTACCAGCAAAGCTTATAAGTATCCTATAATTTAGAATGGAAGTTCTAAACACCTCTGGGTGCATACCCAAAAGAATTTAAAAAGCACAGACTCAAAGAAATATTTGTGCATTCGGGTTCATAGCAATGTTGATCACAACAGACAACTCAACTGCCCAGTGACAAATTAGTGGAAGTCTAGGAGATGGACTAGTGGGAGAAACACTTGCTATGCCAAAACCCACATAAAAGCTAGGACAGTGTAAAGTGTCTGCAGTTTCAACATGCATCTATGAGAACATTGAGGGATGAGGTCGGAGAACTGCGGGAAGCAAGCTACCCTGGTGTATGAACAATAGCAGCGACTTTCAAGAGACCCCTCCCGGGGCTGGAGAGATGGCTCAGTGGTTAAGAGCACTGGCTGCTCTTCCAGAGGTCCTGAGTTCAATTCCCAGCAACCACATGGTGGCTCACAACCATCTGTAATGAGATCTGGTGCCCTCTTCTGGCGTGCGGCCATACATGGAGGCAGAATGCTGTATACATAATAAGTAAAAAAAATAAAATTAAAAAAAAAAAGATGAAGAGACCCTCCCACCCAAGCAAGGCTGAAGGTGAGAACTGACAACCCAAGGTTGCCCTCTCGTCTCCACATGTGTGCTATGGCATATGCATACATGTCACACACACACACACACGATAAATGAGTGGATAAAATGTGATATATACAGACAGAAGAATAGCATTCAGATTAAACATGAGAAATTCTGATGCACACTGCATCTTGGGCAAGCCTTCAGCACTTTATGCTAAATGGAACAAGTAAGACATAAAAGGACAAGCCATCATTATGTTTATAAGAAGAGCCTGGAGTCATCAGAGTCACAGAAAGAAAGCAGAATGGCTGTCACTGCTCACTGGAGAAGGGGACAAGGGAAAGCTGGTGTTGAATAGGTACAGCGATTTTGCTGGGGAAAATTAAAAACTCACACTACGTATGATGGTCACACAACACTCAATTATACTCTATACCACAAGATTTCTTGCTTACAAATGATTAGAATGGTAAGATTTGTGTTATGTATTTTACCACAGTAAAAAAGGGGCACACTGAAATACCATTTCATATGCACTAGAATGGCTATAATTTGGGGAAAAGCCTAGGAAGTAATTGTTGGGTATGATGTGGAAAACTTGAAACTCATCGCTTTAGGGACTTTGAATAGTGCCGTTGGAAAACGGTATGGTAGCTCGCCCCTCCAGGTATGTGCCTACAGGAACTGAATACCAGCATCCTCGGCTTGTCCTCACCAACTCGGGTTTGTGTTGGCTCGGGCAACCACTGTGGGCGAGTTGGAAGCGTGAAAGTCCCAGGGTACTGATGGAGAAGAGTGTCTGTCTCAAAGTGGCTTGTTTCTGTTCCTGCCTTTAAAAATATCGCTCCCTCTGTCACTGTAGTAACTGAAAGACAACTGAGTCAGTAAGAGCCAAGCTCTGATATGTAGAACCACAGAAGTTGGGTGTCGCACAGTGGAGCAGGGAGGGACAGACCTCTTGAAATAGAACCGATGATTATGGACAGAAGAGGGGACTGGAACAAGAGAACCAAGTGGGGAAGGGAAAAAGGAGAGGAGGATGAGAATGGGAAGACAGGAAAGACAGCTAAAATGAAGGCCACCTGAGGGGTAGTATTGAAACCCAATACAGTAGGAGCTTCCTAAAATAAATAAATATAGGAAGGCGATCGACATAAAATTGTCAAATATTGGGACGGAGTCATCTCTTGTCACCAAATGAAGCTTTGAGTGCCGGGATTGGATTATATCTAGTTGAGTTTTTGTCCAAAGGGGTCCCACAGGAATCCCCAAATAACCCAGCCTTGTTTCCAAGGCTACAGGTTGCTCTTCACACACTGATGGCAAGGCCTCAATGCTGAATACAGCATCTGACAACTCATTGAACATGGAGAAGTTGAACTGGTGCCTACTTAGAGCCTTGCCCCTACGTTCTAGGGTCTTTGGTTCAGGAAGGTACTCTGTAGGCTACCAAAGGAGAAACAAACACCAATTGAGGTGCAAACCCTTTGATCTACAATACAATCCCGCCTGCAAGATATGCCAGGCATATCTTGATGGCACAAACCTTGTGGAAGTAACCAACCAGTGTCTGATTTGACGGAAGGCCCACTCCTTGAAATGGAACCCTTACCTACTATTGGGTAATCAGGAATCTGAGATTAAACAGGACATAAGGAAAAATCAAATTCTACTCTTTTAAAAAGAAATATAACAATAAAATGACATCAATGACATTCTGCTACTCTCATAGGTGGTTGCCTTGCTCAACTATCATCAGAGAGGCTTAATGTAGCAAGCTGTCTTGCCAGATTATCTTTGGACACCCACTCACAAATAATGACCTGGAGACTTATCATTAATTATAAATGCTTAGCCTTAGCTTAGGCTTTCTCCCAACTAGCTCTTACAACATAATTTAACCAGCTTCTATTAATCTGCATTCTGCCACATGGCTTTCATCTTCCTTCAGTATAGCATGTCCAACTTGTTTCAAGTCTGATGGCATAATCTATCCACCTAGATTCCTCCTCCCCTTCCTCTCTCTCCCCAGAAACCCTGCCTCTCCTGCCCTCCCCTCCCCTGCTCTCCCTTCCCCTTCCTCTCTCTCCCCAGAAACCCTGCCTCTCCTGCCCTCCCCTCCCCTGCCTAGCCCTTGACCATTCAGCTTTTTATTACACCAATCACAGCCACACATCTTTGCACAGTGTACAAATATCCCACAACAATTTCTCCCGCCGCATATGGGGACAGATGTAGAGACCCACAG
>NC_022023.1:27735043-27737349 GCF_000317375.1 Microtus ochrogaster | reverse complement strand
TGCTGGGAATTGAACTCAGGACCTTTGGAAGAGCAGGCAATGCTCTTAAACTCTGAGCCATCTCTCCAGCCCCACCCTGAGCTATTGTTACTTAGTATGCTCTTGATATGATTTTAAATCACCATGAGGAGGAAAGGATTTTGCAAACACTGGGAGCTGAATGCTGAGCGGTATTGTTCCATTATTAATACCGAGCCCAGTCCAGTCATGCATACTCTCCTAAAGTACCTGGCACAGTGCTTCACAGAGAGTGGTAGTCAGCTCTACTTATTAAATTAATCCTGTATCCTAAGCTCTATGTTAAGATGGAAATTCTTATCACTTCCGCGCTGCTATTGACTAGAATTTTCTGAAAATCCCCTGAGAAATAACTGATGCTGGATTATCCAGAGAGGGTAATGAGGCTAAGAAGGAAGTTCCAGTTAAGTTAATTCAACTCGCATTATTAAATCAAGTTATTAGAAATCTATGTATTCTAATGATTTCATTAGAATAAGAAGCTATTCATATTCATACACACTGACTCTGACAAAATTCCACAGGAAGGCAATGTTTTGCCTTGAGGAAAACTATCAAAATTATGAACCAAGCCACACGAGACACTGTGATTCTCATCCATCAACTGAACAGAATATAATGAAGTGAAATTTATCATTTGGATTTGAAGCATGAGAGTCACCTTCAACCAGAACCCTTTCACTAACAATTTTTGCAATGAGAAACCAAAGGAAAATGCTTTGCTCATGGATAAACGGAAGGTCTCCAGGACAGTAGTCATCAGATTAATTGTCTTTCTTGTCCTTTCTGTTCCCCACAGCAATGGTGAGACGAAAACAATGCTGAGACCTACGTGTCAGACTGTGATGTCCCTCCCAGGCCTGTATCTCTGGGTTTAATGGAACCCGAGCCATCAGCAACTCCTCTACCCAATCTCCAAGAGGTTTCCCCAGTACTCTGCCCCCAACTATCCTGCCCTTTGCTTGTTTATGCTTCCAGAAAGCAGTGGTTAGTTCTTGCTGAGAATGACTCTCTTCAACCCCTATGTGACCTTCCTCCAAGCGTTGAGGCTTGTCTATGAAAGGTAGGACAGAGAAAAAAAATGGGCCAGGCAGAAGGTGGGGCCACCCTGCTTCATTGCTAGGACAGGGTTCCACATCCTGTTGAAAGCACCGATGGTACCCACCTCGTGAGTCCCTGTGAGAATTTAGTGATGTAACAATGCAGAATCCTTACAGCGCCTGACATACGACACCCTCCGAGAGCAGGTCATCTTTCTATTATGTTAGTACCCATCCCTAAACTGACATCTCTGAGCTCCGTTTTCTAGCCTAGTTAAGGTCACAAGAAGTGAACAGCAAAGACTGCAATAGCTTAAATCACATATGCCCTGACACACTGGTATTGGAAGACTTCACTACCCTACTCTCACCAAGGGGCAGGTCATCCAGACGAAACTAAACAGAAAAACACGGGAGCTAACTGACGTCATAAACCAAATAGACGAATGGATATTTATGGAACATTTTACCCAAACTCAAACTAATATACTTTCTTCCCAGTGACCCATGGAAGTTTCTCCAAAATTAACCACATACTTGGACGCGAAGAAAGTCTAAACAGATACAAAGATATTGAAATAACACCCTGACCACCGCAGATTTAAGCTGGTAATCAACACCAACAGAAAGCTTACAGACTCATGAAAACTGAACAATTACTACTCAGTGAAAACGGGTCAAGACAGAAATTAGGAATAAACTTTAGAACTTTCTAGAATTGGATGAAAATGAATATACAACATAACCAAACTTCTGGGACACAACGAAAGTGATTCTAAGAAGCAAGTTCATAAAACTAAGTGCCTACAAAAAAGAAAGTGGAGAGATTTCCTACTAGTAATTTAACAACACACCTGAAATATCTAGAATACTCAGCCCTAAAAGGGATGTCTCCAACAAAACTCTCCCCTCAGGGCTCAGGGAACCCTGCAGAAGGGGAGGCAGAAAGAGTGTCAGGACACCAAACACCAAAGCATCTAGACACAACAGAGCTGGAGCACATGATAACTCACAGAGACTGTAGCAGCATCCAGAGGGTCTGCACGGGTCTACTCCAGATGTGGTCCTAGAGCAGAAAGGAGAAGTGGACACATGCCCCACCCCTAACCCAAGAGCTATTGCCAATTGATAGCTACTTGCAAATAAAAAATTAGTTTTCTCCAAGGGACTCTCACTGGGGAAACAAACTACTCTTTTTTTAAAAAAATATTTATTTCTTTATTATGTATACAATAGTCTGTCTAGAAG
>NC_022023.1:27732059-27733874 GCF_000317375.1 Microtus ochrogaster | reverse complement strand
ACACACACACACAAATTGAAACACAATAAACATGGAAAAGCAATATAACATGGTTCCTCAAAAGTATCTATTGCCTAGCTGTGATTTTTGTGAAGATAAATTATGTTTTTTTAATGTGTGTTTTATGTGTATGGTACATGTTCAGAAGCCAAACACTCCTTATCTGCTAGTTTGCAGAATCTTAACTGCACACTCAATATTTTTATTGTTTTAAAACTACCTTCAGTACTGTTTAAGATCTGACTTTTTTTTTACATGTTCAAAATGTTGCCAGATTTTTGTACTGTTTGCAAACTTATAAAATAAATAAAGAAGATATGTTGATTTTTTTTTAAAAAAATTAAGGCATAAAGAATTGCAAAGTGGCATAACCACAGGTGACTCTCCAAGTAGCATGTCATAGTCACAATGTCAAAAAATAGATTTAAAAAAATATTAACAGGTATAAGGCAAAGACGCCAACTCACCCACAAACACATCCAAATAGCACCAGAGACCCCCCCAAAGCCAGGAGGAACAGAGTGATAGGTTTTCAAGCCCTGAAAGTAAATAACTGCTAACCAAGATTTCTATATCCAGAAAGGCCCAGGAGAACCGCCTTTTTAAATTAGTATAGAAAAAAGTATTTTTCAAGACAGGCACAAAACAAAAACCCAGAATGTTATACACGGATATGAAAGACTGTCTCAATCAAGAGGGTCAAGGAAGGAGTGAATTTCATGAAAAGAATAGCTGAACACAGAAGAAACAGGAAGGAATCTATCATGCAAAACACAGAAAACTAGCAAAACTTTGATATTAATAGGGTGAAAGAAAAAGACAAGCAATAAATATTTCAGTCAGCTAGTTCTTCAGATTTCCCCTTGGCCATGCTGATTGAACCCCTCCTACCAGCCCACCTCCATCCCCACGGTACTCAGCCTTTGTGCAGCAGACACATGGTCCTTCTAGTTCTTCCCCAATGCCCCTTCCATCCTTCCCTTTACCCCATACCCATTTTATTTTTACTCTCCCCGACCCTCAGAACACTCTCTACCAAGGACCCTACACCCATCACACTGGGCTGGGACTCAGGAACGTCACAGCCACCATACATGGCTAGGACTCAAAATAGGCAATAAAAAACAAAGAACAAAATATTTGTACAACAAAGGTACAACCAGATAGCTACATGAAGAAACAACTCAAACATCATCTGAAGTCTGAAGAGAAGTTTTATTACACCAAAGAGGAAAAAAAGTAACGAATAACCTCAAAACAGTTAGTCATAAAGGGGAGGGACAAATCACCACAAAAAATAATGGAATTAACAAATGCTGCTCATTAAAAACTCTCAATATCAATGGTCTCAATTCCCCAATAAAAATACATAGATTAACAAATTATATTAGAAAATAGGATCCATCTTTCTGCTGTATCCAATAACGGCACCTTACCACTAAGGAGAGATAATCATCTTATGACAGAAAGACGGAAGAGGGTATTTCAAGCAAAGTGAACCAAGAAGCAAACATACATAGCTATTTTCATATATGAAAAAGACTTAACACCAAATTAATCAAAACAGATAGGGAAGGACACTACATACTTATTAAAGGAAAAATCCAAAAATATAGTTCAATTGTAGACATTTATGCACCAATCACAAGTTCATAAAAAAAAACACTACTACAGCTAAAATTACATATTAGGCATCACACAGGGCTAGTGGATGACTTCAATATCCAACTCTCACCAAAAGGCAGGTTATAGTGGGTTGATGTCAATAAAAATGCCCCCTTTAGGCTCAAATATTTGAAATCTTAGTCACCAGGT
>NC_022023.1:27728204-27730669 GCF_000317375.1 Microtus ochrogaster | reverse complement strand
CCCTTCCATGATGATGGTGTAAGCTGTGTCTGGTTATTCCTGCTCCTCCGTACCAGTCCAGTTAGGGAAAATAGTTTTCTATGTTGGGACCCACGGGCCCTGACATAACACAAAGAATCAATAAAATGAAAAGTTGCTTCTTTGAGAAAAATTAACAAAATTGACAACCTTTAGCCAAGTTAAGCAAAAGACACACAGAGAGGTGATCCAAATGAATAAAACTAAGGATGGAAAGAAGGAAATTACAATCGGCACCAGGGAAATTCAAAAAACTACAGGATGTATTTTAAAAGTCTGTATCCCACCAAAAAAGAGCACTTAAAATAATAGGGGAAATTTCTTGACATATACTACCTACTGAAGCTAATTCAAGATGAAATACACTATTTAAACAGGCCCATAGTCCTAGTGAAATAAAAACAGTAATTAAAAATATTCCAATCAATAAAAGCTCAGGGCCATGTGGATTTAGATCAGAATTATACCAGTTCTTCAAAGTAGAGCTAACACCAATACTCACTTCTCTAATTCCTCTGCAAAATAGAAACTAAAGGAACATTTTCTACTTCATTTTACAAAGCCATGATCACTCCACACCAAATCATCACAATGAGTAAACAATAAAAGAAAATTACAGACTAATATAATATCCCTTATGAACACAGATTTTGAAAAAAAATCTCATTAAAATACTTGCATATCAAATTCAAGAACATATAAAAAATCCACCATGAATAAGTTGGCGTAATATCAGAGATGCAAGGATGACTCAGCATACATAAATCGATAAATGTAACCTACTACATTAAAAAACCTGAAAGTCAAAAATAATATGGTCATCTTATAGATGCAGAGAAGGCATTGGACAAAATCCAACATCCACTTATGACAAAATTTCTGGAGAGACTGAAGATACAAAGGACATACCTCAACATGATAAAGGCAGTTTACAGTACACCCACACCTAACATCACCCTAAGTGGAAGAAACTCACAGTATTGTCACTAAAATAAAGAGCAGGGCAAGGATGTCTGCTCTCTCCATCCCTATTCAATACAGTAATTGAAATCTTAGAGCAATAAGACTGAAGGAGAGCAAAGGGGATACAAATAGAGAAGGAAGGAGTCAAGATGTCTTTATTTGTATATGATATGACGGTATACATAAATATCCTAAAAACTCCACCAGGAAACTTCTACAGCTGATAAACACTTTCAGCAAAGTAACAGTGCACAAAATTAGCACAAGCCCTCCTATACACAAAGGACAAAGGGACTGAGGAGGAAATCAGGAAAACAACACCCTTCACAATAGCCTTAAACAAACAGACAAACAAACAAAACCCCTCTAATCATACACATAAAAGACTTGTATAATAAAATCTTTAAGACACTGAAGAAAGAAACTGAGCTGGGTAGTGGTGGCGCACGCCTTTAATCCCAGCCCTCGGGGGGGGGGCAGAGGCAGGTGAATCTCTGTGAGTTCGAGCTCAGCCCAGGACAGCCTGAGAAAGAGAAACCCTCTCTCAAATGAATAGACAGACAGACAGATAGATAGACAGACAGATGAATAAATAAATTTTGAAAAGAAAATTGCTGCTAGGACTCTTTCACCCCCCCCCACGACCTCCCTGAGCCAACTTCCTCAGGCCTGCGTACATGTCTTTCTCTTAATAAACTCTTAAAGTGGGTTTTACTGTGTGTTTCCTGATCCATTCTCTCTTGCGCCCGGTGATTTCATTATCCCTGGGAGGCCTGCTCTTTTCTGAAGGGAAACAGAGGAGGAGTGGAGCTGGGAGGAGTGGAGGGAGGGGAAACTGTGGTTAGGACGTACTGGGAAAAATAGGGTACAGAATTAAGCAGAGAATGAAACACAAACATCTAAGAAACAAAGACATGTTCAACATTCTTAATCACCAGAGAAATGCAAATTAAAACTACTTTGAAATTCATTTTATGCTAGGCAGAATGGCCAAGATAATAAAGCAAGTAACAGCACATGTTGGTGAGGATGGGGAGAGGGGAACACTTATTCCTTACTAGTGGGAGTGCAAACTCGTGCAGACACGACAGAAACAAGCATGGAGGTTCCCTGAAAAGCTGCAAAGTGATCTGCCACAAAATTCAGCTACACCACTCTGGGGCATATACCAAAGACTCTGCATCTTACTGCAGAGACACTGGCTCATCCACATTTACTGTTGTCTATTCAAAGGAGTCAGAACTTGGAAACGGCCCAGAGGTCCATCAACTGATGATGGCTAGTGAAAGCGTGCCACATGGATCCAATGGAATCGTTTTCATCTATTAGGAAAAGTGGTTCTATCCCTTATAGCTCCCCAATAACATGATATTTATCATTATTTTTGTGATATTGCAATTTTCCAACCCTTAAATAGATAGAGTCCAGTTTATTTTTATTTTTAATTAGCATGTCTCTTTCAGTGTGTGTGTGTGTGTGTGTGT
>NC_022023.1:27722604-27727814 GCF_000317375.1 Microtus ochrogaster | reverse complement strand
TATATGAAAGGGATTTAAATGGAGTTGTCATATAATGAATGACAAAAATGTTCTACTAGACACTTTCTTTTTTTTTTATTTATTATGTATATAATATTCTGTCTGTGTGTATGTCTGCAGGCCAGAAGAGGGCACCAGACCTCATTCCAGATGGTTGCGAGCCACCATGTGGTTGCCGGGAATTGAACTCAGGACCTTTGGAAGAGCAGGCAATGCTCTTAGCCACTGAGCCATCTCTCCAGCCCTAGACACTTTCTTTATGTCATGAAGTAAAACCTTCGGTGCCAGGAATGAATCATATCTTGTTGAGTGATTGGTCAAAAGGGTGACATAGAGCCCACCCCAATCATCACAGACTATTGCCAAGGCTATATATACAAAATACACTTTCTTCTTAGCAGTCATGGATGGCACCTTCCCCCTAAAACTGACCACATTCCAAGCTAGTGGTTCTCAACCAGTGGGTAGCTATCCCCTTGGGGGTCAGACAGCCCTTGACCAGAGGTCACTTTTCAGATAGCCTGCATATCAGATATTTACATTGTGATTCACAACAGTAGCAAAATTATAGTTATAAAATAACAACAAAAATAATTTTATGGTCGGGGGCCATCACAACATGAGGAACTGTATCAAAAGATGGCATCATTAGGAAGGTTGAGACCACTGTTCTAGACCACTAAGAAAGTCCAAACAACTACAAAAGAGACATAAACAGCAACACAGAAACTGCACAAATATTGAAGTCTGAGTGAGACACACGTGAACAACCAGTGAGTCAGTTAAGAAATTGAGGGAAAAATTTAAAAATTCATTGAATCAAAAGCAAATGAGAACACAACTTGTCAGAACCTTTGAGATCCATCTCAGATGGTTCTGAGAAGAAAGTTAACAGTTATATGTGCTTACATTAAAAAGGCAGAGGCACCTAACATAACACATAACACAATCATATGAGTCAAAGTCATGGAAAAAGAAGAATGAGCCAAACCTAACGAGTTGTGAAGAAGTAATCATTATTAGGGCAGATACTAATGAAATGGAAACCAAAATAACAATATGTAGACTCAAATGGTAAGGTGGTTCTTTGAAAGAAGTAAACAGGATTGACAAATTTTTATCCAAACTACTCAAAACAAAGACCCAAATTAATAAAACCAGAAATAAAGAAGGTTGCCCTAATAGATGCCAGTGAGGGCCAAAAGTTGACTAGCAAATGCTTTCAAAGGTTATATGCTTTAAACCTGGAAAATATAGAAGTGATGAATAAATTCCTAGACCAATCTGATCTCAAGTCATTTCAAGAAGACAAAACATTTAAACAGATTCGAAAGGGGCAATAATAAAGTCTCTACATGAAGCCCAATGGGGAGATGGATCAGTTGGTAAAGTGCTTGCAAGGGTTCAGTTCCCCAACACCCACATAAAAAGCCAGGCACAGTGCTGTGTCTCTGAAATTGCAGTATGGTGTGTGGGGTGGAGTTATTGTCTCCAAAATAACAAATAAATCAATTAATTAACCGATTAATTAATTAATACATAAATAAAATGGGGAGTGGGTGAGTGAGAAAAATACGTGATACTCATCTTTGTCATCTTTGGCCTCCACACACACATAAATCACATCCAAAAGAAAAAAAGGTAAAATGAAGATAGAAATAGAAGTCCAGAACTAGACATATTTATCTCTCCAGCATTTAAGGGAGATTTCACACCAGTACTCCTTAAATTGCTCCACAAAATGGTAAAAAAAAGAAAAAAAAAAACCACTAGCAGATTAATTCTACAAACCCAGTATTACCCTGGAACTAAGACCAGATCACAACACAACCAAACAAAAATAAAACAACAAACTAATTCCCCTGATCAACACAGGCACAGAAATTCTCAATAAAACACAAATTGAATTCATGAGGGCATGACGAAGATTATACTCCATATCACCACCTTGGTTTTATATCAAGCATTCAAAGTTGGTTTCAACATATAACATATGTGTAACCTAGTGTGTGTAATATAAACTTAGGGACAGAAATCATATGATTTAAAGGTTTCTTAAGCTCTCCTCTCCAGACAGATTTGTTCAGTGTATTCTTGGCTCGTTTAGCATGACGTTCCCATAGCATGACTTCCGTGCTTGTGTTTGGAAACATGTTTTTAAACAGCTCAATTTTGCGTCTGACATCACTGAACAAAGATATATGTGCTGTTCTGCTGGAACCTGCCTCTGTGTGCATTCCTCATGAAAAAGTGGCTGCATATCATCTCATAGATGGTGCCTGACAAGTGAACCCTTGTAACGAAAGGAAACCAGGGGCTGTAGACACCTCATTCCGCTCTCCCTCTGCCACCTCTGCAGCCTTTTAGATGCCAACACACTGTCGACCCACTACAGATTTATAGCTGTTTTAATGTCACCTCTCTAGTTCTCCCAGTTTTAATCTACAGATTGATCAACATGACCACGACCACATCCATACAGACCAGGCAGAAATAGTAGGCTCAGAATCAAAACAGCTGGCTGCACTGGCAACTCCTTCCAGTTGTGTTAGCAGGGGCAAACTACTAAATGCTCCTGCATCCCTTTGCTGGTGTGGATGTGGTGGTGATGTCCATGGTAGCTGTGATGCTAAAAGGAAGGGATGGGCAGAAAAGAAGCTTGGCACATGCTGCCACTGCAAGGTAACACCAGCAGGCATAGAGAGCGGCCTCTCAATGAGTTTCTTTCTTGGTGTCATTTCCAACAGTCATGGGTGTATTTTAACACCTCCCCACCAGACACCACACAAAATAAATAAAATAGCTTAGTGTCCCATGGATGTGTCCCATAAGGAAGCTGAAGAGAGGAAGGTGGAGTCTTGGAATATCTCAGAACCATTCTGGTTCCTGAGTTCTTTCTGAAGGACCTGGCATTTCATGGCCAGCATCTGGGACCACTGGGAGATCAAGAAAATGAAGTAGACAGTATGCTAACCCTCAATTTCTGCTTTGTCTAAACTAGCACTATGTCATTGATTTGGTCTCTTTGTTTGTGGGGTCTAGGGGGAGCGTTGTTGCTGTGGTTTGGAGTTTTTGCTTGCTTGCTTGTTTTTAGCCAGAGTCTAAAACTGTGTAGTTGAGGTTAGCCCCAAGCTTACACTCCATGTATCTCAGTCTCCTGGTGATGGGAGTGCACACCAGCACCACACTTGTAAACCGCTTTGGGTGGGTTACTTAGTCTAGGGGTTGTAACCCACCCTGCAGTCAGTTATTCCAGGGTCCCGGAATGGAACTATCTGAAAAGAAACGAGCAAGAGAGAGGAAGAAGGCCAGGCAGATTTGTCGAAGCCTTCGTTTATTAGAGTCAGGGTTACAGCTTATATAGGATAAGGAATTTGGGGGGGGGGGGCACAGGGGCCTGGGCTCTTGCCACGTGGTTCACATTGGTCACCTAGGCCAGGAGGTTATAAAAGGTCAGGTCACGATTCCTCGGTCGGGAAGTAACAAGTTGACACACCTTAGTTCTCTAGATAGTTTGGAATGTGAGGCGGGTTCCGCTAACACAGAGCTCTCTATTAACAGATAATTGGGAGTGGGATAGGCTCTGCCAATAGAACAATTCTAATTATTGTTAGGAGTGAGTGGGGTTCTCTGCTAACTCCTCAGGGCAATGGTTCCTGTAATAATCTGGCGGGGTTGAGGGGGAACGGCTCCTGACACACACGCCTGCCTCATCCAATCTATTTCTGTGTGACAAACCTCCCAGTCCCTTTTTCTAGATTGAGGAGGCAGACAACAACAACAAAAGACATGTGTTCGAATCCCTGCTTTACACCTGGGAACAGAGACCTAGAATGGGCATAGAATAGAAACGATGAATCCATTAGTGCCACGTAGGCCTGCAGCCAGAATGTATTTCTTCCAGACTCCATGCCAGTATCACCTCCGCCAAATCCCTCTTCATGGCGCCTCAAGGCTTTGTCTCCACCTTATGACTGGAACTAAAATCAGTCATTGGCCAATGGGAGTTGGAAGCCACATCAAAGACTCCAAGTCAAAGAAGTGGATGAATGGCAGATTTAACTTACTTTCACCCTCCAGGCCAAGCGCCCTGCCCAGGGCTGGTCCCTTGGCATTTTCTAATCGGCACAAGGATTCTGTGTTGACTAGCCGCAGGCTGCCTAGCCGTGGTCTTCAGCATGACCAACACAGAGTGCTAAAGCCTTGCTTCTTGCTCCTGACCCTCCTCGGAGAGTTCCCGATTCAGTCTGCCTGCATACTACTCCCAAGGAAGAACACGGACTGGCGAGTTAGAGATGAAGCCCATCTGTTTTGTTTGTTTTGCTTCTCAATAGACCAAGTCTTCTAAGTTAAGTAGGACTGGAAACTGTAATAGCTAGTTCAGGCCACTAGGGTGCCATTTAGGAAATGACTTCCTCAGTAAAATGGTGTAAATTACCATTGTAATTTAAAGAGAGTACGCAACTCTTGCGCAGATCAGTGCTTCAAGGCAGTGGGATCATCTAATGCGTGCCGCTGAGTGGCATCCGAGTGACCCGTGATCCTTAATGCTCCATCTAAGTGGTCCACGCAAAGGAGGAGGCGTTCCTATTGGAGTGAACATCCAGTTTAATTACAGTCTGGGAAGAAACAGACCAAGCATCTTTGGGGGGCCAGAGAGTCTTCCCTCTCTTCTGTAAGTAGGACTGATCTCAAACCACCACAGACACACTGTATAACTGTTTCCAGGGCAGACCATACAAAGTGCTGAGTAGCCACGCAAATTTCAGGGGGAAAAAAAAAAGCCTTTGAAAGAGGGAGGAGAGGGAGTTTGAATGGTTGATACAATAGTAGGTCTTAGAGGCATCCGAATGGTCATTCATGCCAACAAGAAGGATGCTTTATCAGTGTGCTGGCATGGCTTCCTGTTGGTATGCAAATAATGCCCAGGAGACTTCAGACATGATGATCCTCCTCAGTTCAACGAACTGCTGCGTAAGCAGGGAACTGTTGCTACTTTCGGCATTCATCTTATACATTCATAATTACCGCCGGTCTCCCAGTAGATCTCCGCAAAGTCAATTTTACCTCCTGTCTTTCTGAAAACATTTGTCTTTCTCCCTGAAATCTTTAAAAACATTGTAACACACCAAAACACCGGAGATGATCTGTCTTTGCTAAATGGGGCTGTAATAAATCAGTCCCTTCTAAATAATGAACGTAGCTTTTCA
>NC_022023.1:27706236-27721614 GCF_000317375.1 Microtus ochrogaster | reverse complement strand
TACTCAGCAGTAAAAAACAAGGACTTCAATCTTTTTTTTTTTTTACAAAATCATTCAATTTGGGCAACTCTTGCTAAAGGAAAACTTTCTCCTCATCTTCACACCACGTAAGGGGAACTGCCAAGACACATTTCTAGTCTGTCTTTCTCTGACTTTCCCACCCCGTGAAGGAGGACAATTCATTTAATCTATGATCAAATAGAATTTGTACAGGACTTCTACACGCCATCTAATCTGCTAGGGGCTGAATCGTGTGCTCATGATTTAGAACTGAAGAACTTTGGGGTGTATACTTATCTAGAGACAAGATCTCCGCAGGTGTAATCAAGTTGAAATTGCTGGCTAGTTTTTAGTCAACTTGACACAAACTAGAGTCATGTGGGAAGATTCCTCTACTCGGGAATTGCTTCCATCAGACTGGCCTGTAGGCAAGCCTATGGGGCATTTTTCTTGATTAATGATAGTTGTGGGTGGTCCCAGCCCACTGTGGGCAATGCTATCCCTGGATGGGAGGTGCTATGTTGAAACCAGACAGGGCTGAATCTTATAGATACCATGCTTTTCCTGTTCATAGAAGCCTCTTGTAACCCTCAGTTTTGCTATACTGGGTTATCAAGGACAGCACGATGAAACAGTTACAACGTAGCTTGTCATAGAAGGTGTGTGAATGTGAGCTCTCCCTCTGAACAGCTTGCTGTGTCCGATCTTGTGAATAACTGAGATGTTCCAACACCTGCAAGATGACATGAAGTGAGTTGGTGATGGAGGCACAGTGACAAAATGGGGTGTCATCTTGATGGGATTTCGAATTGCCCCGGAGATACACCTTTGAGAATGCCTATGACAGTGTTTCCAGAGCCCACCCTGAATGTGAGTGGTGCCCTCCTATGAGATTGAGGTCCAGGACTGAATTTTAAAAGGGGAAAGAGAAGAGTCGAACAGCAGCGCTCATCTCTCTCTGCTTCCTGACTGCGGATGCAATGTCACCAGCTGCTGCATGGTGCCGCCGCCACGCCTTCTCCGCGCCGCCACGCCTTCTCCGCCGTGTTGGAGTGCAGCAACTTCCCTCCGTGACAACTTGCTCACCTCTGAGAAGTCCCTGAGAGACTCTGGCATGGCAGGGTCCCTGTATGGTCTCTCCTGGCTCCTTGAAAGTCTTTTCATGAGGTACAAAAGATCTTATTTATTGCATGACAAGCTCAAAGTTGTCTTCGATCTTGTTTAAATCCTCAGCCTCGTGTGTTGGGACTAGAACCTGGAAATCATTCAATATGGATTTTTTAAAAAGATTTATTTATTTATTTATTTATTTATTATGTACATGGTGTTCAGCCTCCATGTATGCCTGCAGGTCAGAAGAGGGCACCAGATCTCATTACAGATGGTTGTGAGCCACCATGTGGTTGCTGGGAATTGAACTCAGGACCTCCATAAGAGCAGTCAGTGCTCTTAACCTCTGAGCTATCTCTCCTGCCCTCAGTATGAATTTTTTAAATGAGTGAACGGCTGGAAGGGCTGGCTTTAAGCAGCATAACAACTTGGTCATTTTAAAAACAGACCTTTTAGAACTTATTACCGAATACAAACAAGAACAATGTAGCTCTCTTGTTTCCCATTATCAACATTGTACCTCAGTCCGGTAGATTCATCACCATCACTGAACCAGTATTAGTGCGTTGATGAACAGAAGCCACGCTTCATTGGGGTTTCCTCCCTAAGGTTAGCTCATGTATATATTGCATCTAATCTAATCGTCATATCTTCTGTGACTTCTCTCGGGTGTGACAATTCATAGACAGTCTGTATCTTTTAAGGCCTTCATACGTTGAGAATTTAGAATTAGTTGCTCTGTAGATACTCTTTTAATAGGAAATTGGGATATTTTCCCCCACAATTAAACTAAGGTGATGTGCTTTGAAGAGGAAAAAGTGGCAGAGGGCCTTCCTTACCATACTCTGCTGCCATGATGGCTGTTGACAGTGACTTTGACCCCAACGACCGGGTGTCAGCGTCTCTGTGGTGGAGTTTCTCCTGTCCCTCACTCCATACTGTCTTCGTTGCACGAAAGCCACAGAACATAGCACGCACTTGCTTCCTCCTTGATGGCAGAGACACGCCATGCACCATAACGTTTCTGCTCTGCACCAACGCCCCTCGTTTCCCATCGGTGTGAAGACTTTTTTGTGTGAACACTTCCTTATTTACTGACAGATGTGCCAGCCTCTGTCTATGTCTCCCCTCCTGCAAGTTCTAGATTCTGTCATTCTCTCAGGAACACTGGTTGCTTCCACTGAAGAATCATATTAGAAATCAATATCTATACACTACACAGGCTCAAGGCTGCTGGGGAGTCATGGCTGTTGAACCATCTCAGATGACAGGTGAATAGATATACGTGTGTGTATACTGACCTGGGTGCATAACTGTATCTCTGGATGCAGCTATCTCCATCTAAGAAAGACTTGTGTTCGTGTGGTGTCACGACCTCTAACCCGACCCCATGCAGATCCTTTCAGCCCCTCCCCTACTTATTTGTAACTCCTCGTTCCTGCATGGAGATAGGTAATTCTCAACATCTGCTTAATATACTTCAGTTTTTAAAAATCCTCTTGCAGACACAAATTTCAGGACTGTCAAGCCACACTGTGTGGGAAGAGCTTTATCACCTTGTGCCCTTAGTTTTGTAAAACTCCTTGTCAGCTTTGGTCATTGTAACTAAATACTGAGAAGATCCATTTAAAGGAGGAAGGTTTGTTTTGGCTCATTGTGTCAGAGGCTTCCATCCATGGTTGACCGGTTCTGTTGAGCAAGGTAGGAACTCAGAGTGGATGGGAGTCTGCTCGCTGACCACGGATAGGAAGCAGACAGGAAAGGACCAGGACAAGATACACACATCAGATGCATACCCCAAGTGACCTACTTCCTCCAACTTAGCCCTATCCCAACAGTCATGGGGCTATGAATTCATTCATGCAGAAGTCCATCGCTGAAGGTAGAGAGCCAGTGACCCCATCACCTGTCCATGGCACCGTCATCTGGAGACCAAACCTTTAGCTCATGACAAGGGACTTTGGGGGAGGGAGGACAACGGGTTCCACTGGTTTCAAACACGATCCGTTCCCCACTTTATTCTTTGCTGCCGTCCGTGAGGCTCTTTTACACATCTGTGTTCTGTGTAGACCCTTTGGTCCCATCTTACATCTCATCCTGGGTTCCCCCAAATTCTCATTTTAAAAAATGTACCTGAGATTTACTCTATACCATAAAGTTTATAGAACTCCTTCACATGGCTTGGAAAGATTCGTGAGTTCACCGTTATATACTATTTGCCCTAAAAAATACCCTATCCATCACCTACTCAACTTCTATTGTCAACTTTGGCCACCATTGGTACCTCCATTGTCTCCAGGTCTTTGCTTTCATGACTGCCACGGGGTTGGAACGGTACAGCATGTGGCTTTTTGAACTGACTCCTTTCAATTAGCAATGCTATGTAGTAAGATAATCCATAACATTTTGTGGCTTGCTATTTCAGCCTTCTGGTTGCTGAAAATGATCTTATCATGTGGACTTACCTCACTGTGTCTCTCTGTCCCCCACTCAACTATAAAACATTGTTGTTGTTGTTGTTGTTTTTACAGTGTGGAGCAATTATGAGTAAAGCCATTGTAAACATTTGCACCAAGGGTTTGGGGGGGACAGGTTTCAGTCTCCTGACCATGGCCTCTGAATCAATGATGGGACTGCCTAGTACTATCTAAACACCTACCAGATTCTCTTCTGAAGTGTTGGTTTCATTTTCATTTCCATAGCAGCAGTGAACGAGCGCACCTCCTGCTCCTCCTCTCCTTTGGTAGCCTGTATCATCAGGTTTGTGATGAGGGTTATCATTTATAGGTGTGGGAGGGCATCTAATTATAAACAATCATTGGAACATAATTAGCAGTTCTCCAATAATAAATGATGGGAAGCTACAGATGACCTACTCTGAAGCTTCATC
This sequence comes from Microtus ochrogaster, assembly GCF_000317375.1. Classification (NCBI taxonomy): domain Eukaryota; kingdom Metazoa; phylum Chordata; class Mammalia; order Rodentia; family Cricetidae; genus Microtus; species Microtus ochrogaster. The sequence continues at coordinate 27,717,614 of NC_022023.1, read as the reverse complement.
TGGGCAGATGTCTCCATTTTGAACTTGCTTACAACTAATGGTCATATTGATTCAGAAACATGATTCAACCACAGGCTTAGGGCAAATCTTAGCTGCTAGTTTTGCTTGTGGTATCCACAGGGTCATCGCATAGGTTTTGGGCTTTTTTCTTTTTTATTTAATTAAAAATTTATTTTACATTCCAACCCCAGTTACATTGCTAAGAGATTTTTATCACCAAGATTAGATCGTCTATTTTCAAACAAAACTATCTTGTGTGTGCTAACTCTTTTTTTAAATATTTATTTATTATGTATATAATATTCTGTCTGTGTGTATGCCTGCAGGCCAGAAGAGGGCATCAGATCTCATTACAGATGGTTGTGAACCACCATGTGGTTGCTGGGAAATTAACTCAGGACCTTTGGAAGAGCAGGCAATGCTCTCAACATCTGAGCCATCTCTCCAGCCCTGTGTTAACTCTTGAAGCTTTTGTATTCCTCCATCTACACATCACTTGCTGAGTTGACCTAAACTCTTGAACCAATCCAACAGTACACCCTGAATTGATCTACATGCAGGGAAAGCTTGTCTTTTTGTAGCACGCTGATAACAAGTACCTTATTGTACTTAAGTGTCTAGTTAACCACACCCCTGGTTCTAATTATTAAATCATGTGACTGGAGTTAGTAGGCAGCATTCTTAGCCTCAAAGGCAGGCAGCAAGCTTAGGTAAGTAAAATAGCAGCGGAGCAAGAATAGTTGACGGCTGTATTGATCACACGTTTGATTAGACTAATAAGGACAGATGGATTCAACTTGATCCCGGTGATGAAGCCCCAGAGAGATACGCCATGAAGTCTTGCTTTCTGTATATGTAGAGCCGTCCTGGTTGGTCTACACCCTTTGCAGGCTGATAGCTAGGGTTTATTTTGTTCTTGCAGTTGATGAACCAACAGAGGCTCATGGAGTAGAGAATAAAGCAACATTTGAGACATTAGACTACTGATCCTAGCTTCAGCCCTTCCTGGGTAAGCTCCGTCAGCTTGCCAAGCCTGATCTTTACACCTGCTGCAATCCCGGCCTTATCAAGACTAGACAGCTACCAGGTATAGAACAGCCCCACCATCTGGCAGAGCAGTCGCCATGAGCAGCCTGAACCAGCACAGGATTGAGCTGTTTTCCAGTAAATAACAGTAGCTGTAATTTTGCTACTGTTATGAATCATAGTGTAAGTATCTGATATACGGGTATCTCATGTGACCCCCATGAAAGGGCCGCAACCCACAGGATGAGCACCACGCCTCTGGAGGGTTCCCTCAGCCCTCCTCACGTGGCTGCTGCTCAGGTGTTCCGCTGCCCTCTCTGACAGTGGTAGTCACCTGTAATTCCATAGTAATGACTGTAGCATACAGCTGAGACAACTGGGAAGGTTCAGATCCTCCGTATCCTGGAGTTGCTACTATGTCTCTTGAGCTGGGCTGCTCCTTGGCTCTTGGACGTGTAGACCCAAGAGTAGAAGGACTCATCACCTCTTTCATTTTTAGAGCTAGAATTCTTGGCTTCACATGAAATTTCCTGACTTGAAAAGGCTGGCTGAAACTTTTTAAAAAATGTATCACTGAGCATTGAGGGTAAACCTGGGCCACGTTGCAAGTTACTGTTTTTAAAATCTAATAAATTAATTAGCCATTAATCCTATGTTTCTTTGATGCCTGCTATATTACGTCTTATATAATCTATAGATTAACTCTTCACATATAGGTGAGCCCCTGATTCAGCTAAAGAAGAAACAGTTCACATATCAATGAAAAGTTAACTTACAGATTGTAATGGTGGCACAGAACTATAAATAAAGGCCATGAAATCTGAAAGCACACAAAGAAATATTAATAATCCATAGGAAAAGCAAAGTTTTCCAAGGACACCAAAAATACGCTTGCCAGAACTTGGGAGATCTGTCTTTCCAGCGCTTTACAAATGCGTAGAGAAATTGGTGAGGAGTGAGGCCCAGTGACAGAGTGCTTGCCTGAGGCTCTAGGTTGGATCTCAGCCCCTCAACAATGAACAAATAAGTGAAACAAATAGAATATGAATATTTGCTTTACACATTATAAGCTTAAGCAATAAAATTCAAAAACTGAAGCTGTCCATTTCTTTGTAAGAAACTTGACAAGACTGGAAGAGCCTTCTCATTGGTAGGGATGACACACAGGCCAAGTGGCCTTCTCATTGGTAGGGATGACACACAGGCCAAGTGGCCTTGCTGTGTCTCAGGCCTCAGTGAGCTCCTAAGTTAGGATCCCTTCTGCTTGCTGCTTCTGGCTTTGAAAGTTGGGAAGTGTACCCAGGGCTCCTTTTGTTTGGGTTGGGATTTGCTGACCTTGCTTTCCCTGGGAACAACACCACACTTGTCATGTCCTCCCTCTGCTTTTACACTTGTCAGTTGGGTGTCATAAAATGCCTTCTACGTTCCTGCCTAGGGTTCTCCAGAGGTGGCAGGATTATTGAAGTGACAGGGGAATCCCACGGGCCCAAGTCAAACAGCTATTTCTCGTAAGCTTGTCATTTCTGCTACACTGACCTTTTACAGCAGGCTTATCATCTCCGGAGCATAGGCTCCATAGGACACTGGAAATGCTGACAGCCAGCACAGGTAAGAAGCTGCCTCCCAGGCAATGACGTCAGGAGTTCAGCCCACCCAAATTCTACAGCCCAAATCTTTCAACACCCAGTGTGAGATCCCCAAACCAGCAGACACATGGTAAACTCCACCCTGTGGCATGACCCGGATCCGTCTCCTCAGAGTCCAAGAGTCTACCTACCTTGGGCGACTGAAGCGGTTTGGATGAGAAATGGCCCTTGACTGGCTTGGCTGTGTGAACACTTGGCTCCCAGTTGGTGCTGTTTAGGAAGTGTGACCTGGTGAAGGAAGCATGTCCCCAGGCCAGGCTTTGAGAACCCACAGCCTTGTCCTACTTCCTACTGGTGCTACTTCTCAAAGGCTGCGGTGATCTCTCTGCTTCCTGCTCCTACCACCATGTTTGCCTCTTGCTGCCGTGTCTCCAGGCTGTGATGGATGAAAGTCTCTGGAACCGTGAGCCAAAACAAACTCTTCCTTAAATCGTCTTTGCTCATGATGCTTTATCACTGCGACCGAACAGCAACTAACAGAGTAGTCTAGGACACCAGAGAAGCCAACTGAATTCCTCCCCCAAGGAACCTAGGAACTTTATTGTGGCAATGGCCTGTTCTGTGTGATATAGCACAGCTCCTGTGGGTTTGCTGGCATTTCTACCGTCATGCTCTGGGAACAAACACCCGCATGCCTGTGGCCTAAATACTCAATGCTTGTCCACTATTTCCTCCGTGACTTCATGTACATACAATTCCAATTTCCCGTATGTCTTCGTCGCCTTTTAAAATATATACTTTGATTCTTACCGGGTAACACTTCCTTTTGGTTATCCACTCTTCTAAAAGGTCACCTGGACTCATTCCTGAGACTAACAAGGCAGCGGAACTGAGCGCTGACCCCAGTGAATGAACGGAACCCGCCATGCGTGGAGACGACTCCCTGGCTGTGGTCTGAGTCGGTTATTTACAAATGGAGTGGTGGGCCCAGCACTTCCAGGGTTTGTTCCCTGAAGTCTGTACTCTCAGCTAACAGGCCATGGCAACTGAAACCCGAGCCAAGTTTTTGGGAAACTGGAGTTACTTAACCAAACCGTAATAATTGAATTTCATGCCTATCGGAACTATGACAAGTGAAGGCTGCCAGCGCTCGTATTTTGCCTTTGCAGAGCCAGAATGAGCCCGAAGCCAGCAAGACTCTTGACCTGAGATGGAATCTACACCCACCTCCTACCCTGACCCCCAATCACCTACTGCAGTACTTTATGTCGAAAAAAAGACGCTCCCTAAGATTAATGCTACTTCCTCTTCAGAGAAAGAACTATGTAGACATAACATAGTATTAGAAGCCAGGAGATCTGTTTTGGGCACGATCTGCTATGGATTGTATGTCACTTTCATGCGCTGCATCTGAAAAATAATGGACTATGCACCGAATTCTTTCCGTATTACCTATGGATCTGTCAGAACCCTAGCAATCACAGCATCTTAGTCACGTCAATATGGAGAAGTAAAGCCCCGTCTCCTAGCTTCTTCTCCCATTAGAAGTGTGAACAATGCAGCCCAGGTGTTAGCCCTGCCCACTTCAGTAGGCTCCTGCTGCATATACTCAGCAAGCCTGCACCACAAAAACAGACACCATCTGGCCACTTTCAGCTCACCACCAGCTTAAGACTCCTGTACGTAATGCACACATTATGTCGCACTGCTTCCCCCAATGCAGAAAGAAAAGAGATCTGCTCCAAATACAGTCTAGAGTCTTGACGTCCGTGAAGTCCAGGGCTGGAGACTGTGCAGAACTCCAAAGCAGTGCCCCAAAGGGCACTGATTCACATACGTGTCCCCAAAGGCTAAAATGACACTGAGAACTTTCTGATGACGTCTAGATCTGAAGCTAGTTCATAAACATTGGAACAAAGTATTTTATGATTGATAAGGCTAATTAAAATCCCAACTGCGTCACCTGTGAGTGATATTAATTATGAAATCTCCAACTGCTGGAACAAAGCTAGTGAAACGATGCTGCTTTCTCATTTCACACCAAGCGTGTGAATGTGGTGGATTCAGTCTGTGCAAAAACTAAGCCAGACGTAAGTGACAGCTCCTTGCTGGTGGGAGTGCAAACTTGTATGGCCACTATGGAAATCAATTTAGCAGTTCCTCAGAATGTTGGGACTCAATCTACCTCAACACTTAGCTATAGCACTCCTGAGCATATACCCAAAGGATGCTTCATTCTACCAAAGGACACTTGCATGACCATGTCCATTTCAGCATTACTCATAATAGTCAGAAATTGGAAACAACCTAGATGCCCCTCAACAGAAGAATGGATAAAGAAAATGTGGTACATTGATGCAACGGGATACTACTTAAGTGTTTTTTAAATGGCATTATTTAATTTTCAGCCAAATGAATAGAACTAGAAAAAAAATCATGCTGAGTGAAGTAGTAACTCAGACCCAGGAAGATATAAATATGAGCAGTGTCTTATCCAGTCATCATCATAGAGTCTCTCTCTATGGGAGATGCAGATGGGAACAGATGCAGTGACCCACAGCCAGATATTATGTGGAGAGAGAGAGTCAAAATTTGGAGGTCTCCATTGGGCTCCTCTTATCTTAGCTCAGGGAACCCTACAGAAGAGGAGGCAGGAAAATTGTAGGAGCCAGAGGAGATAGAGGACACCAAGAGAACAAGGATCTCTGAATAAAGTTAAGTAGAGCACACAGGAGCTCACAGAGACTGAAGCAACAAACACAGGGCTTACATGGGTCTACACCAGGTCCTCTGCATGTATATTATAGCTGTTAGCTTAGTATGTTTATGGGACTCCTGACTATGAGAACAAATGGGTCTCTTACTCTGGTGCCTGCCCTTGGGACTCTTTTCCTCCTGTTGGGTTGCTGAGCCCAACTTCGATATGATCGTTTTTCCTCCATCTTATTATATTTTATTTTTTCGTGTATAGTTGTTATCTCTTAGAAGCCTGTACTTTTCTAATGACAGACAGAAAGGGAATGGGTCAAGAGGAGAGAAAAGGTGGGGAGAAACTGGGAGGAGTAGAGGGAGGGGAAATATAATCAGAATATATTGTATGAGAAAAGAATCTATCTTCAATAAAAAAAAGAGAAACTTAAACAAAAAAGAAAGAAAAGAAAATATCAGTATACTTGAAAAGAGATTTTCTTTGAAAGAGATGATTACCCTGTATTTATTGTTTTTCATATACTAGTATTAGTACACTTATGATTGACATGTATCTCCACTAACTAGTTAAAACTTTATCTGTTATTTGTAGTTTATCTATATTTGTCCAAAAACTTAATCATTAAAACAATGGATAGTCACTGGAAAAAAATGCTTATCCCATCACCTTCCATATATTAGACTCAGGCACTGGTTCTTTTATAAGATTTTGTGTTGTGAATAATTATTTTAAGATGTGTTACATTTTTATGCTGTGGAACATTTTTTTTAATGATGGAAAGATATGTTCCATCATTGTTTTATGGTTCATTGGTTTAACTCTGTGGAACTGTGATACTTTGCCTGTCCAAAACACCTGGTTGGCCTAATAAAGAACTGAATGGCCAATATTTAGACAGAGAAAGGATAGGCAGGGCTGACAGGCAGAGAGTATAAGGAGGAGGAGAAATCTGGGAGGAGAGATAGAAGAGTAAGAAGACCAAGAAGCAAGAAAAAACACCAGGGGCCAGCCACCCAACTACACAGCAAGCCATGGAGTAAGAAGTAAAGAAAGATTTATAGAATAAAGACAGATAAAAACCCAGAGACAAAAGGCAAATGGGATAATTTAAGAAAATCTGGCTATAAATAAGCCAAGATAAGGCCAGACAACTATTAGCAAGAATAAGCCTTCTTGTGATTTATTTGGGAGCTGAGTGGCAGGTCCCCCAAGAGACTAAAAAGAATTTAAAAAGAAAACAATTTTGAGAATCAGTTCATTAACTTGACTTCCTTATAGACTTCTTTATAGAGAAGGTATAGTAGATTTACTCTGCAAGGTCTATAATGTTGTCTGTACTTTATGCTGTTTCCTTATTGAAGGAGAAATGGTCACGCTACAGGCAAAGGCATGACATCAAGTGTTGGAAATTAAGCCTCAGAAGATCTGGGTGCTGGGAACCTTGAGCAAAGCCACCTAGAGGTTACAATGCAGAAATTGGACCAGTGAAAACATTTGTCATGTTCTGAGAATCATCACAAAATGATGCTTGGAATGATCTTTGATGGAAGCAAACAGAGTAGAGGCATTTATATTACTTTATTTTGTCTTTTTTTCTCAAGACAGGGTTTCTCTGTGTAACAGCCCTAGCTGTTCTGGAACCACAAGTTCTGTAGACCAGGCTGGCCTCAGACTCACAGAGATCCACCTGCCTCTGCCTCCTGAGTACTGGGATTATAGGCATGCACCACCACTGCCCAGCTTTATTTATTTTTATTTTTTATTTTCTAGTTTTTTTGAGACAGGGTTTCTCTGTCTAACAACTATGGCTGTCCTGGAACTAGCTCTGTAGACCACGCTGGCCTCAAACTCACAGAGAGATCCACTTGCCTCTGCCTCCCAAGTGCTGAGATTACAGGCGAGTGCCACCACCTCCCGACTTATTTACCTATTTTAATTCCTACATATGACTACTAATACAGATTTTCCATTTAATGTATTAATTTAAAAATTCTTTTTTTAAACTAATTTTTTCCTTTAGAAATGTCAGAAAGTATAGCTGTAAAGTCTCACCAGCATGACTGCCTAACCATGAACAAAGCAAGGAAGATGCTGATAGACATTCTGACACAAGGAGAGGAAAGACCATGAGTCCTCAACTCTACACAAAGAACTAAATACATCAAAGGAACGCTGAGGAGAGAAAAGGTCTTCCTTAGCAAAGAGCACACCAATTAGTGGTTAGATCTGGGAGGAACTGAGAGGGAATAAGATCAAAACACATTGTAGGCAACTTTTATTGAACTAATACCATTTTTGATATCTTAATCTCAACAAATCAAAGGAATAATTTTTAAAATGTCATTTGCGGAGGTACAGATCTGTAATCCCAGAATCCATGAGGCTGAGGAAAAAAGAATCAAGAGCTTTGTACTCATCCCCCTAGGCAGCTCTGATCCTTGCTCGGAAAGACTTCAGTTTGCAGTGGACATCAGTCAGTGGAGGGACGCATGATTAGTGAAAGGGATAAGAACAAGACACCGTGTGCCTGGCTCTAAACAGGTCATCTAAGCAATGCTTTCACCATCATGGCTTGGGGAACGTCTTGAGAAAGAGGTAGAGGGAATCTAAGAGCTAGCGGAAGGGAAAGGTGCTAAGAAATGCTAACCTGTGCATCCCTAGACATTGCGCTCATGAATTCTGCATGCAGCACTGGTTCCCTGCACAAGGCCTGAAGAAGAAGAATATCCAGCTAATATCCCAGGCTTGATGGGTTAGCTCTCCAGGTTAGAGGCATTGTTTGGGCGCTATTAGTAGTTAATAGTTGCTGGAGAAGGGAAAAATCTTTTTGAGCATGTGGCCACTTGTAGGTTTCCCATGCATGAATGAACAACACTGATAGAATTTAATGGGTTATCAAACAGAAATGAACTAGGGAAGGGGCAGTTTGGGTGTCCATGAGGAGAGCTGGAGCAGGGAAAAGAAGTAGACATGATCATATTTCATAATAAAAATGTATGAGATCCACAAATAATGTATTTTTAAAAAACGAGTTATCCGCCAACACTCATGTTTTCTTCATTTTCACCATCAATGCCCCAAAAGGCCTTTCTTTAGAGGCCATTTTTCTGAAAAGAAAGTATGTACTGCTTCTTAGAGTGTTCCTGGGGGTGACTTAATGAACCCCAAATAGGAAATTAGCTTGGTCATGCAATGCTGGCAGTGGGTAGATTAGTCAGAGCCTAGTTATCTGATCCATCACCAAAATGACCAAACACCAACCTCCGGAGCAACCAGCATATGCAAAATACCCAAGGTGAGAGATGGCACAGCATTTCCCAGTGGTCAAAGATGGTAGGTGCTGACAATGTGCAGAACATCACAAGATGGTCCCTAAACAATGTAAGAAGACAGTGGGGGGGGGGGGGAGCAGAAGCAAGCCACCCTTGGCTCAGCCATGTAGCCAGAAGCAGACGAGAAGACTCTTCATCCAAGAGGCAAGCGAGGAATCCAAGGCCAAAGACTCTGGCCTACTGACCCCTAGAGCCTCAAATCTGGGTGCAGAGCTGAGGCAGACTCCCTCGGTGGGGCAGCTCCTTGCCTCAGAGGGCTATGGCTAGGAACTATCTGGGCACATAATATTGCTTAAAACTGAGTTATCCCAGATGAGGTGAGGCTGGGGAAGGCCTGGGAACAAGAAGAAGTCTATCATGAGGTTTAGGAAAGGTGTTGGCCCTGTATTACCTTTAAGATTAAGCTTTATTGGGAGAGAGACTTTGGAGACGGGGACAGAGCATGCTAGAGACTTGGGGATGGAGATTGCTAGAAGACGTACATCATACCATGGACACTGTGATGGCTCCTTAAAAGGAGAGGGAGCCTTCTCTTCAAAGCCCTGAGGCGCTGAAGACAGCTACCGTATAACACAGCAGGGAGGCCGAAGGAAAGAGTCTTCAAAGCCCACAAACTGAGAGGGTTTCTGACTCAGATTTGCAGAAGGGTAGCAGGATGCTCCGTACCACGTGACTTAACTTGGCCTAGCCTACAAGTCAAAGGGGAGAAGCCGGCGCTAGGCAGGACTGTAATCTCTTACCTTGCAGTCACACTGGGGAGGGGCCCTACTTATTCATTCTTTATGCTCTACCACCCGGAACAGACTGCAGTAGGGCGCAGCACGTCTGCCCCCCTCCCCCGCCACTGTACCACTGTACCTGACTTCTCAAAGTGACTGATCGTAAAATGGCAGATCTGTGATCTAACCTTGACAATCCCAGGGTGAGACACGGCCACCTCAATCATTCACCAAATTGGACGGACCAGATGCTAACAAACTACGCTCAGCTTGGACAGTGGCGTGAACAGCCTCATCACTTCGGAAAACCCTGAACTTGAGATCAGCAGGTAGCTCAACGGCTGGAGCCAGTTTCCAAAATAGAACTTCTGAAGCTGCTTGGGCGATGTGACAGCCACTGTCCATCTCTCCAGCAAGCTGATGAAACGCTTCGCAGGTTTAGAAGTACTGAAATGGCTTCACTTACCCAGGACTGCCTTTCCCTCCTCCCTCCCAAAGTGCTGGGACGATAACATTAGCCAGGCCAGGGGCTAAGAAACTGGCTTCTCAGGAGGGTGGTAGATCCTGCTTGACCCCACAGACTGAAAAGCCAAGTGTGGGCAACAGAGGATCCGGTGTGCAGAAACAGGGAGTCTCCTAAAGTGAACATGTGTCCAGGACAGGCTCAGCACCCAAGGCATAGGAGAGACAGCTTACAAGTGTGATTGACCTCAACTCCGTCAGTCTACCGGGAGAAAGCCAATTTTAGAAGACCCAGAAGCAAACGGCTCCAAACTCTCTTTTCTTCGTCCCTTATGTTTCCCCCTTTCTCTTTCACTTACCCTTCTACAAGTTCTTTGACTCCTGGGGACAGGGAGCTTTTTATTTACATTTATTTAATTTTACTTGTGCTTTTTATTTGTTGTCCAATCAGATTCGTGTTCTTCTCACGCACTCTTCAAAAGCCCCGCCTCCTCTTTCATTCATTCTAGATGTCCATGTGTAGAACGAGACCCCTACTTCTTCAGCTGTGCAAATATTGAGTCAAAATGGATAAAGACCTTAATGGAAGACCCGAAACACTGAAACAGCCAGAGGGAACTTGAGGTTCAGCTTAGGGTAGGGGGACAGTTCCTGGAGAGAGCTCTGGATGCTCGGGAAATAACCGATAAACAAGACTGTGTAAAATTTAAAAGCTTCTTCACAGCAGAGCCAAGAGTTGTCAGGGTGAAGCGGGAGCCTGTAAAACAGGAGATCTGTAGCTAAACACTGGAGGGGATTAACACCTAGACTCTATGGAGAACCCTCCGAACTAAATACCATCAGCGCAAAAATTACCAAAACAAATCATGCAATCAATAAATGGACAAATGAATGGGACATTCTCAAAAGGAGAAATACAAATGGCCAAATAAACATTTGAAAGACGGTCAATATCTTGACCCATGAGAGAAATGCAAATTGAAATCACATTAAAATACCATCTTCCCCCCATCAAAGTAACCATCATCATGAAGACAAATGACCAGAAATGCCAGCAGGGATGTAAGAAAGAGCAACCATTATACCCTGCTGATGGGAGTGCGCACTGTTGCCGCCACTATAAAAATCCATATGGAGTTTCCTCAAAAACAAACAACAAAATTGCCACATGACCCAGCTACCTTCATCCTTAGTGGATACCTGAAGGAATTTAAGCCAGCATCCCACATAGATCCGCCCATGAACCTGTTTAGAGTACATGACAGTGAGGGAGAGTCTCAGGAGATTGGCACACAGACCGTGTTTTGTATTGTGGTTGAGATTACACTTGGTGCAGTCTTTGACAATAGCAGGTGATTTGTTTGTGTGTGGTTCTGGAGATCAAATGGAAAGTCTCGCCAATTCTAGGGAATGGCTATATTACTGAGCTGCATCTCCAGCCCTGACTGTCTCTTACAGTATAAAGATGTAGAAACATGGGCCAGCAAGATGCTCAGAGGGCAAAAGTGCAGTACAGTACAGCCTGATGATCCAAGGTCCATCT
>NC_022023.1:27701532-27705934 GCF_000317375.1 Microtus ochrogaster | reverse complement strand
AGCCCATAATTCCAGCATCTGTAGGGTGGGGGCAAGACTAAAACTTTGAGGATAACCTGGGCTACGAGAGAGAGAGAGAGAGAGAGAGAGAGAGAGAGAGAGAGATTTCTACAATAGCAAGTATAAAAAAGATGGTTCATTTATGTGACCTGGGAAAGAAAAGAATTTCTATGAAACACAGGCCACAATCATTTTTGAAGGAAGCAAAATAAACTTAAAGGCAGTTTAACTTCTCCGTAGCCAGCATCTTTCTCAGAACATACTGTAGCAAGTAATTCTCCATCTTTTTTTCAGGTATTATGTATGTCACCCAAGGACTTATAATGTTGGGAAATAATAGAGCATATTAAAGAAGCCATCTACCAAAGCCATTTTGAATACTGAAGTTCTGTGTGAAATTCAACCTAAATTAAGCACCTCAGTGCCAAGCTTTTTCTCTAGGGGAAAGGGGGCAGGGTTTAGTCTACGTTAAATCACACATCAGGTGGTTAGAGAAAAGAATGTGCTGGTTTAACACCAGGCAGAGCAGCCTTTACCAGGCACAAAAGGAAGGGCCTATGGGAAAACCAGGTACACGGTTGCCCCTCAGTGACTGGTGCCAACGACACAGCGCTAGGGATTCCATCTCTAAGGTCTCTAAAGGTTCCGTGTTGACCTTTCAGTCCCCAGAATAGTGCCATTAGCGATGTGGGGCAGGGGGGGCTGAGCGTTCAAAAGTGGGGCCTGGTTTAAACATGCCCTTGACTGGGGTGGTGGAACCCAGACCCTCTCTCTGCCTCTCCTTTACTCAGTAGCCACAAAGTGAGGAATTCTGTTCGCTGGTCCACGGTAACATGTTCAAAGGAACGGCTAAGGGACCATGGACTGAGACCTCGAAAAGTAAGCAGAACAATCCTTTCGAAGTGGATCATCTCAGGTTTCTGGTCCCTTGACAGAAGGCTAACGGACATATACACATGCGGTGGTGCTCATTGGGGCATCCACAAGCAGGGCAGCTTCAACCATGCCCAGCCAAGGCATCCTCAAGAAGAGGATGAAATGAGGAAAAGCCTTTGTATGTGCAGAAATTCAAAGGCACTGAAGCTGTGGCCCTGGCCTGCCAGCCCCTGTGTGGTACAGCGCCCCCCCCCCACTGCCAGCCCCTGTGTGGTACAGCCGCCCCCCCCCACTGCCAGCCCCTGTGTGGCACAGCCTGCTCCCCACCTGCCAGCCCCTGTGTGGCACAGCCGGCCCCCCACCTGCCAAGCTAGTGGGAACTCACTGACTCCTGAATGACAACTGGGAACATGCATAGGACCTACTAGGCCACCTGTGTACAAGTAACAATGGCGTGGCTTGGGCAGTATACGGGGCCACTGGCAGTGGGACCAGGATCTAACTCTAATGCATGAACTGACTTTGTGGAACCCGTTCTCTATGGAGAGATACCTTGCTCAGCCTAGGCACTGGGGTGGGGGAGGGCTTGGTCCTGTGTCGGGGTCCGATGCCCCAACATATAAACTACTTTTCTCTAACTGGACCGGTGCGGAGGTGCGGGAAATAATGAGACCCATTTCACACAGCAATATCGAAAGGGAGTCTCAGGCTTCATTCATTCCTGAAGATCACCACCTGCATTTATTATTCAAACACCTTTTATTCTCCCAGATAAACCAAGGCGGAAATGCATTAATATTCTCTTTCTGGGGGAGCAGGAGGACCGTCACACCTGCAACTCAGTCACCAGCTCGGAATCCACACCTCTCCCCAGGAGACCTACATAATAACAAAAGAGAAGGAACAGTCCATCCTGAGGCTTTTGTTAGACAGCCACAACTTGTCTGGCAGGATAGTGACTGCCTTGGAAACAAGCATGGCCAGAGAACGTGGCTGTAAATATGAAATATGGGCCTACAGTCCTGCGTCAGAGAGGTGATGGGACAGACTTAGTCAACTTCCCAGGGGAAGACCTATCCTCTCTGAGGAGTGGATGGGGGTGAGATGGGGAAAGGGGACAGTGAGGAGAAAGGAGAGAGGGGAAACTGGGATTGGTATGTAATCAATCAATCAATCATCAATCAATCAATAAAAATTTAAAACAGAACACATTCAATAACAGAAGGGCCAAATGGCACCACTAGAATGCAGCTATCCCATGACAGCAAGAGCTGAACGTTCCAACACAGCTGAAGTACAAGAAAGTGACTTTCAAATTATTTTTATGAAGACAATAGAGGTCCTTAGTGAGGAAATGAAAGAATCCCTTAAAGAAATTGAGGAAAAGACAAACAAAAATTGGAAGAAATCAATAAATCCTTTGAAGAATGCCAAGAAAGTGAAGAAAAGCAAACAAACAAACAAATGAATGGAGAAGATGGCTCAAGGTTTGAAAATGGAAATAGAAGAAAGCAGAAACTCAGGAAATTCTGGAAATGGAAAATCTAGGTAAGGGACAGGAACACAGATGCAAGCATTACCAAGAGAATACAAGGAATGGAAGAGAGAATGTTAGACACTGAAGATAAAATAGAGGAAATAGATTTATCAGGCAAAGAAAATATTAAATCTAAAAAAAAAACAATTCTAACAAAACATCCAGAAAATCTGGGGCACCATGAAAAGATCAAAACCAAGAATAATAAGAATGGAAGGAGAAGCAGCCCAGATCAAAGGCCAAGGAAATATATTCAGTAAAATCATATAAGAAAATTTTCTCAATCCAAAGAAGGACATGCCTATAAATGTACAAGAAGCTTACAAAACACCAAATAGTCAGGACAAGAAAAAAAAGTCCCCTCACTACATAATAATAAAAATAAATACAGAATAATTTTTTTACAGACGAAAGAAAGAATATTAAAAGCCGCAAAAGAAAAAAGCTGAGTAACGTATAAAAGCATGTCTATCAGAATTATATCTAACGTCTTAAAGGAGATGCTAAAAGCTAGAAGGGCCTGGAAAGATAGATGTTTTACAGACTCTAAGAGACCACAGATGCCAACCCAGACTACAATACCCAACAAAACTTTCCATCAGCATAGATAGAGAAAACAAGATATTTCATGAAAGTCAAATTTAAACAATATCTATCCACTAATCTAGCTCTATGGAAGGTACTAGAAGAAAAAAATCCAACGCAAGGAAGTTAGCTACATCCACAAAAACACAGGAAATAGATAATCTCACACCAGCAAAACCCAAATGTAGACCACCTCTGCGGGTTAGTTAGCCTAGGGGTTGTAACCCACCTGGCTGGTCAGTTATTCCAGGGTCCCAGAGAGGCGCTATCTGAAAGACATGGGCGGGAAAGAGGAAGAAGGCCAAGCAGATTTGTCAAAGCCTCCATTTATTAGCATCATGGTTGCAGCTTATATAGCCCCTGGATGAGGAATTTGGAGATGAGATGGGGGGCAGGGGCATGGCCAGGAAGGAATCTTGCAGCAATGGTTCCAGCTGGTCGTGAGGTCGTCGTCCAGGAGGTTACGACCAGTCAGGTCACGATTCCTCGGTCAGGAAGTCGCAAGTTGACACACCTAGTTCTCTAGATAGTTGGAATGTGGGGCGGGTTCCGCTAACAGATAGCTCTCAAGATAGTTGGGTGTGAAATAGGCTCTGCCAATAAAACAGTTCTTAATACCGTTGGGTTGTGACAAAACAGTTCTAAATACCGTTGGGTGTGTGGCTCTCTGCAAACTCCCCAGGGCAATGGTCCCTGCAATAATTTTGGGGGGAAATGACTCCTGACACCCAAAGAAGGGACACACACACACTACCACCACCACTATAAACAACAAAATAACAGGAATTAACAATCACTGGTCATTAATATTATCTCTCAATATCAGTGGGCTCAATTTGTCAACAAAAAGACAGGCTAAAAGAATGGATACAAAACTGAATCCATCCTTCTGCTGTGTACAAGAAATACACCTCAATAACATTATATCAAGATCAATAGCAGAGGATAGATATTATCTCTGCTTTTTTCCAGTCAAATGGACCTAAGAAGCAAGCTGGTGTAGCTATCCTAAAATCTAACAAAAGAGACTTCAAACCAAATTAATTCAAGGAGATAGAGAAGAACATTTTATACTCATCAAACAAAAATATCAACCAAGATGATGTCTCAATTCTGAATATCTATCCCCCAAATGTAAGGGTAACCACATTTGTAAAAGAAACATTACTAAAGCTTAAATCACACATCAAACCCTACACATTATTAGTGGGAGATTTTAACACCCCACTCTCACCAATGGACAGTTCTGCCTGACAGAAACAAAATGGAGAAATAATAGAACTAATAGACCTTATGGCTCAAATGAACTTAACCGATATCTATAGAACATTCCACCCAAACACAAAAGAATATACCTTCTTCTCAACACCTCATGGAGCCTTCTTTAAAACTGACCATATACTC
>NC_022023.1:27698189-27700593 GCF_000317375.1 Microtus ochrogaster | reverse complement strand
AGAAAGAAAGAAAGAAAGAAAGAAAGAAAATTAACAAGATAGACAAACCCTTTCTTGTATGCTCATCATCTCAGCAAGGATAGGTCTGGCTGTGTTCTAAGTGAGTTAGAATGAAGATTCCCATGTGAGATTCAGAGGTGGTGGGGCTCATGCTCCAGGCAGCTGAAGCTAGCATGATGCAACAGTTCACTGTGATCAAATTTGCTTCACACTGACAAAGCTAAGGAGGTTAGACAATGATTCCCTCTGTGTTCCAGCTGGAGAGTTGAGGCTGAGAGAGGTTTTGTAAAGTCACATAGGCACTGAATAGAGAGAAGACAGGAATACAGCTTGTCTAGCCATACAAGCTGAAAACCCCACCACTAGGCAACAAGAGCTCCCCTGGCTTGTAGACCACCTTGGGTGGGTTACTTAGTCTAGGGGTTGTAACCCACCCTGCAGTCAGTTATTCCAGCGTCACGGAGAGGCACTATCTGAAAGATAATGGGCTAAGAGAGACGAAGGAGGCCAAGCAGGGGTTCCTGACAAAGCCTCCGTTTATTAGAGACAGGTTACAGTTTATATAGGATAAGGAGTTGGGGGGGCACAGGGGCCTGGACTCTTGTTGTGTGGTTCACGTTGGTCACATAGGCCAGGAAGTCACAACTAGGAGTTGACACACCTAGTTCTCTAGATAGTTTGGAATGTGGGGCGGGTTCCACTAACAGATAGCTCTCTCTTAACAGCTAATTGAGTGTGGGGTAGGCTCTGTCAATAGAACGATTCTTAACACAATTGGGGGTGTGGGGTTCTCTTCAGACTCCCCAGGGCGATGGTTCCTGTAATAATCCTAGGAGGAAATGGCTCCTGACACTGGCTGAGATAACACCATTAACAGCAAATGCAGAACTCATGGAAATGCCAGTTCCTGAGAGGTATCTGAGAATAGCCATGAATGTTTTTGTTTCTTTGTTTTGTAATTCTTTTTTCTGTTTTCACATACAAAGCTCCGTTATTTTCATATGTATGTGTTACTATGTTTTGTTCTCATTTTCTTCCTCTCCCATCCTCTGCTGTGCCTCCACCCTGCAGCTGGCTCCCTCCCTGCTCGTCCCCTCTCTGCTCTTCGATTACATGCTCCCCTTCCGACTTCCTACTTCCCTTAAGATCCCTTCCTTTCCAGACTGGCAGAGAGGAAGGGACTCAGACAGAAAAACCTGAGTTTGATCACCAGAACTCACATAAAAATGCTGGGGAGACAGAGTCAAGCAGATCCCTGGACCTCACTGACCAGCCAGCCTAGTCTATATGGTGAGTTCCAAGTCAACAAGAAAGCCCAACTCAAAGGGCCTGGATGGATGGTGTCCGTGTTTTCCATGGTTTCCTGATGGTGAGCGCTGCTCATGCTATGCTGATTCTACCTTTGTAGGTGAAGTGGCATTTTCCCTTGCAGCTTTTATAGTTTTGTATTGACATCTTCACTACAGTTCGTCATAGGGGTATTCTCCTCCCCCCATCACGTCTATGGCCGCATCAATTCGAGGCACCGGATGCCTCCTTGTGTCTGAAAGCCTGTTTCTCGAGATTTGAGAATGTTTCTGTTGTGTCTTCACTGAAGCGTGAGTGTGTATTCTCTGTGTCCTTAGTGTCTCAGTCTCTTCTCTTCAGGGACTCATGTTTGGCCTCCTGACCACGTCCCGGGGCTCAGCAACTTTCCTCTTTATTGAAGTCTAAATGCTGCAGCCCTTCAGCCTTCTCCTCTGACTTGTATTCTTCTCTATTGAGCCCATGTGTCTCTGTTTTTTTTTCCCCACTGTGTTTTTCTGTGATTCAGTGAGTTTGCCATTTCTAATATTTCTATTTCTTTTTCACATCTGAATTTTCTAGCTGACTCTTTCTTCCACGTTGCTGACTTTTTGGTCCATATTATTGCCGATTTTCTTATTCACCCTGCTGACTTCTCCCTCTAGGGCCTGAATTGAATCGATATGCTTGTTTGTAACTTCTCTTAGGTCATCCGTCATTTTTGCCACAAAACTTCAAAGTCTTCCTCAGACATATTGTTTATTTCAGTATCTTTGAGTTCAGCAGATGAGAAGCCACAGGGATCTTTGAAGTCATGTTGCCCTACTTTTCCATGTTCCTTGCCTTTCTGGGTTGCAATTTGTGCACCTGTCACTTAGGGCATCTCTTGGGGATTTGGAATGGGACGAGGATCTTCCTATTGAGAAGCTTAGCCTTGAAGGCACAGCCCCTAGTACCACTCAGCAAGGCATAATAACCCACTGTGGCAGAACAACACCACACCATCAAGATACAGCAACACAGTAAAGCTATTACCGCCCACTAATCCATCACCAGCCATCATAGGACCGAAAATGCCCAAGCTATTGTAGAATGTGCTAGGAAGCTACAAATAACTTAG
>NC_022023.1:27694232-27697689 GCF_000317375.1 Microtus ochrogaster | reverse complement strand
CCTTTGTAAGAGCTGCTGTGGTCATGCTGTCTCTTTACAGCAATAGAAACCTCAACTAGACTATAAGCAAACAGGGGAAAGAAGGAAAGTAAGGTTTGATAGGTGAAAGAAAAACAGAAAGGGGGAGCGGAGAAGAAAGTTGCAGAGAAGAAAAGAGCAAGCGAGTCAAATTTGTAAAGGAAGAAAATGAAAACAAAAAATATTTTCCAGTCCTGAAAAAGTTCAAAAAGTTAGGAAAATGTACGAAGAGGTGGGAAACCTATGCACATTTAAGACCCAGTGAGTTAAAGGGAAAGCAGTGCTGAACGTGGAGGGTGGGAAGGGAGCAAACACTCGGGGAAAACAAGGGGTCCTCCAAAGGCCGGTATGGCCGAGGTTTGGGGTCTAGGTAGCCCTACTGGGAGGCAGCAGACTGTTAAGAAGTAGGCCTAGTGATGAATCGTTATGTCACGGGGATGCCCCCCCACCCCTGACATCCTCCTCCCTCTGCTTCCCAACCAGGAGGGAGCTCTTCATTCCATTGCATGCTCCCTCCTTGATGACTCAAAACAAGTGGCTCAGCTGTGAGCTGGAACACTCAACGCTGTGATCTAAAATGCACTTCTCTCTAAGTAGATTGTCTCAGGCACGTGTTGTGCTGGCAGAATGGTGACTAACCCTTCTGTCATCCCCGAGGAACTCCATGGTCCCACTCTGTGTTCTCATCTAGCCCCGCACGCCTACTCTGTCCCCTGGAAACACCTAGCCTGTTCTCCATCTCTGGGGACACTGTTCATGAACTCACACAGAGCCTTCTCTGGCAGGCTGTTCTCCTTAAACCAAAAGTCCCTGAGATGGAGTCCAGCTGTCGCATATGCAGATGGCTCGTTCCTTGTATTATTCAGTAAAATTTCCTTTGCGAATGCTCAGAATTTATTCAACCTCTTGCTCTTTGAAGAACATTTAGGCTGATTGCACTTTTTGAGTATTATAAATAAAACTGCTGTGGGACTCCACATACAAGATTCTATATAGAGAGCATGCTTAGTTTTTAAAAAACAGCTGTCAAACCAATTTGTTAAGGAAGTGTGCTGTTTTTATATTTCTATTAGCTATATATGAAAACTCCAGCTAAGATGAACTAAGGTAAGAGCCTGCTGTGGTTTGTATTTTAAATGCCTAATACACACATACACACACACACACACACACACACACACACACTGCCACCAATTTCCATGTTGAAGACTTGATTCCCAGCTGACAGGGCTACTGCTAGGTGGTAGGGACACTAGTAGTGGTGATCTAACTGGGAACATAGCATTGAAGAGGATGCTGGTACTCTGACCCTTCCTGTTTCTCTCTACTTCCTGGTCACTGTGTGGTGAGTAGCTCCCTGTCATGTTCTGCTTTGCCATAACCCAAAGTGATGAGGCCAAAATACCAAGGACAGAACCCTCCAGACCTGTGAACCGAGATGAACCTTTCTTCTTTGTAAGTTGTTCACCTTTGGTAGTTTGTCACAGCAATAGAAAGCTAACAGGATCCTTTCAGGCTTACCTCAAGACAGCTTTCCCTGCGCCCACTAGGACCCCTTGCTACTTGCTTTTGGGGAGCAATAAATAAGCTCACATAGGCAGATACTTGTGTGAGTCCTTTGAGTACTGTCTCAAGCTGTAACACAGTTTCAGTGCAAATGAGTCTTTAAAGGGACAGAGTTCACAAGTGAGTCCCAGGAAATCTGTGACCTGGCTGAAAAACCTGGATTTTGCATTGGATTTTCATTGCGTATTCCTCTAGGGTGTGGCTCTTTGTAAGTACTGCTAAACATATTGTCTTGTATTCTATAAAAATAATTTAACTATTAAAGTTACAGAGTGTGAAGATTGCTAGAAGCATGTGTTACATATTATCCTTTTGAAAACTCTGAGAATGCCTGAGAAAGTGACTTATTGTCCCAAATGTCGAAGAACAACACCCCCGAGGTTTGAAAACACGGGAAGAACACAGTAGTGGCCTTTGACAGTGTCTTGGGTCTTTGGGCTGTTGTGGGGTGACCTTGGGCACCTGGCTCCCTGTTTGGATGGATGGGGCAGGTGTCGGCACACTTTTGTTCAGATCTCTGGCAGTGATGCTGGGATCTGCTTGTGTGTGTGCTCCCCCCAGGCTCCTCGAAACCCTGATGGTGGCACGAGCATGCCTGTATATGTGAATACCTTACAGAGCTTTAATTAAAACCTGAAGGGGCCTCAGATTTGGCACAAAAGATACCCAGACATTGAATTCTCAGAAGGAAGCAGATTCTACTACCCCAAGGGACAAGCAGGAGGCTGCCTTTGAATAGAGCAAAGATAGCAGCAGGTAACTCTTCAGGAGAAAGAGGGAAAAGTCCATGCTAGGATAAACTGGTAAGTACTAACTGGATATGTTGCTCAGTATAGCCAAACAATAAATTTTGACACCTGGACCTTGATGATAAGCCTCAGGAATGAATCAGGCATAAGCAAGCGGCTAAATAAGAAACTGGCTTAACACAAGAAAGAAGAGGGGAAGGGCAGGACCTGCCAATGCCATGTCTGGGCCTGTTGGAGTCCTTCAAAACCTTTTGGCTTTGTAGAGTCTAGCCGGTTGTCTGTTCCCCACTCTCTAAGTATGTCTGGGGGGTTGCCTTCTAAGCCCCTCTTCCTGTTTTATGACTAAGAATAGAAGTAGATGACCCCAGCCCTGGCCATCCTGCTGCCACCACACCATAGCACAAAACAAGTACAGCCATCAGTGAAGGGGCTGACCGGTGACCGGGAGCACACTGCCCACCTGGCCTTCACTTGGCCCTCTAACAAAAGAAATATGTACCTCTGGGCTAAGACCCTCGCTTCGGATTTCCCTGAAGCTGTGGTACTTGGAGAGTTCAGTGTGTTCAGCTGGGCAGTAAGGGGGCATGAGTAACCAGCATTCTGTCCGGTCAGCTGCGCATTTCCCGGTCCTGTAGGAAGGAAGCTTCTTACACCTTGGTTTGTCCTCGCCTTCGGGTGGGCCCGTGTGGACAGTGGATGAGTCCTCACTGACTGTGTGTCTAGGTATCAGTAACACGATTGCAGTCTTGTCCTACACACCAATGCCTTAGATCAGCAGTTCTCAGTCCATGGCTCAAGACCCTTTGGGGGTCAAAAGAGCCTTTCACAGGGTTGCATATCAGAACTCCTGCATAGTGGATATTTATATTATGATCCATAGCAAAATTACGGTTATGAAGTAGCAATGAAAATACTGTTACGACTGGGAGTTACTGCCGCGCACCGTGCCCCAGTGTCTGCGCTCTGTGCGCTGGCACCCAGTTCCCGAGCTTCGGGCAAGGGGGCTGGAGGTTAAAATACACAGACACACACAGACAGAGAGACAGCGACACGGGTCATCCTTGAGTTCCCCAAGAATGCCCCCTTTATTGTGTTCAGGGGCAGATTATATAGAGATAGTCACG
>NC_022023.1:27676619-27694132 GCF_000317375.1 Microtus ochrogaster | reverse complement strand
CACGCCCCAGCCAAACCCACCAGAAACCACTCTCCTGCCCTCAGGAACTCCTGAATGTCTCGTGCTCAGAGCAGCTGTAGGCACTCAGATCAGGGGATTACAAGAAATTCAGGATCTGGGGTCTCACTGCTCCCAACAAGTCACCGTGAGACGAGGAGCTATGCTAAAGGATCACAGCATTAGGAAGGTTGAGTACCACCGCTTTAGGCCCATGGCAATGGGGAAACTTTCTCTAAGCCAGAATAAGGATGTTGACTGCGCAGGTGTCAACCACAGCTTAGTGTCCAGGATAACTATCCCTGAGAACCCCCCCCCCACACACACACAGAGAGACCTTCTCAGGGATGAGGAAACACCCTTCCCCATTCCAGCAGCCTGTTTTATAAAGTCTCAGAGTTTCTGGGCTGCCGGAGGCATCTCCAGCAGAGTGTTTATGGTCCCCAGATCCCAGCCTTGCTTGTGTTGCTTGTCTGGATTGCAGCTTCTTACAAATGCAGAGGTGAATACACAGAAGATAGGGAATCCTCCCTCCAGGGACTTGCAGCATCAGCTCCCAGCCCTGAGCGCTCCAGCCAGACTTCCTTTTCATTCCCCGCATTGAATCCCCATTTGATCACCTACTGAAGTATTTCCTTGAATTTTAACTGTGGAAGCAAAATGGAATTAGGAGGCCTGAGAGCCTGGCTGCTTTTGCAAGCTGGATGATCATCTACTGTTGCTTTGGGACTAGGAAATTCCTCAGCTTTTGTTTAATTTCCCCATATGTAAATGCTTCATAGTAAAATGTGGTGAAGAATCAGGTTTAAATTTCTTTTTTTTTTTTTTAATTTAGCTGAAAGTGTATTGCAACTTGCCGCAGAAGAAAGCCTGTACATCTCTCACAGTCTTTGGAAGGAGGGTTCTCTACTTTGTCCCTAACTGTTCTGGTATTGAAATGAGAAGCGTGGGCTGTCCCTGACACAAGCCCCTCTGCAGGTACCATCGCCTCAGGTGGAAATCTGCTTCCCCCACCCTTAAGCATGGCCGAAGGCACGGACACATGTGTGCTGTTAGCCAGACAGCCTGTCACCAATCCTACTTTCAATGTCCCACCTTCACAGAGGAACAAAGCCAAGAGTCAAGTCTTCCCACGGGGAGATGGAGAGGAGTGGGGAGGAAGCACAGAGAAGCCAAACAGTGGTTTCCTTTAAATCTATGCACCTTTTCCCATAATCCCCTAAATATGAGTGGTGGGTATTTCCCAGCTGTCAGTAGCTATGCATAGAGTTTAACCTACTGCTTTTTGGTTGCCCTATGGGTAGGTTAACGCTACCACAGCTTGCTGTGCCTGCCCTTGTTTTTAAAGGGCTTGGAGCCCTACCCATGTCCATTCAGTAGGCAGGAAAGAAAATCCAGATAACACAGGCCTGGTATATTGTACGTCAGTATCTGTCTTTGGCTTCCTTCAGTCATGGTCTTGGTAGCAGACTCCAACAATGGGCTGAGAAAGTCATCAGCAGTTCTTGTCACTTGGCCTGGCTCCTTCTTGGGTCACCTCCTGGTCACCTCGACCTGCTGCTCCTACTTCAAGTTTCTTCTCTGTAGTCTGTCCTGAAGTCTGGTCGTGAGGGGGCACACGTGATGGGAATGGTGACATGAATTAGCCATTCTTCATCCAGCCACCGGGCCACCCCGAGGGGAGCTGCAAGGACATGAGACTGCCTACGTCTGACCTGTTTGTAAATGCTGGGAATGGGGCAGACATCATCATTAGTCCTGCGCAGTTGGAATGAGCTCTGGTTGCTGAATTTTTTATTAGATATTTCATCTCCAAGGTCTCCTGAGAGTAAGTTCTCTAGGAGACTGCCTGCTGGGATCCCCAGGATTCTGTGAAGCGGTGGGACCCCCAACTGTCAACGTTCTCTAGGGCAAGAAGACATGTTCACCAGCTTTCCAACAGCTTTGAAGCATGAGGTAGGAGAAGCATTGTTTCCAATGCTTGAATTATCATTACTTGTGTCCCATTGGGGATCCATAAGATTTGAAATTATTGTTTGGTGCTAAGGATTGCACTCAAGGCCTCAAATATGCTAAGCCCATGCTCCACCATTGAGCTATACACCCTGCCTCCAGAAGATATATTTTTAGGCCAAATCAGCAAGCCAACTTATATGCAGTAATAAAAAAAAAACTGCGTTTGATTTTGGAGATGGGGACACTTAAATGTATTTATTATAAAATTGGGTTGGGAGTAAGCGGTGTTTTATAAAACAATCAAAGCAGGAAAGCAAAGAACAAAAATAGACGAGCGGGAAGAGAGAAGCTCAGCCTCAGTAAGTCTGTGCGTGGTTCTGCAGGCAGACGTTGCAGAAGGTAGCTATTTTAATATTCATATGCACATAAGCTTTGGCAAATGGGTGAGGGTTTGTGATGGACTCGACGCCATCCTCCTGGGCTCTGTTAGTTACATGGTTGGTACTTCCCGCTCCTGACCTCTGGTCAGGGTGAGGAGGCCGCAAGGATGAGGTCTTTAGATGCCCCTTCGAATGCACCAGGTGCAAATGTTCCCAACAATGGGAGGACCGGCACAGAGGATAGGTGGATTTGCAAGGCAAGATGGCAGCCCATCCTTGCCCATCATGTTTAAAAAATAAAAACAAAAACAAACAAACAAAAATCTGTTCAGATTTTGCACAGGCTTTGGATCTACTAGGAGGGCAGATCTCTGCTCCCTTCTTACTCTCAGACAAGGACCCACCATCCCAGTGCTGCAGGACCACCTGCCATTTGTAGCTGGCTCTGCCCACTTCTTCCCTATTTAGGTCACCTACAGTTTTTATACACTTGGAATCCTGACTATTGCCTGAGAAGGCCTGTGTGTGATATGCTCAGTTGTGGGCCTGTGACACTCCTGGTACATGATAAAGCTCCTAATGGAAGGACGTTAGGTTACTGGGGGTGTGCACTTACGCAAGACACTGGGAACCAGACTCCTTTCCGTCCCTCTATTAGCTTGCAGTTATAGCAGGGTAAGCAGCTTCCTCCACCAGGAACATCCTGCCATGATGTGCTCCTTAGCAGGGGTCCAGTTCAACCTCACACCGACTGGAGCCACCACAACTGTGAGCCAAGGAGACCTTTCCTCCTCCTAAGTTGTCTGTCTTGGGAATTTCATCACAATGACAGGGAGTTGTCCAACACAGCGTCTATGAGCCTGGGCACTGCCTCAATTACAGCGTGCCCAGAAGTCTTGTGCCATAGAGCAGGGCGTGCGGCTCCTGCATGGACCAAAGTGCTGCAGGACCGTGCCATATTTACCCATTCTCCTGCCAAGCAATAACAAAGAAGAGGCTGTTCTGGAGGGTGGAGTCAAGCATGTTGTTCCTTTTGGAGACTATAGCTCCCAGCATCCCCCTGGACTGGAAGCCGCAAAGGCACAGGGCATTTCTCCCAGACGCCTGTGTGTTCCCTGTTAAAAACAGGGGTCGCCACGAGCTCTCGCTCTCTCTCCCCCTCTCTTTCCTTCCGTCTCTGCACACCCGTCCCTCACCTGTTGTTACCCCCCATTAAAGTGCACCCACGTGGGACCGCCGCGTGTCCGTGTCTCCTTCCTAACCCTGCACCGCCGTGTGTCTCGCGTAACGTCTCCACTCTCTAACCCCGCAGACAAGACAAGGCAAGAAAGAATAACACACCACATGGAATGTACAGGAAAACAAGAAAGCGGGTTTCCCACAAAGTGACCCCAACACACAGCATAGCCCCCTGCCGAATCTGGGCACCCTCCCTGATCGCTTGGGGCCAGCTCCTTTTGAGAGAGTGAATCCATAATACAGCAAAAAATCAGACAAGAAGAGCTCAGGCCAGTAAGGTGCCTGCCAACAAGCAGTTGGATTCCTGGAAGCCACATAGCAGAAGGAGAGAGCTGACTCCTCAAAATTATCCTCTGATCTCTACACATGCATCTTGGCACCCATTGTGCAAGCATTTGCGTGGGTACTCGCACACAAACACGTATACACCTTAAGATAGGTAAATAAATAAACAAGCAAACACTATTTTAAGAGAACGGGAGTGGCTGTCTTTGCCTCGCCAGTGCAGCCATGGGCCTTGACGGCTGATTCGTTCTATTTATTTATTTAATGTATAGGAGTGCTCTATCTGCATTGTATACCTTTATGCCAGAAGAGGGCATCAGATTCCACTATAAATGGTTGTGAGCCACTATGTGGTTGCTAGGAATTGAACTCAGGTCCTCTGGAAGAGCAGCCAGTGTTCTTAACCCCTGAGCCGTCGTCTCTCCAGCCCCATAGGTTTACTCTTTCCCCGGTGGCATCCTCTCCTGGAGCAAGAATGTCTACCTAAAGCATCAGCTCCTAGTGGGTGTGTGTGTGTGTGTTTGTGTGTGTGTGTGTGTGTGTCCTGTGGGCAAGGTGACTTTTGCAGTCTGAGAAGAAAAGTCTGTTCTGGAAGGAAAATGCTTCCAGAATGTCAATCTATTTGACATCAGCATCAATATCCTATTTTGAACCAGCTCCAGATGTGCAGAAGGCATTTCTCCAACCCCAGAGTCACTCTCTGGCCACGGGCCTCCAAATGCACACTGATCTCCAGGCCCTTGAACTTTCAAACACAGACGAAGCCAATGACAAGTTACAGCATCTCCTACTTGCAGGTCAGTGAGTTTCCTATCATATCACATATATAGAAATTAATAGCATTAGTGAGACGCAATAACCATTCATAGAGCTGTCCCTGGGCTTCCAGTAGCATCCCATTCTAAAAAACACTCCATCTCCAATTCTACTTTCTAGTAAACAGTTGGATGCTGGGGACAACCTCAGCCTTCGTTACATCTCCTCAAACAGACTGTTCACTGTTTCCCTTTGTCGCAACAGCTAGCCATGCATTTCTGCAGCAAGGTCTCAGGCAGCCACGGGCCCTAGTTCACTCAGCACCTGAGGGGCAGAGTTGCCCAGAGTCACCACACACCTCAGAATTAAGCACCATTATCGAAACACTCTGTAATGTTTAAGGAGATGGAAAGAGAGTTCAGTAGCCATATGTGGCTACTATAGTCAATAATGTGGCTAAATTTCCAATCTCCGCAGAAATTTCTACTGGGTAACGGTTGTCGGTAATCATCTCAACATGGCAGTTGGTTGGGTGATTTTGATTCAGACAAAACAACAATGATTTATTATAAACAACCTAGGAAAGAAACAAAGTTCCCAAAAAGACATGGTGCTCTTTAGTATAGAAGCCCTCACCTTGAGGTCACTTCCCCTGGCTAAACCCTTGAGAAGATCCAACCTGTGCAAATGGCAGAATATGATAAGAACCTGGGGTGGGGGGAATCACCATTTAACCAAGAAGGTAGCCTATGCGTGGTTTAAGGAATGAGCACTCTGCCTGAGGGTACATGCTGATCTAGTAGGAGGGAAACAGCGCACCGCTGTAATCGCAGCTACTCAGGAGGCTGAGACAGGAGCATCACTTTAGCCAAGGGTGTCAATGTCAGACTGGGGAAGATAACGAGACCCTAACTGAAGAAAACAGTAAAAACTAAGGAACTGACATAATGTTCATGATGATTTTTACTGTAGTATAGAGCATCACCTGAAGTCTTGGGAGCTTTTATTATTATTATTAAATTTATCCTAAATTTTTAAAAGTAGAGAAGAACATTCTTTGCTTTCAAAGGATGTATCTGCATTAAAAGTTAAGCGGAGTTGGGGCAATGATACAGAAGGTATTGACAGATCATTCAAGATAATTAGCGGTTGACTTGTGTTTCTTATGATAGGAGAAATGAGAAAAAGAACAGGTTTTCCATGCAGCCTGTCTCAGAGTGCGTAGTCGCAGTGCAGAAAAACGGTGACAGCGGCTCAAGTCAGATTGTCACAACTAAGAACAGTCACAGCGAAGGCAACTGAGACCGCTACTGCCATACCAAATGGTACAAGCGCTGGCTGGGATGTACGGTGCAGCTTCCGTAATGAATAAGCTTCTGGATAAATGTCACCCTGGAAGCTAGAGATGGGGAAGGGTTATGTTTCAGCTGCTGGGCCATGACCCAGAAGGTAAGACCGTGCAGGCAAGACAAATCCCAGCAGACTCTTAGAGCTTAAAGATGGGATTTATCCACTTGGCCCAGTTACAAGAATACGAACAATCGCTGGGGTTGCTTGTAAATTTTTTTTGAATGGTCAGGCCATCTCAGGCAGGAAAGCCACTGCAATAGCCAGATTTTTAAAAAAAAAATACTTGGACAATGCTTCTCCCACTAGGGCAAACCGCCACTGGTCCCCTGTGTCGAAGGTACACATTTACTTGAGCAAATCATAAAGAAACTTGGCACAATGTCATTTAATCAAAACTTATATTGCCCCACTCCCCAGCTTCCAGGAAAAGTAGATGGAACTGGAAAACTCAAATTGGGTATGTTCTCTGGAACCCTCGGATGGCCCTGGCTGAGAGGCTGAACCCAGGAGCCTTTAGGGTAGGCTATTCTAGAACTCACAGACTATAACCTCAAGAATTAATAACTAGAAGACTCATAAAACTAAGACAGGCCTGCTACTGGCTGCCCTTATTCGGGTAGACCAAACTCAATGCTATCATATCGAGGAGGATTTAGCAACACGTGCTTGTCTTCCGAGGAACAAACTCGGTTGTAAAAACTGTGACCTTTGGAACCTCCTCCAAGCAGCTATCAGATGTCCCAGAAAAGATACCAATTGGAAGCATTCTCTTGGGGCATGCTGGAGGTGTGTTTGTCAGAGGCAGTTAGCAACTGATAAGATGGCCTCTGGAGTGGATGCTTGGATCTGTGGCTCCTCTAAGCAAAAAAGCCAAAAACGTGGGTTTGCTACCAGGCCATGACCAGAAGTCCAAACCACTGAGCACCTTCAACCAAGCCCTGAAAGGCTTCTTGCTAGTGATAGAATAAAGTGATACAGAAACCTTAAAGAATAATTTATCAGGGCTAAAGAGATGGCCCAGTGGTGCAGCGCATTGGCTGCTCTTCCCAAGGACCTGAGCTTAGTTCTCAGGCATCCAGTTGTGACTTTTGGTTGCTTGTAACTCCAGTTCCAGTTGATCTGATGCCCTCTTCAGGCCTCTGTGGGTCCCTGGCACAAGTGGTGCACAGATATGCATGTAGGCAAAACACGCGTGTGCTCACGCACACACACACACACAAACAAATTTTTTTTTTTTTTTTACTTTTTGAATTTTATTATTACTGTTTAGCAATGGGAAAATGCAATTTATTTACACCAGCAGCCATATGGGCAGGGGAACACACATAGTTCATTAGCTATCTGTATAGGATTACTTAGTAAAAAATAATCTCCAAAACAAAGGACAGTGGTAAAAGTCACACTACCCTCCCCCAATGATCCCAGCATGCGATAATGCCAGGCAGTGGCCCCTGGGCATGCGATGGTGGGAACTAATTTATGGAAGAAAAACCACAAACCACAGAAATTTAAAGAACCCCTTTCCCCCATACACACACACTCAGATACATAATAGGATTACAGAGTGGTCAATACAACTAATTGAAGAGGAAGGATAGAATTTTGCTGTTACAGAAAAAAATGGTTTGTACTACTATGTGAAAATACAGTCACATTTCTGTATCTGTAGGCTACCTGCATTATCCCTCATGGCATGCCCATATGCTTGGGCTTTCATTGATCCTAAAGCAGTCAAGCTAAAGACCAAGATTAGCCATCACATCCAGATTCAGACCCTCAGCTCTTCTGTTGAAAAGCCAGGCATGGAGGCCTGCACCTGTAATTCCAGCGCTGAGGAATTAGAGACAGTAAAATCCCTATGGTTTCCTGACCAGCTGCTCTTGTCTCATCAGTGAGCTCTGGGAGGTTCAATGCCTGACCCTGTCTCAAAAAACAGAATGGGAACAATTGAGAAAGACGCCCAGCGTTCAGTTCAGGCTTCCACGTGCACATCTGCATACATTTGCACGCACACGCTCACGCATACACACATGAACACACACAAATCTGTATGCAGATATTCATAATCCCCCAACTCTGAAAACATTCCAAACGTCCACCAGCTGGTGATTTTTATAACTGAGCTGCGGTTTATTTATAATATGTCGGAGTGCCGTTCAGCAATAAGAGGGTGTGAGCGACTGTACAGGGCACATTAAATGGATTCCGATAGCACCTGCTTCATGAAAGGAGCAGAATTCAAAGGCATTTGGCATGCTGGAGTAGATGATCAGACTCAGAGAAACTGTGGTCTAGGAACAGGCAGGGGGGAATTTCTAGGAGAGACAATTGTGTGTCGTGATGGTATAAGTGCTGGTGGCAGTAGTAGAAATCGCACAAGTGGACACATTGTTCAACTCTCAAAACTTTACGCTCATACTAGAATTACTTTGTGGGGCTGGGGATGTAGCTCAGTTGGTAGAAACTTCTTAGCCTGCACAACACCCTGGACTCTGTCCCAGAGACAATATAAATCGGACGTCATGGTGCATGCCTATAATCCCAGGACTCATAAGGTGGAGGTGGAGGTAGGAGGATCAGGAGTTCAGGGTCATCGTCGGCTAGGTAATGAGTCCAAGGCTAGCCTCAAAAAATAAACATTAAAAAATAAAAAGTAGAGATAAAGTTGCAATGTGTAGATTATTGAAAGAAAGATAAGATGGTGGAAGCCACTGACGCTCTTGGGTATGCAGAGTTGCTCCAAGGAGCCTGAGAGACCCACAGAGGCTTCAAGGGGAGACAACATGGCAGTGGAAGTCTGCAGAGCGCTCCGGAACAACTTTAAAAGAAAAAGCAGGTCCTGTGGGAAGATGGTTTTTAAAAGCGGACTCAGAAAATTGGAAGGAAAGATGACAGAGCAAAGCCGTGCTCAGTGGAGAGAAACAGAACTAGAGCCATGGCAACAGCGCCGGGTACAGGAGCACAGCCCTGGTGGACGAAGCGACATGTTGTTGCCAAGCAGGGCCTGCAGTGTCATGTGAGAAGCCTGGAGATCGCGCAGGTTCTGCCATGGAATGTGTTGTCCAGGTGCACAATTATTGTGGCTCTGAGCAACAAGAGATCCAAGATGAAGAACGGTTCGTCTTCTGAATTAAGCCTTCTTGAAAGACCTCCGGGATCCATGCTGCTGCCAGAAGCCATGCTGGAAACCTTGGCCTGTGCTACAGCTAAAGGTCTTGCTGGTGTCCGTGATCTGACTGCATCTTCCACAGTGAAGTCCATGGTGTGTGCTGTTGCCAGAGACCATGTTGAGGTCTGTGCCCAGCTGGAGGTCTCGTGGGTGTCTGTGCTCCATGCTGCCCCTGGCTGTGAGCAAGGAAGTTTCTTTTGCAGCGGTATGAATGACTGCAGACTTAGTTGAAATGGAAAGACATTGGAGGCTTCTGTGGCAATCTCCCCTCAAAAAGAATCAGTCCAAACAAGAAGCTATTGAAGAGAGTCCTTAAAAACTGTGATAAGTGTGCTTAAGTGTAGCTCTTCACAGTTGATGGCTTCTGGGGGCGAGGTGGGCCAGGGATCGGGGAACAACGACTCAGTTTTTAAAAAAAAAAAATATTTATTTATTTATTTTGTATACAATATTCTGTCTGTGCATATGCCTGCAGGGCAGAAGAGGGCACCAGACCCCATTACAGATGGTTGTGAGCCACCAATGTGGTTGCCGGGAATTGAACTCAGGACCTTTGGAAGAGCGGGCAGTGCTCTTAACCTCTAAGCCATCTCTCCAGCCACAACAACTCAGTTTTCTCTAAGGGGCTGGCCACTGAGGGTTTGACCATGCTCCAATGAGTATATGGGCAACACAAATTGGAATTGGTGTATTTATTTATTTTTTTTGGGGGGGGGAGGTTGCAAGGGTGGGAGGGTGGACCTAGGAGGAATGGGAAGTGAGTGTAATCTGGATGCGTTGTATGTTTGAAATTCCCAAATAATTCATAAAAATATTCTGCTGTGGGGGAAGGTTGTAGCACGTAGAGTATACCCTGTCAAGTTGGAAGAAAATCACCTAAACTAAACAGACCCCTTGCTGCAGCACCAACACCATCCTGGGGCCTTCCAGGGCACCTTAGATAAGTTAGGATTGTGAGTGACGCCTATAAAATTAATTACACCGATACCTCACTGTGCCTGTCAAACCTGAACACTGCTCTAAGCAGCCAAAACTGATAAGCCGAAATAACTCTGAACAATGACAACAAAGGTGACTGACAGGCAACCAAGAGTTTGCACAACACTAGCTTACCAGATCCTCTTTCCCAACTCATGGCACACATCCATGTTCTCTGACCCATCCTGCTCTGACCAGGGACAAGGTGCAATTCTCAACAGACAAAACCACCAGGGCTCTGTCCTTCCTAGGGCTCTTTAAAACTCTCAGTTGGCCTTCTGCAAATCCCTCAACGGAACAAGTAAATGCAGTGTCCACACAGCACTTGCTAAGTGGTCCTCATCTTGCGGTACCCTTCCACAATCTATTTCTGCCCCTCTAATAAGGAAACCAGCTACATTCCAACTCCATGGAGCAACCTTTTCTTATCTAGACCTTTATAAAAATCAAAACACATAGTTTAAATAACTCTGTGCCTCAAAATCACTTGTAAGGGGACCAACGAGATAGCTCCATTATTATAGTGCCTGCCATACAGTGTGAGGGTCTCTGAGTTACATCCCTGGGGCCCACATGAAAAGCCAGGTTTAGTGGCACACATACACAACCCTGGTACAAGGGAGGCAGAGACAGGTGGGTCCCTTGAGGCTCAGAGGACAGCCAGGACAGACAAGTTCAGTGAGAGACCCTGTCTCTAAAACCAGGTGGAGAGTCAATAAAAGGAATGCCTGGTATCAACCTCTGTCCTCCACAGGACACTGTTCATTTTTCATTGTTTTATGATATTCAATAGCATGATTATTCCAAGTCATTTATCTATCTGTTGCCACAAACAATTTGGAGTGCTTCCTGTTTGAGCTATTTATTACAAAGAATGCCATAAATGATATACCTTTCACGTAGGTGTCTTTCAGGTTTGCACCCACGCCAGTGCATTCCTTCTTTGAAACCAATCAAACTAAAAATTGTAAGTACTGGGAAAACTCAGCAAACTTGGGATTCTTGTTGACAAATGATAATAAGACACTCCTGTGTGTAAAATAGTTTTTATGGAGCATTTTGTTTTCAGCTTTTCCAATAAGAATCGAACAACTGTAATTATTCTAAGACAGTAAGGATATTTACACGAATTAAGAGAGTGGTTCCAGTTACAGCACCTTTGCTGTAATGAAAACGAACAGACAAGGTCAACAGTGCCCCGTGGTGTTTCACTGGAACCCTAGACGACTTTGGAAGATTGCAGAGGGTTGCTGTCCTGGTTGGGTTTTTTTTTTTTTTCAAAGTTTTATTTATTTATTATGTATGCAGTATTCTGTCTGCATGTATCCCTGCAGGCCAGAAGAGGGCACCAAATCTCACTGCAGATGGTTATGAGCCACCATGTGGTTGCTGGGAATTGAACTCAGGACCTCTGGAAGAGCAGTCAGTGCTCTTAACCTCTGAGCCACCTCTCCAGGCCCCTGGTTGGGTTTTGTCAACTTGATACAAGCCTAGATGCTGTGGGACTATGGCCTGTACCCTGTAATTTGTATTATTTTATTAAAACGCTGATTGGCCAGTAGCCAGGCAGGAAGCAGAGGTGGGGCGACAAGGCAGGAAGTAGAGGTGGGGCGACAAGGCAGGAAATAGAGGTGGGGCGACAAGGCAGGAAGTAGAGGTGGGGCGACAAGGCAGGAAGTAGAGGCGGGGCGTCAAGAATGGGAGAATTCTGGGAAGAGGGAAGAGACAGTCTGCAATCATCACCTAGACTCAGAGGAAGCAGGATAAGAGTGCCTCACTGATGAAAGGTACCAAGCCTTGGCTAACACAAACAAGACTTATGGGCTAATATAAGTTATAAGAGTTATAAGAAGCCTGAGGTAATAGGCCAACCAGTTTATAATTAATGTAGACCTCTGTGTGTTTCTTTGGGGCTGAACAGCTGCGGGACCAGGCGGGACAGAAACCTCCGTCAACACCTAGACTTAGCTGAAGAAAAGGAAACTTTTTTTTTAAATATTTATTTATTTATTATGTATACAATATTCTGTCTGTGTGTGCCTGCAGGCCAGAAGAGGGCACCAGACCTCATTCCAGATGGTTGTGAGCCACCATGTGGTTGCTGGGAATTGAACTCAGGACCTTTGGAAGAGCAGGCAATGCTCTTAACCTCTGAGCCATCTCTCCAGCCCCGGGAAAAGGAATCTTAAATGAGAAAATGTCTCCATAAAATCAGCCTGTAGGCAAGCCTGTGGGAATTGTCATATAATAGTGATTGAGGTGGGAGGGTCCAGCCCTTTGTGGGCAATGCCACCCCTGAGCAGGTGGTCCCGGGGTGTAGCGGCAAGCAGGCTAAGCAAACTATGGGCAGCCAAAAAGCAACAGTCCTCCATGGCCTCTGCTTCAGCTCCTGCCCCAGGTTTCTGCCCTGAGTTCCCTGGATGATGGACCACAAGCTGTAAGCTGAAATAAACCCTTTCTTCCCCACGCTGTTCTTGGCCATGGTATTTTATCACAGCAATAGAAACCCTAAGACAGTTGTCCGAGAAGACAGAACTTCTATCATAAAACCCGGGTATGACTGCCACACTTTTGCTTCGCTAATTTATCTTTAAGATTATACTTTGAAACCTGTAATAAACAGCGAGTAATGTCGGGCTGGCTGTTGCACCTCCATGGAACAACTAAAGAGTCATACACATGCAGAGACATTTATGTGCAGTTAAGGCTGTGGGACACAGAGGACACACGGTTATCAACGCCTTACATTCTGTGTTTCCCTATTGCTCACCCTACGGTCTTTACCAAATGAACGTAAAAAGGAAAGCCCAGCTGTACTACCGACGTGTCTCACTGCTGAGACAAAGTGCATGACAAGAAGTTACTTAAGGAAGGATGGATGGTTTGCAGTTGAAGGATGGACAGCCTACCATCACTGGGGAAGTCATGGGAGCAGGAAGGTGAGGCAGCTGGCCACAGGGCACCTGCTAGGAGTCAACGAGAGACAAATGCTACTCAGTTTACTGTTCTTTTGTTTGTTGTAGCTCTGGCTGTCCTGAAACTTTCAGTGTAGACCAGGCCAGGCTTGAACTCTCCTTGACCCACCTACCTCTGCCTCCCAGCACAAGGAGTAAAGACATGCATCATGATGACCAGTTTTCTCTGTTCCTTGGATGTGGTCCAGGACCATAGCCAGTGGAGAGGTACTGCCCACACTCAGAGTGGGTTGGTCCACCTCCGTGAACCTCTTCTAGACACTTCCTCACAGACAAGCCCAGAGACTTTCTCCCCAGTGGTGTCCAGAGTCTGTAATGCTGACACTCTGTGTTAATCATTGCAACAGTGGAATAGGTGCTCTAGTCTATTGGAACACAAAGATTAACCCTTGAGATACTGCTGTATCCACATCCACATCTGCCTAAGAGGTCAGAGCGCTCTTCCCTTAACACGCAGAAGTTTGATGGAGTGCTCGCAGAGCTACTCTGTGGGGGAAAGCTACTCTGCTGGGGGAAAAGCTACTCTGCTGGGAATAAGCTACTCTGCTGGGGATAAGCTACTCTGCTGTGGATAAGCTACTCTGCTGGGGATAAGCTACTCTGCTGGGGAAAAGCTACTCTGCTGGGGAAAAGCTACTCTGCTGGGGAAAAGCTACTCTTTTGGACTGCGATGGGGAAGGGGAACATCTCATGGGGGAGTAGAGCCATCCCTACTCTCTAAAAAAGTGTCTGTGGTCTGGGTTTGGGTGCTGTCTTGTTGCACTCGCTTGTCAAAAATTAGGCTTGTAGGGACTTTTCCACCATGGGAATAATTTTTTAATCAATATATGTCCCCACAAGGAGATATTCATGAAATACTCATCTATCTATTCATTTGTGTGGTCTTCACAACTCCACTGTTTTAATCAATTGGGTCCACCTGGTCCCTGAAGGGCTGGCTGCCTCTCTGAAGTGTGGGTGTGCTGGACCGCCTCCCACCCCCTGCTGGCCCTCACCCAGTCCACACTATGCCTAGGACACATTTCTGACTCTGCACAGACATTCATACCCTAATTGTATGTTTGACCTGTGTTGGGAACTGCACAGGCCCCACTGATCAAGTCCCTGCTGTAGGACCTTCGCAGGCCTAGAAAGAGTCCTAAGAGAGAGGCTGGAGGTGTAACCCAGTGACAGAGCCCTTGCCTGGCATACTCAAGGTTCCTGGGTTTGACCCCCATCACCATAAAAAGGGAACGAGACTGGTTTCTCAGAATCATTCTTAGTAAGAGCTTTGGAGGGAGGTAGACTCATTTTGCCAACAAATTCCTCTTTAACATTTAAGTCTATTAAAAGTTGATGAATTCTTAAATACGAATTCCCCTGTATTGTAAAACGTAATTGCTCCGCTTTCTCAATATCTTGCACTCTTGCTTTCTGAACGTGGTCATGAGTACGCGCAGCTGCACCGGTGCCCACTTGGCTGTTCCAAGTCTTAGAAGTGGTAAGGGTAATGGGCCAGCTTCCAAGAGCTGTGGTCCCAGAAATTTGCTTTTTTCATCTGCCAAAGCTTCTCAGTCTCTTTAAACTGCACCAGCCCAGATGTGCTCTCCCAGATGTGGTCTCCCAGTGGACCGGGCCCATGCTCAGGCTTGGTTTTCAAGTTCTCTGTACTCAGAAAGAATTCCTTTGCTAACCCTCAGAGGACTCTCACGTCTCCCTGTCACACCTCATGCTTCCTTGGGTCAGGGAGTGCTGGTGACTCACCCTGGCTCCATCTTTTCATCATAGCATCCCCCAGCAGCTCTTGCAGCTAGTGAAGGCTCACGACTATGGTCTGCTACTTTTAAAGCCACGCTTGCCCTCTGCTTAATGCTCCTGCCTCAGTCTTGGGCTGAATGCTGTAGCAGAGACCTACAGAAAGTTTCAGCTAAAGAAAGTTTCCTTCTTGGCAAAACTAAACACAGTTATTTCTGGTCGACACCCCCAACCCCTCTTTCCCCCCACTACCTTCCTGTTCCCACTACCCCTTTCCCTTTTCATGTGACCCCTCCACACCCCTCTTCTCAAAAGTCTCCTTTTTTCTCCTCTCAAAAGTCTTTCCTAGTTTCCTAGTTTCTATATGTTCCCTCTGACATAAACACGCGTGAATAAAATAGAGGTGCTAGAACCTACACATGATAGAGAACATAACAGCATTTGTCTTTCTGAGCCTGGATTATGTCAGTTAATTTGATACTGTCTAGTTCCATCCATTTTCCTGATGTCTCATAATTTATTTTGATTTATGGCTACATAAAATTCCATTGTGCACATGAGCCTCATTTTCACTATCCATCTGTTGACAGATGTCTAGGCTGGTTCCTCGTCTTTGCTATTGTGAGCAGAGCAGCAGTAAACTAGATGTGCAAGGGTCTCTGCAGTGGGCTGAACAGTCCTTTGAGCCCACGCCCAGGACTGGAATAGCCGAGTCTGTTTTTAGCGTTTTGAGGAATCTCCGCACTGATTTTCATATTAGCGGCGCTTGTCTACGTTTCTACCGACAACGAGTGGTGTTGTAAGGTAAGTCCTTCAGAGAACACGCAGACTCTTGAAGCCAGTAGAAGGTCTTTCTTCGCTGGCTGGCAGGCTACACAGGGCACTTGCCTAAATCATGCAGCCCCGAGCCTTATCAGTCTCGGTCTTTTATACACAGAACCCACATCCCAGTTGATGCACCTCAATTAGCAAAAACAGTTAGCAGTAAGCAGGGCGACAGAAGCCAAAAATCAAAGTTAGTATGCTTAGGAACTTTCCCACAACTATGGGCTGTGATGGATTAGGTCTTTGTTTTGAGAGGTGTTTGCTGGGTCTTGTGTGCTAGGCTCTTAGGTCAGAATGATGTCTTGGTGCCTCTAACATGGTGTTAGTTGTGCTAAGGTCTCGAGGCCTGTTATAGTAGGGTTCCTCTTTCCCCATGCCCTTGCCAGTGTTTGTTGCCTTTTTTTTTTTTATCTTAGCCATTCTGACTACAGTAAGATGGAATCTCAAAGTTAATTTAAGTTGCATTTCCCTGATGGCTAAGGATGCTGTAGAACACTTTAAAAATACTTATTGGCCATCTTTATTCTATTTGCAGATTGTTAGCAATGGCCTCTATTTTAGTCCTGGTTATTTGAGGAGCAGAACTGATTATATATATATATGGGATTTACTAGAATGGCTTACATGCTATG
Source organism: Microtus ochrogaster (assembly GCF_000317375.1). NCBI lineage: Eukaryota > Metazoa > Chordata > Mammalia > Rodentia > Cricetidae > Microtus > Microtus ochrogaster. Next base: position 27,677,856 of record NC_022023.1, on the reverse strand, counting down.
GTCCAGCTAGTTTAACAATGGATGTCTACCAAGGAAAGGTCCAAGAATCCAGTAGCTGTTCAGTCCATGAGGATGGATGTCTCAGCTGGTCTTTAGTGTACACAGGAATCCTGAAGCCAAAAAAACCCTTTCCTCTCCAACTTGCTTTTTGGTCATGGTTGTTTCACTGCAGCAATAGAAACCCTAACTAAGGCAGGGTCTAACCCTTAAAACTGCCTAACTGTTCCATGCTGCTTCCTGAATCTGCCAGACAGTTATACTCAAAAGGCTGGTGTATATTACAACTCTGAGCTACCAAGGAAATTCTTGATACCCTTCTTGGTACCCCAGGGCTGGTACCACCATGTGCCCTACGGCTTTTGTACAGCAGACACAGTCTCTGTTGTACCCAGGAACCCAAACTCCAGGTGTCTGTAGGGCCATGCACTCTCTAAAGGGTCTTAAGAGACTGAGGCAGAAGACTTGCCACCAGTTCCAGCCTAGGTAGGGCAATACAGTGCCTACAATAAGACTGCCTCCTCTTTCCTAACCTCACTTAAAAGCAAAAGAAAGAGTTTCTGTAGACGGTCATACACTCTTGCCAGTAACATCTCCCTACATTTCCAAGAATCTGAATTTATGCCCCAGTAATCTAATTTCCAGAAATTTACTCCAAGGATGTATAGAAGACACTCATAATGCTGGACAAAAAGGAAAGGGGTTGAGGAGATAGTTGAGTTGATAAAATGTTTGCCACATCACAAGAGCTCCCTGCAAGCACATATTATATGCACGTAGCACACACAAAATCTGGGCAAACAACGTTGGGGACTAATCTCGACAAAAACATCTCTTGCCAGGGTAGGGGCATGGGGATTAGAAATATAAGTAAAGAATATGAAGACACTAAGAAAAGCAAAACAAAACAAAACAAAACAACAACAACAACAACAAAAAACCAGGAAAGCCAAAACAATCCTGTACAATAAGAGAACTTCTGGTGGCATCACAATCCCTGACTTCAAACTCTACTACAGAGCTACAGTACTGAAAACAGCCTGGTATTGGCATAAGAACAGACAGAAAGACCAATGGAACCGAATAGAAGACCCGGATATCAATCCACACAGCTTCGAACACCTGATTTTTGACAAAGAAGCAAAAAATATAAAATGGAAAAAAGAAAGCATATTTAACAAGTGGTGTTGGCATAACTGGAACTCAACATGCAGAAGAATGAAAATAGACCCATATCTAT
>NC_022023.1:27671079-27674373 GCF_000317375.1 Microtus ochrogaster | reverse complement strand
GTGGGCAGGGCTTCTCTCTTAAAGGGACAGGACAAGTCAGTAGTAGGTCATAACACTAGGTGCCCCTTGCTGAGCTTGTTTTTGTTGGGTGGACCCTTTGTTCCTGGGTTTTTGTTTCCTCTCTGGAATTTCAGAGAGTGGGACGGCTGTGTGTTGCCTAGTTCCTGACCTGCTAGCTGCTGTGTTCACAGGCAATGCCTACTGGTCTTGGAGACCTGGGCAGAGTGGGATGAGCTGGGGGAAGGAAGGCTGGAGGAGAAGGTCTTTGTGACCCACTGGGGATGGAGTCCAAGAAGAAAGGAAGACCACAGCAGGTTTCCTGCTTCAGAGCTGGGGATGAGACTGGGGGACCGGACTGTGACTCTGCCTTGGGTCTACTTGTTACCCTGGGAGGAGCTGCCCTTGGGTTAGCATGGAGTGCCTGCTGGAGTTGGGGTTTGGGACAAATCAACAAGTGGGGGGCTGATAGGAGAGGATGGTCTGTGGGATCCACAGGAGATGTGGACAGGGGTGAGGGGAGGCTGCAGCTGGTGATCAGTTAGGGTGCTGGAGATGAAAGTGGGGATCGGGTCTGGGAGAGAAGACCAGAGAGAGAAGGTCCAGGCAGCCTACCATCAGTGGGTGTCTGCTAACGCTGGGAACAGGAGGTTAGGAGGGCATGGGGGAGGGGAGGCTGCGGCTGGTGAACTCTTGCAGTTTTAGAGATGAGATGGGGTAGGGGGGATTAGGTCTGGGGGAGCAGAGAGAGCCTTGCTTGTGCTTTTATTCCATTAAAGGGTTAAGATTTTGCAGCCGGACAGTTTAATGTGGCATCTTTGTTTGTTTTCTAGGACCAAGAGATACTCTGAGTACTAGTGTGGATTGCAGCCCCCCCCCACAACTCTGGCAGTGTAAGCCAACAGCTGCTGCCAGCTGTGGGGCTCTGCTATAGGGTTTGTAGGAAAGGAAACGGCTTTACACCCAAGTACATGTACACACATGCACATGCACTCACACAGACACCCTAACATGGGCTTTGGCACTCCAAACCGGTCTCACTCACATTCACACCTGCTGTGATGGTCTCCTTATGGAGGAAGAAAAGGTTTGCCCCTCGGGTAAGTACGTCACTGTGCAGTGGAGCAGAACAGTTACTCTCATGGAAACCAGAAAGCATCGGAAGGTGGGGTACAGGACCAGGGCAACATAGAACCCCCAAGCCCTCATACTCAGTGTCCGACTTCCTCCAGCTATAGATAGCCCTACCTTTATCCCCTTCCAAGAAAGCTGTCATATTGTGAAGCCATAAAGGGGTTAATTTTGAGTAGGCCAGACCCTGACACACCCACAGATGTTCCTCCCTAATCTCCCTGCTTACTCCAGCTAATCAAGTTGACGCTGAAGGTAACCATTGCAGGTCTTTTTTTTATATTATTTATTTATTTATTATGCATACAATATTCTGTCTGTGTGTATGTCTGCAGGCCAGAAGAGGGCACCAGACCTCATTACAGATGGTTGTGAGCCACCATGTGGTTGCCGGGAATTGAACTCAGGACCTTTGGAAGAGTAGGCAGTGCTCTTAGCCACTGAGCCAACTCTCCAGCCCACCATTGCACGTCTTTATGCCCATTCCAAACTCACACGACGTCTTCTTCATTCTAGGGCCCTCACAATCGCATGCGTTTTCTCTCATGACTCACAGCAGAAATTACAAACACCCATATACACTCACAATTCTCTCTCTCTCTCTCTCTCTCTCTCTCTCTCTCTCTCTCTCTCTCTCTCTCTTATGCACATACACTGAAAGGTTTAAGTTTCTGCTGGCACGCGGGTCTTCCCCGCTCCTCTCCTTCAGCTGATGAAAACCCTAGTCAAGTTCTCTTCAGACAAGCAGGGCTTGAGGGGAGGCTCCAAAGCACTTGTTACAGACCTGCTTCCAGAGGGAAAGGCCCTTGTTGCAATTGCTGCTCCTTGAGCGTTTGCTCTTTGTGTCCAAGGCTTACCCAGGGGCCACCCTTAACTAGTTCTTCCCTGGCTCCTCCAGGAAGGGAAGGGATAAGTTCATTCCACATTGAGGGAGGAGGGGTCAGAAAGGGGCCTGGAGGCCTTTCTAACATCTCTTTTGGAAGTTGCAGGAAGAGAGGAAGTCGGATTACTCTCTGAGTCTGGTTTATTTTTTAAATGAGGTGATGGTCTCAATTATCTGTGGCATCATTGGGCTTCTATTACTGTTAAGTGCTGAACCTGGAAGGGGCTGCTGGGAGTCGTTGACTGCCAGGCATCTTGTCACTCACAGATGACATTCCAAGCCTGTTCCTGAGATCACCACAAGCCTTTGGCACGTTGTGTCAGGGCTCTGAGATGCCGAAGCTCGCAGACACCTCAGCTTGTCATCACGGCTGTCAACACAAAGTGGCTGATTGCACCTTGTATTGGTGATAAACTCGATTGGCATGCAAATTTCAAATGTCTTATTTTGAAGCAATTTTAATCTAGGTTAAATGTACCCTGTCAAATTCTTACTCCTTTCATGCAAGAGCCACAGCAGGGGTGGGAAATGAAGGCAGCTCCAGCGGCACGCAGCTGAGTGGGAACAGAAGTGACGGGAAAATGCCCAAGTCCCCAGAGAAGGCTCCAGAGCTAAGAAGCAGCGTGGCACTGGAAGCTGGGGGCACATGGAGGGTCTAGCCTGGGGGAGCTCAGAAAGACAATTCCAGCTTTGATTCCCAGGAAGTGGCTGTAGTCTCCCTGGGGTCAAGGTCTTTGGAAGACTAGGTACTTGTCCACAGAGGACAGCCCTGTAAATTGAGTGTGCTCTTGCTAACTAGCAAAGGCATCAGGTGTGATGTGCCCAGCCTGGGATTTCTTCTTTTAAGGATCTGTTCGGTTTCTGTAATGAGAAAAGCCCAGCTGTAGTGTTATAATCTGAAACTCACTTGAGGAGTCTGACGCTCCAACCAGGGAACTCTCCTGAAGAAGAGAGCTGTGGTATATTATTCTGAGTGTCACTCTAGAGGTCACGTATCCCCCCCCCCCAGGAAAACTGAGGTGTGATACCTGAGTGTTAGTTTTTAGTTTGACAAAATCTAGAACCATAGACTCACTGGGAAAATGGCCGTCTGGACATGCCTGGGGTGGGTTGTAGTCTAGATTTATTAAGATGAGTGGACACGCCCATTGCGAGGAGGGGACCATTCCCTAGGGGTGGGGACTGTGGGCTGTGTAAAAGGGAGAGAGTGAGCTGGGCACCACCACGCATGCATTCATTGCTCTCTTCCTCTGTGAAGATGACTTTTCGGCTTTTTTGCAGAC
>NC_022023.1:27668024-27670469 GCF_000317375.1 Microtus ochrogaster | reverse complement strand
CCCATCTGCTCGCAGTACCCTGTAATCTCTGCTCTCACTGAAGTTCTCTGGGTTCCATATTTTCCTCATTCCCCTTCAAGTCTAGCTGGATTGCAGAGTTAAGTTTATGATTATGAATAAAAACTAAGTAAGAAAAAAAAAAGATGACTTTTCAGGCTCCCGCTGATTTGACATCTATGCCACGATGATAAATATTTTCTCCCGAAAGTCACTTTTGTCCAGGCAGCAACAAAAAAAAAAAAAAAACTAGGAGCTCAATGGCCAATGAGATCATAAACCACCCCTGTAGAGTGAGACCCCACAAATACCCCTAAGCGCAATGGCAGGGCTCACTCCACAGCCGCTCCAGGACAGAGGTACACCCCCAGATGTTTGTATATGTGCCTCTTCATCTCTCTGTCTGTCTGTGTCCTCTGTAAGAAGCTGGCAGCAGTGGGGGCAGTGTTCCCATCTCTTCTAGTTTATGGCTGAATCAGACAGGAGTGTGGGTACCCTGAAGACTTGTGACTTTGGGTTGTATCCGAAGTGGGGATGTCTTGAGGGACCGGTCCCTGGACCAGCCTGGATTGGCATCATCTTGCTGGTGTTGAAGAACCAGATGCATGGGGGATCCACACTGTAGTTCTGCAGGAGCAACTCCCCTTTATCATCTCTTGATGGTGAATGTTCGAAATCTTCCCTTCTAGAGACCGGGAAACGGCTCAGAGAGTAGGATGCTTGGTTTGCAAGCATGAGAACTTGAGATCTCCACTACCCACGTGAAAGCCAAGCATCTCAGCACACGTCTGTAACGGGATGGTAGAAAAATGACAGCGGGGCTTGGGTGGCCAGTCTGTCGCCAAAATGTGGGCTTCAGGTCCAATGAGGTGGACAGTGATGGAGAGGGGCACTTTCCACAACCCCTGGCCTCTATACGCATACACACACATGGATACGCCACACACACATCACACACACACACACATACGCACACACACACACACGCACATCTCTCTTCTGACTGCTGGAGGTAGAACTCACTCCAGCTGCGGAACTGCAGTACAGCTGCAAAAAGTGAGAATTATCGTCACCAAGCAGGTCACGCCCACTTTTCCATCTCCAGCAGGCCTGTTGTTTCCTTTGCTGTTCCAACATTCTGGGCTCCAGTGGGCTTCCTGGATGCAGGTCTGACTCAGCTGTCATCTGGGGTCCTTGTGGACCCTGTTTGGACTCCAACTTGAGGGGCTATGAGGTTGGGACCATATGCTGCAGCTCCCCAAAGATTCTCTCAATATCCTCAAGTCTCACCCACAGGGATACAGAGGTGGCACAGCTGGCTTCTCCTCTGAGGGCCCATGGTTCTAAGCTGGCAAGCACAATGTCTTGTTTCAGATTTATCTTTAATCGTGAACACACGTGAACGTGCATGCCTACAGAGGCTAGCGGTATTAGATCCCCTGGAGCTGCTGGAGGTCCAGGTAGTTGTGAGCCACCCAACTAGGGTGCTGGCATTCAGCCTCAGGTCCTCTGGAGAGCAGTGCATGCTTAACTGCTGAACTTCTCTCTGGCCCCAGCAGGGCTTTTCAGTTTATTAGTTTATCTGTTAAGGTCTGCTTTACCAAATAAATTGGCTGTTGTTTTTGTATGTTTTCCTTTTCAGAAGGCGCTTGATCACCCCAAGGGTTAAAAGTCTTCGAAGTGAAAACCAAAAGTACAGGCCTGCTGTGCCCTGGTTTTACCCAGGAAAGTTAAATGAGGGGGAAGCGAGGGGAGGAATTCCAGTGACTTAACCTGAAAGATCTAGAAGTTTCCTGGCTGCTTGGACAGTGCCACACCGGCACTGACGCTGGCGTTCCTTATCAATGTCTTTCTTGGACAGAGTTTGGGTTGGAGTGCCTGGTCACCGTGCGTGTCCCATCACTATGCAGTGGCCAGAAGTCAGAGAGCTTCTGTGCCGCCCCATCGCTCTGATGGATTCAACATGTAGGAAATGGCATTTTGGACTCAACCCTCCCCATCCCATAGAGAAAATGTCCCAGGGTTCCTGGAAACTGACTATCAACTCTGGAGAAGCTAGGGGCAGAAGGAGAAGCCAGTCCAGCCCTGAGACTGGAGCCAGGGGCCAGGTATGTGTTCCAAGGAGCTAGGCAGCCCTGCCAGACCGGTCCATCCGGACCCAGCAAGGCCCTAGCTGGCAGGGGGTGGGAGGTGAGGGGGTTGTAGTCGAATTTTACTTTCTTGTAAATTCTCTTGAGACCAACTGCCTTGTGGGCTTAAAATTTTCTAGGCTTGACAGGGAGACAAAACGTCTTCCCTTCCAGCATATGACTATATTTAATTTTTTAAACAAAAACCAAACCAAACAGAAGAGGAGGGAGGCCCAGAGGGAAGCCCAGAGGGAAGAGGCTCTGAGGAATGGGGTAGTGCACTGGGTGAGGAGAAGAAGAGGTTGAGATGGAGGAAGCT
>NC_022023.1:27659459-27666454 GCF_000317375.1 Microtus ochrogaster | reverse complement strand
TCCAGCACCTGCACGTTCACTAGTGTGCTCTTCCTTCTCTTCCGGGCAATCACCCTGAGCGTCCTCAGGGGTTCTGGGAGGGTTCGTGAGGCCCTGGGTCTCTTAGTACACGGCCTGCACCTTCTCTCCTGGTTTGGACACACTTCCCATCAGTCCCCACGCTCCCCATTGCTGCTCCTCTCCACGAGGGGAGGGGTCTAGTCTAAAATGCTGCCTCCTCTCACCTGAGATGGAGTTCTGCCAGAGGTGGGCTCTGCCCTGTCTTCTGTAGGAGCCAGCCACGAGAAGCTAAATAGAAACAGACAAACAGACCACCCAAAGGAAGTTCTTAACTTCCAACCATTATCACCTGCCAGAGTAGGACTCAGCCATTGATAAGTTTAATCGAGGCCTGAGTCTCAGTAGTTTACCTGAAGCAATACCTGGTTGCAGGAAGAACAATAAACTGGGATTATCGGAGCATCACCCAGGACATCCCTAGACAAACATCAGCCAATCGGGGGTCCTGAAACTTAGAAACCCCTTACCCCCACCTTTACTACTATAAAAACCCATCTCTAACTGAGCTACAATTATTACAATATGTTGGCTATGTGGAGAGACCGAGTTTGCAAACTTGCATAAAATAAATGCTCTTTGCTTTTACAAGTGGGACTCCGTCTCCTTGTTGTTTTTTGGGGGACTTCGCGGATCTGGGCATAATAGTGACTTTTCCATATTCCCTTCTCAGCATGACAGCCTGCTGGTGTTGGGTGGCTCCAAGAACAGCCTTAAGCATTGGCTCAAGGGTGAGCAACCCTCATGTGGGGAAAAACAGAAGCCATGGGAAACAGGCAGACGGAGATCATGAGAGCAGGCAGCAGCTGACCAACCTGGACGGGAATGGGGCTACTTAGAACAGCAGTGGGTTCGTGCGCATGCGCAGTGCCCACTAACTTCTGACTTTCAACACAGCCCCGGCAGTCTGCACAGGGGAAGTGGAACATAGTAGGGACGCCTAAGGCGGCTCCAGAGGGTCAGGGTTACCTGTGGTGGTCACAGGGTGTTTGAAGGTATCTAAGATGATCCCAGCTCCAGGTTTGGACACAGCAGCGACAAGATGATGGTGTAATTCTTGATCGCCACTGCAATAGCTTCTGCTCCTGCAGAGCGAGCTCCTCAATGCAGCCAGAGTTCACAATCCATACAGTGGCCCCCTGGGATCCCCCCAGTAACTATCCATAAATGCCAATGTCTGTTCATCATTGATGAGAAGGTTGTTTCCATCAGTCCCCTCCAGGGCCACGGAGAGTCACAGGCACAATGACACTGAAGTATTGTGACCCAGGTGCAGGGACTCCAGAACAGTGGTACAGGGGGTGAGGAGCGGTCTTGCAGGGGCACTGCCACAGGTGACCATCAGCCATCCAAGCAACTTTGGTTAATTGCTGGCGTGCACTTGTGATGACTATCATCTTAGAGGCAGCAGACGGGTAACTTCGGTAAGAATGCCTGGCAATTACTTCCAGCCTCTCACTAGGATCAGGGCATCTTGGGCCCCGGGCCAGGACTCTGGTGCCTTCCTCCTAATCAGCAGCATGTGTCCCAGCTGTTGTCTGGTCAGGAAATCACGGGTCATCAAACAAAATGCTCAGAGACTTCCGGGCGCACCTGGAAGCTCAGACTCATTGCTGTTCCCTCCAAGGTGTCAAGGGAGCACCCCGAAAATCTCTCCTGAATGCCTGTTGTGAAGCCAACAAGGCCACTTCAGCTTTCAGCCCAAGGGCCGCAAAGAGACAACTGTAATATTCTGGCTCTTTAAGAGACAAGCCACGCCCACTCCCTTCCTCCTTGCAGGCTCTGCCCCACTCTCCTCTCTTCCTGTCCCCTCTCTGGGAGAGGCAGCTTCTGTCTCTCTCCCCACTTCTCTGCTCCCCTCTCTCTTTCCTCTTCTCTCGCTCTCCCCCCTTCTCCCCTTTTTCCTTCCCCTCCATAACCCACCTAATAAATATCTAACTTTACATGGTGTGCCTATCTGTCTCTCTGGCCCGCCCGCCCGCCGCAGTCACAGGGAGCCTGCCCTGTGGTCCCTGCTTGGACCCAGGCAGCTAGCAGCAAACCCATCTGCATGGTGTGCCTATCTGTCTGCCCCTTGTCCACCCGCCGCCCACATGGCTAGCCACCGGGGACGCCCAGGGGACCAGCCACCTTGGTTTGTGGGGATCCGCAGCAAATCCATCACAACGACCCTGAGGGAGGCAGGCCAGCACCACTTTCAGAGGCTTGTCTTTATATGCTGCTGGTGGTCAGGACATCTTTGCTTCTAGCTAATGACAAGTAGTCTGTTTTTTTTTTTTTCTGGGTGGTCAGGGTGGAAGCCAGGGTCTCGTGCACTTGGGCAAGTGCTGAACCCCTGAGCCCCCTCCCACCCCCTAATGATGACTTTGGTAGGCAGCCATGTTTTCTGGCTTGGCTCTTCAATCTCTGAATTATGTCTCCCCGTTAAGGTGGCAACTCAGGATACTCAATTCTAAAATGCAGCGTGACTGCCCTTGGTTGTGGTTTCGTTCTTAGCAGGCAGAAGGATGAACGATCACTCTTGAGTATTGCTGGGCCTCTGTGTGGAGGGTAGGCAGGGAGTGCAGATCGCTGGAAACACATGGCAGACACGGAGGCACACAGGCTAGGGTCACCATCACAGATCAGTTGTCAACAGCAGTCAGGGAAGGTGTCCTGGAGGAAGTGAGGATTGAGTCCTGAATTTGGCCCCCAGCTTAGGAAGAAGGGCACCCCAGGAGAGGAGCCTGCTTCTGGGTAAAAGAGGCAAGACCTGGCAAGGACTGGTGGCATGGGCCCCGGGTGGGAGGGAAAGAGGGATTGAGGGGGCTTGCATCATTCTCTCACGCACAGGGGCCCACTTATGAGCATCAGACATGCTCTGTGGGGGCCGCCCTGGAGAAGGAAGCAGTCCTGTTGGTAGTGAGAACAGGAGTGCCCTGAGGGCCACCTCCTCAGCGGAGCCAACAGCTCTGAGAGGCGAGACCCAGGGAGTGCAGCAGTGGGGACAGAGGTGTCCACAGATGTGCTGCCTATGACCGAAGGCCCCAACGCCCCGGTGATGGCAACCACTGTGGGAGGAAGACCGTAGTGGGAGTCCACTGGGCACCAACGGCTGTGGCAGCACCATGGTTCCCCACCCCCAAAACTTGGGTGAAAACTTCCATAGTACATTAAGTAGCAGTGAGAAAAAGGATGTCCTTCATAAACAACAGGCCAAAAGGAAAACAGTGAACTTGGTCAGTTTTCTGTGCCATGGGATTGAGATGAAAAGATTTGGGATGAACTTCTCTTTATTATGCTAAGGATGGAGGACCATGTGAACACAAGGCCACATACAAGTCATGACCTAATATAACAGACAGAGGGGGACCCAGAAATGTGTGAAACTTTCTTTACCGCTGCTGTGGTCAAACACCACAATCAAGGCAGTTTATAGAGTTAATAGTTTATCTGGGCTTACGGTTCCAGGCTAAGAGGTCGGGAGGCACAGCAGCAGCAAGCAGGGACAGGAAGAGGAGCTGAGAGCTCGCGTCTTGAACCACCAGCACAAGACCCGGTGAGCAAACTGGAAGTAGAGAGAGGCCTTAAGCTTTCAAAGCTGGCCCCAGTGGCATACTTCCTCCTGCAAGGCTGTGCTTCCTCAGCCTGGGATCCAGCTGTTTTCGAATGCCCAAGACTACAGGAGACATTTCTCATCCAAACCACCACAGCCTGTCCATCCAGATTCTTCTGTGTTACATTTTTAAAAGTCGCTGTAACCCTGTTACTTGACAGAAACAACTTGAAGGAGAAGTGACACATTTTGTTCCCCGTGTTAGAGAGTTCATGGCTGCTTACCCTGTAAGCCAGGGCGGAGCATCCCGGAGGCAGGAGTGCGTGGGGAAGACTGTTCACCTCAGGCGGGCAAAAAGCAGAGCAAGGAAGGGACAGGCATGGAATCAGTAACCAAGCATCTCAAACTCCTAATGTTTTCAGCTCCTCTTAAAATAGTGCTACCAGCTGGGGCTCAAACGGTCAACATGTGAATGAATTTCACACAGAAACTGCAATGCTGGCCTTTCTATGCAGCCTTCCTCTCAGGAACAGGCAGGATCCTCCTGGACGTCTTCTGATGGACAATCACACGGCATAGCCCAGGGGAACTGCTCTCACACAGAAAGGTAAGGAAACAGCAGGCGTTGGTCTTCAGCTGGTGGGGATTGGACCCAGGAACTACTGTGTGCTTTGGCATGAGATACACACCCAGTTCCAAGGGCCTAAGTTCAGGTTTTATGACCGACTCTGTGGAAAGTGTTGTATCTATGACCCCCTGAGGAAAGAGACAATCTAGTTTCTAGTTTGCCTCACGAGACAATACCAGATGAGAGGCGGGAAGTGAGCCACTGCCTTTGAAGCCTTCATTCTGGGACATCATCTTCTGAGCCCCAATAATATCAGGCTTCTAGACGGTTCCAGAATTGTTGAGCAGGAAACAGGGTTTGACTTTTTTTTTTTCTTCTTGTCTTCTCTCCCTGCTAGTGGCCTCTTGCAGATGGAGAGCAGCTGCCATCTGCACAGAATCCATCATCCTGCCGCCGTGGGGAAGATGGAGGATTTTAGCGTGGGATGGAGCACTGCAGTGTGATTCAAATTGCAAGAAGGTGACAAGAATGATGATGTCCTTGAGAGGCTCATCCAGGAAGCTGATGGCACCGTGCGGCACTGCAGCCTGACCCCGAGATGATGCTGCAGCTTTAGAGTGGCAGGGTCCCCTCCCAGGATACGTGACTGGGGTGGCCAGGTCTGGGGCTGCCCCTTAAAAATAAGACTAGGAACGTAGGGAGCAAAGACTCTCCCTGCACACAGCCCACCCTTGGAGACTAAGCCAAGCCGACTGTGCAGGGAGGGGACACTCCTCAAACTCTTTCACTCCTTCTCAAAACGAACTATCTTAAAAGGGCTGCCAGTCAGACCCTGAGACATTCCAAAACTGGTCCACCTGGGCCTCAAGCCTGGCATTTCATCTTAGGTTCATAGTAAGGAGTGCCCGGTACCTGGAGGAAATGAACCTTGCAGCCTACTTACAAAGGCTGACAGGAAATGCCACTCCCGAGTGACCACTGGACAATGGCCCTAAGTCCACAGTTTTGGCTTGGAGAACCTATATGCCATTCTTTGCATACAAAACCTAAAACAGACACCAAATGTTTTTATCCAGAGGCCAGAGAACAGTGGGATGTGTATGTGGGGGCTATACTCAGAGGGTAGCAAATTAGGGTGTCATGTCTTTATATGAAGATGTCTTGGGCCTCTGTAGCCATGGACACACGAACTGGCTTCCCTCTGGGGTTCTGGGTTGCCTTCATGGTGACTGTGACAGACTTGGAACGTGATTCACTGACGGCACTCTTGGCTACTCAAGCTCTTTGGCACTGGCAATGCAGGGCTCCAAGCTTCCTTGCGGGGTGGCAGCTGTAGGGTGTAGCCCCTCTACCAGCTGGCGGTCTGTCCAAGCAGGCTGGTAGGTGTGGCTCACGGCAGACTGAGCTGTTGGCACACTCTTGCCAGGTCTGCAGGGGAGAGATGCCATTCGGCCAAGGGTTATCAGGAAGTGTGAGCTAGCGCTTAGGCTTATATATCCTTGAATGCCAGAGCTCTGGGCTGTTGCTGAGCGTCGTGTGTGGATGTGTTCGCTGAGAGAGGGCTTTCTCACAGGTGACTGCATCTTCTGGAATTCTCTGTCCTAGTCACTCCTGGACAAGATGACCTGGTGTGTATGGATTAGGACGAATGTGTTTCTGGCTCTTTCCCATCTCACTCCCAGATGGAGATGGATGTTGCGGGGGAGGGAGCAGCAGGGGCCTATGGAGGCTATTCTGGAACTTTAACAGAGAGTGTCGGTGGGGATCACCCAGTCCAACTAAGAATCACAAAGTCAAGGGACAGGGAGGGGAAAGGTCAGGTGCTGGCCTGGACCCTGTCAGAGAGACATGTTCTACAACACTGTGTTGGCTGCTACGTAATCAGCAGAATGCTTTACACAGGCCAAGGGCACACACCCCAACCACCCCACACAATAGCCCACATTTAAGGCAATGCCGTAGTCAGCCCGGCATTGTGGCTTTTAGCTGTGCAAATGTCAGAGCTGCAGACTGGGCAGAAGCTAACCAGGAGAGCAGAGAATGGGAGCCCTAGGCCTTTGTATGTCCCCTGTGTCCCGCTTGTCTGGAAGCACAGGGGCGATGAGAGGGGGCTGCTGTGCCTCCGGTTGGATGTGAGGATTTGTGCCTGCCCTGGGAAGACGCAGGACGAGAGAAGAGCTGAGCGTACAGTCCACTGCCTGAAGTGGGACTGCACCTCTGGACCACACACAAGTCCATCCAAGAAGTGGAAGCCTCAGTGGCTTCGGGGTGATCTTAGGGTATTGGCTCCATTGCTGGCCGAGTGGAGAAGCTGATCCCGAGGCAAGAACTGAACAACAGGTGGATACAGAAATCAAACCAAGAATAACAGACAAAACAAGAGGCCAGACCTCGGTGGCAGCACTGAGATTCGTTTAGTGGGGCCAGTGAGTAAACAGAGCAGCACACTGTGTGTGTATGAGAGACCAACAGACAGAGAGAGGGAATTTAGAGTTGCTACAATATTCTATCTAAAGTGTTCGATTTCGAAAAAAAGATACAAGAAAAAGGTGAGCCCCTTTGTGGTTGGGGAAAGCAGCCAGTGCCGTGGGCGCTGAGGCTGGTGTTAGGCACAGACTTCAAAACAGCCATTGTAAATATGTTCAAAGACCTAAGGGAAATCATGGGTAGGGAATTAAAGAATGATTATGACAGCGATGGCACAGACTGCAAGCTATCGACAGATAGAAACTGTGTTTATCACCGGACAGAAATCTCAAGGTCCAAATCAGGAGCAGAAGGAGGGGGAGCACGAGCAAGGAACTCAGGACCGCGAGGGGTACACCCACACACTGA
>NC_022023.1:27575422-27658904 GCF_000317375.1 Microtus ochrogaster | reverse complement strand
ATAAAGGGGGCAGGGAGAAAGTAAGAAAGATTGCATCATGAGAGATTAGGTTAAAGTGGGGGGGGAGAGTAAAAATAGAGGCAAGAAAAAGAAAGTCCCCAGTTTGTGAAAAGGTACTAACTTACGCATCAGGGAAGTGCACATTTGACATAGGATACACAGGAGACCCATAGGTAGATGCACACACATATAGTCAAACACTTGTGAAACAAAGGGAAGTCTCAACACAGCATCAAACCTCATCAGATGCAAAGGGAAGGAACAATTCCTGTTGACTGGGCAGTGGCAGCATTGGAGGAGGGGCCCAGAGTTGAAATAGGCAAGAGCTAAACACACCTTGCCAAGCTAGCCTTCCAAGTGGAAGCAAAGCAAAGGCATTTTGAAACGAGGCTTGAGAAGAAGTAAATCCTCCCAAACCACCCTAAAGGGAGTCCTCTGGTGGACAACAAATGTCCCCAGAAAGTTCCTGGAATCCACACGAAGGGGCGGGGAGGTGGCTCCACTGTCAAAACTCTTGCTGGCACACTGGAACAATTAGTTCAAATCCTCAGAACACAAGTGAACACCGGACCCTGAGGCACAAGCGTTTGTAACCCCAGCAAGCCTATCGGCAATGGAAGGCAGACACAGGAACATCACCAGAAGCTGCAAGGCCAGCTAGTCTCTGAGAACTGAGAGCTGAAAGCTGACCTCTGACCTCCTCATATGTGCTGTGGCACAGGAACTCACACACGGGAACACTATACATATGTATATGAGTGCATGCGCACACACTCACACACACAATCTGAAGAGTATCGGGGCCGTTCTCATACAGGGAAACAAACACTGCTATCTTTTCTTCAATGGATTTAAAAGACAATTATTTACAGTGCTGGTAAAGCTCACTAGACTTGAAGCAGCAAACACATGTATGGGCAACAACCCCAGGGGCTACATTGGAATATGGTTTCTCTATTTCATAGGGCTAGTAAAAATTCACAGTGGGCTGGAATAAATGAAAATTTATATCGCAGTATATACAATGCATAAAAAGGTGAGGCAGTATAAAAGCAAATGAATTTACTTACATAGTTGAAGTAGGGTTTTACTCTACAGCGTAGACTGCCCTAACAACACTCTTTTTTTAAAAAAAATATTTATTTATTATGTATACAATATTTTGTCTGTATGTCTGCAGGCCAGAAGAGGGCACCAGACCTCATTACAGATGGTTGTGAGCCATCATGTGGTTGCTGGGAATTGAACTCAGGACCTTTGGAAGAGCAGGCAGTGCTCTTAACCTCTGAGCCCTCTCTCCAGCCCCCCCCCCAACACTCTTGCCTCAGCCTCCTGAATGCTGGGATTACAGTCGTGAGGCATCGTGTCTGGCACAGCGATGAAATTAAAATAAATTATACTAGGATTATTTTACATGGAAGAGGAGAAACGACAAACAACAGCAGAAAGGCTGACACAGCATAAAGAGAGAAAGAGCTGTCAGAGGTCGCCCGCCTCACTGGCTGGAATGGACTAAGTGCTTTGTCAGACGGCAGACATGGAGCTCGCGTGCAGGCCCCAGGTACATCCCCTTTCTTCTCCTTCCATCAGGACAGGACACCAGCCCAGGCAATGGAGCCACCCACATTTACAGTAGAGTTTCTATCTCAATTACCTGATCCAGAAAAGTCTTCATACCCCGTCCAGAGATTTGCTTCCAGTCCTTCTGAATCCTCTCATGTGACAGAGATTAACTGTCACACAGACTAAGTCATGAAAGATCAAGCTAAATGCTTTGTATGAGACTCGGTGCACTTCAGATTCAAAGACAGACAGAAAACCAAGAATGTGAAAGGCCTGGTGCAAACAAAGGCCTAAGAGAGTCAGAATGGCGACGATAAATCCACTCAGAATAGACTAATTCATAAAACAAGAGTAAAGGGGCTGGAGAGGTGGCTCAGCGGTTAAGAGCATTGCCTGCTCTTCCAAAGGTCCTGAGTTCAATTCCCCGCAACCACATGGTGGCTCACAATCATCTGTAATGAGGTCTGGTGCCCTCTTCTGGCCTACAGACATATACACAGACAGAATATTGTATACATAATAAATAAATAAATAAATAAACAAACAAACAAATAAATAAATAAAAAACCAAGAGTAAAGGATGTGCTTCGTAGAGAGACACAGTTTAAAGTCAAAGGCAGATTGAAAGCAGAACATCAGGAAGAGATGTACCACATAAACAGTGACCTTAACAAAAATGGAAGAGCGGGCCTACTAGAAGTCCAGACTACAAACAACATGGTGAAGAGGAATGTTGATACCATAAAGGCTGTAAGGGAAATACGGCAGTACATGTGCTCCTGATGCGAGAGCATTAAACACATGAAGCAAATACAGACTATGGGAGTGGGCAACAGGCATTGAAACAGCCGCAGTTGGAATCTGCAGTGCTCTGCTTCCTGCTGAGAAAGGCTAGACAAACGTAAACAAGGGCACTGAAGACCTGAGCCCACTAGATTACCAACAACCTGACTTTTCCATATCCACACAACTCACCCCACATAGATTCCATCCTCCTTCCCACGCACGCTCCTGCCCCATGTCCAAAATAAGGATCTACTTCAGTACGGAGTAAGCAAATCCATATCCAGAATAAGGATCTACTCTAGTACAGCAATCTGCCATCAGGTCGCTAGCTGGTCACCCTGGGGCATGGTGCCATATCTGCTGTTGGTCTCTGCTGCTGGCAGATGTAGCACTCAGCAGCAGCTGTAGCCAGGTCAGCCTTGGTGAGTGGCAGTCCATGTTGTTGAGCTGATGCATAATCCCCATCTCTCTGCCACCATGGCCACTTTGTTCATGGACCCATTGGGCAATGACAGGGATGGCTAAGGAAAGAGACTATCTACTTGGTTACTGAACCCTCTCTGCTGGCCACCTTTCGAGGGGCATTGACAGGGGACACAATGATCTTCACACATCCTTAGCCCATTTGGAGAGATGTATCCACACACCTCTTCCCCAGATGTCTTTCTCACCCCTTTTCCAATCATGCTCTTTCCAAGTCCCTGACCACACAGGCAGCCGTTGGCACATTGATAAAATCGTTCACTGTACATCTGGCCTTCTCTCCTCCCAAACAAACTGTAGGACCATGTATACTGCCCCAAGTGTGCCCACTGTGAAGATTTCACTTTGCCATATCTTTCAGGGTTGTCCCAGAAAAGGGGCTGTAATGTTGCAGCTGTCCACTTCTGGGTGGTGCCTGCCTAACGTGCAGAACCATTTGTAAACCCTAGTCTTCTCTTCCTCAACCAGTCACACAGAACACCCCATGAGGCTACAGTTGCATGCCTGGCAACAGACAGCATTGTAACAGGAGTAGAAACTGTAAGCATTTGGGCAACTTCTTCACGTAGCTTGCGTCTGCAGGACCTGCTCAGGCCGGTCTCATAAACACCACTTCCTTTTGATAACAGCTTGCTGCTGTTACGACTTGGTGAGTCAGATAACACCCAGCTCATGATTGGCAATTCAGGTCACATGGTAACTTGGTGGCCATTGTCAAATGTTCAATTTCCACTAAGGCCCAATAGCAGGCCAAGGGCCATATTTCAAAGGGAGAAGAGTCGTCCGCAGATGACGGCAGGGCCTTGTTCCAAAATCCCAAAGGTCTCCTTGGTATTACCCTATAGGTGTATAGGGGGGCTGAAAAGGACTCCAAACAGCACCCCTATCTGCCACTGACACCTCAAGTATAATAGGGTCTGCCAGATCATATGGTTCAGGCGGTAGAGTAGCCTGAACAGCAGCAGGGATCTGTTGAAGAACCTTCTCTTGTTCCAAGCCCCGCACAAAGCTAGCAGCTTTATGAGTCACTTAGTAAACGGGCCAGAGTAACACAGCCAAGTGGAGATGGTGCTGTCTTCTGAATCCAAAGAGGCCCAGCAAAAAGTGCTTCTTTCTTGGTGGTGGGAGGAGTCATGTGCAATCACTTCACCTTACAAGGACTTTCTCTGCATGCCCCCACATCACTGGACTTCTAAGAATTTCACGGACGTAGAAGGTCCTTGAGTTTTGGTTGTATTTCCCATCCTCTGACACTTTTATGTATTATCAAGAAGTTCAAAGTGGTTGCTACCTCCTGCTCACTTGGACCAATAAACATAACATCACCAACATTGTATACTAGTGTAATATGTTGTGGAAGAGACAGACAATCGAGATCCCTTCTACCTAAGTTATGACACAGTGCTGAGGAATGCATATATCCTCGAGGTAAAACTGTAAAGGTATACTGCTGGCCTTGTCAACCAAAAGCAAATTGCTTCTGGTGGTCCTTATGTACTGAGAAAAAGGCATTTGCTAGGTCAACAGCTACACACCACGTACCAGGAGACGTGTTAATCTACTCAAGTAAGGACACCACATCTGGTGCAGCAGCTGCAATCAGTCACTAGCTGGCTGAGTTTTCCATAGTTAACTGTCATTCTTCATGTCCATCTGTCTTCTGCACTGGCCAGATAGGAGAGTTAAAGCAAGACGTGGTAGGAACCACCTTCCTGCATCTTTCAAGTCCTTGATGGTGGCACTAGTTTCTGCAGTTCCTCCAGGGATGCGATACTGTTTTGATTCACTGTTTTCTATGGCAGAGGCAACTCCAAAGACCTCCATTTAGCCTTTCCAAATGTAATAGCTCTCACTCCACAGGTCAGGGAACAAATATGAGAATTCTTGCCAACTTCCAAGTATATCTATCCCAATTCCACATTCGGAAACTGGGAAAACAAGCACAGGATGACTTAGGGGACCTACTGAGTCTACTGTGAGTCAGACTTGAGGCAAATCTCCATTATTACCTCATCTCCATGAGCCCCTACTTTAACTGGAGGACCACAATGTTTCTTGGGGTCTCCCAGAATCATCATCAATTTAGAACCAGTATCCAACGGACCCTGGAAAGTCTGATTGTTTCCTTTTCCCCAGTGTACAGTTAGGTCATAGGTTCTTCTGGGGAAGCACTGGAAAAAAGGCTAACAGTAAAACTTTTAGGCATCTATCAGGGTCCTTTCTCAGGGAAACCTGGTCATCTCTTCATTCTGGATCTGCAAACTGGCTCAAGTCTGGAAATTGATTCACTGATCAAGACTGTCTTTTGCCGCAATCCAATGCAGTCTTTCATTTGTTTGAGAATTTTTCTGCTTATGCAGATAAAACACTTCTTAATCTATTTCATACCTGGAAATACCATGATTGATTAGCTAGCACCAGAGGTCCATAGGAGTCATGCCACTATAAAATTCACCTTGCTTGTGTTGACCATTATGGGTTGGGCCATTATGAACATGGACTATAGGGGATAGAGAAATAGGTCAGTGTGTAAATAGTGTTTGTCATACAGCATGAGGACCCGAGTTTGGATGCCCAGCGCCCTCACAGAAACTGAGTAGGTGGTGGGACATGTCGTAACCCCAATGACGCTGGCAAGTGGAGAGGTGGATTTTTGGAGTTGCTGGCCAGCCAGACTAAATGAGTCTGACAGTTCTGTGTTCAATGTAAGATCCTGCCTCAAAAACTAAGGCAGAAAATAACAAAGGAGGGCGGCTGGTATTCATCTCTGGCCTGTATGTGCACATACCACACATAGAATAAATTAAAACAAAACAGTATTAAAAAGTTGGCTTGGAACAGTAAACAGGGCAAATAAAGCAAACTAGTACTGTATTTTAAAAAGTTTTATTCTTGCAGATTTAGAAATTTGAGATTTTTTTAATAACCACAAAAGAAATTCTTTCACACCTAATGATTATTAACAGAATGTAGTGGTGTATTATCTAAACAGAACTCGTGCTCATGTGCCATAATAAACTGTCTATTAGTAAAAAAATACACTTTAGGGCACAGCATTGTATCACAAATTTTACAGAAGGGATACTTTGCAAGAATTTAATCAAACTAGAATAACTGTATCTTTTAAATGCAGCACTTAAAAATGTAACAACTCTGTGCATTCTTTTTCTTAAAAAAATGACCTTGTATGTGTAGAAATGCTGCTTTATTGCTGCAGAGGTCAAAGTTCAAGGCTCAAGAGGTACAGGAGAGAATACAAAGGTAGCCTTAGAAACTTGGTTCTGTTTCTGTATAAAAAGATAGAGTTTATAAAAGTTAATTTACAAACCAAGAACAAAAGTGGTATGCACGCATTATGTACATGCGTCCTGAAAACATCAAACATTTCAGATGCATAGCCCAAAGAACAGAAGACCACCACGCCCCCTTGTCAAAAAAAAAAAAAAAATTAAGTCACACCATTATTTTCTTTCAGGAGATTACACATTCCTGAAACCATCACGTCCACAAATTACTCAAATCTTTTTCATGATACAGTATCTAGATATGCACAAAACTCATAAAAACTTAGTAGTACACAGCGAAATGATCTAAGAATTAAAAACATGAGGGTAAGGCATTCCTGCTGGTTAGATGTCTGTGTGATATGTTAATTTATAGATTCAGAGGCCATGGAACCAGGCTCACATGCTTTGGTGTCCTTCCCTAAGAGAAATGTGTTTTCATATACAATAAGTAATTGTCTTCATTGACCCCCCTCCCCAAGTTATAAATTCCCCCACTGTACATTTCTGTTAAATCCACTACACTGGTTATATATTCCAGGTGCATTTGTAAAAGTGTGTGCACATTACCTCATGCATAATAAAATAAAATGTGTATGCTAGGCCAAGGCCGTAATAAAGTTTGAGTGTACTTTGGAAAGAACAGAACTCAAATGCACCCCCATTTACTGGCTGGTATTTTTAACGGAAATCAGTATGTGAAGTTAAGCAGTGACCATAAAAAAGTACAAAAATTATTACAAAGCAAAATATCTTTGAACCTCTAGCCAATGCCGGACAGTTCTTCACTCAATGACATGTAGCTTGTAGCATGTTTTCTGACCGTGGTTCAGGGGCATGCTCACTAATCTTCATCAGTTCCAACAAATGCTTAATACTAATAATTGCAGTATAAATTCTAAGAAAATATAATACTCAGTCAAGTGGTTCCATTTAGATTTAGTAAGTTCAGTCCATGTTCACATTGCTTAGTCCGGTTCCTACACTCTAAGACTAAAAGTGGTCAATCAAAACAGAAACACAGTTGGCTCCAACAAGGTAATTTGGATCTCCAGGAAGACACTTGTTTTGCCAGGTTTTAGGGTCACCTATGAGAGAAAAAGATTTTGATGTCACTTACGGTTGTCTGGACTGCTACTCACAATGTTTTGCTATTATTGGACAAATATAAACACACCTATCAGATAGAATTTTCTTCTTTTTCCCCAAATACTATACTTATATCCAACTTTGGTACTCTATGTCTGCTGGCTGCAAGCATTAAAAGTTGTTTTAGATGTCTCTTACGTTATTAAATTCACTGGACTTTTAAATATAGAAATAAAAGTCATAAAGATTTAGGAGACAGTTGGAGCTGCTCCTCAGTGTGCCTAACCTTCCTTCCATGTAACACTGTACAGTAACCCTTCTCGTGAGAGTGAGACAGCACTGCTCACTCTCAGTTACTGTACACAGTGGATATTCGTTCTGCCGAGGTCCGTAGAACCTAATTCCTCAGGACTTTTCCCCTTAGTAAGCCAAAACAGCAAGACTGTACCAGAGCTTCCCACACTCTGGGTGTGTAATATAACCCTTTGTGGGAATTCAAACACCCACTTCCTGAGTAGGTCTGAGTTTTGAAAAAGTTCTTGGTATTTTCAGATTTGTACCTTGCATGACAGTGGGTAGGGACTGTGACTGATGGGGAAACTCTTGTGTCTGTGGTAGCCAATTGCTGACTTTTCCTTCCCTTATAATAGTCCTTGGCCAAGAGTGTTTCTGTGCCTATGGGACAATGTGTGCAGCTGCTTCTGTCACAAGTGGCACCACAGACTTGCGGCCAGAGAAACCAGTAGCCCTCTTGCAATGCACCAGGCAGACCGACAACATATGGTGGACTATCAACTATGCCAGTTGTGTATATACATTACATTCAGTAATAAATAGTTTACTAAAGAGTCATTGAATTTCAGATACAGGTGGTCTTATGTATTACTACAGAGGACAAATTAGTCAGTGAGAAAATCGTGACACCTCTGGAAATCAAAGATGATATCATCATTAAGTTTGAGGTTTCTTTTCAACACACCAGTCTTTGCTGAAATTAAGTCAGCACTTACCAACTCTGCATGTATTGAACAGGTTAGCAGTAGCAATGCAGCCTACTGCTGCACTGGATTACACAAAGGTGTTATTTATTTTCTGGGTGAACAACTCCAGTGCTCACAGAAAAGGTATATGGTCTCAGTACAGTCAAACAGTACCATATAAACACTGGAAGTGACAAACGTGCAGCTCGTTTGTACACCATGGTAAGGTGTATAAACACAAGTGAGTACGGCATGCAGTTTAGATGAAGCTGGCCTCAACCTGCAACATTTTCCCTGCATCTGAATGTCCATTTTAAATATCCAACTTTGGTACTCTATGTCTGCTGGCTGCAAGCATTTAAAAGTTGTTTTAGATACTGCTTAATTTCTAGTTTACTCCCTAAAGCCAGCCTATAAGGCTTTTCTCCCAAGGAACATTTAAATTTGATCCTACTGTATCTATCATAATCTTTATTTCATACTGGACCAAATTATAACTCACTAATGCTCACTGATTTATACAAGTTTAGGGGCAAAACTTTAAATTTTTGTTTTCCCATCGCTGCTGTTAGGGTGAACAATACTGGTAATAAAGACTGACTTTTAATTTACTCAAGTGAGAAATATGAAAATACAATGGAAGCCTCGATCACAAGCGAATGAGCAAAAGTCACTTCAAACAGTGCATAACAGAGCTACATAAAGGGTCACGCTGAGAAAACAACAAACCCATGGCCAGACAAGGCCACTGTTGGAACTTTCTCTAGGGTTAGTCTAAATATTCCACATCTTAAAACTTCTGACAGAGCATAGAATTTTTTGAACCCCAAGGATATCCAATTGTTAGCCAAATCACCAATTATGAAAAGGGAGAAAAGTCTCCATGGTTCCACATGCATTTATGACACAGGTACCACAAATCAATTTAAAATACCAGCAGTGCTTACAAGGCCACAGGAACAGAGTAAAGACCTATTCACACAGAGCATGGGGAGCACCAAGAGTTCAGGCATTAATCAATGACAGTACCCAAAGCCCCAGAGGACAGAGAGAAGACAGCATACCCGACGAGGAGTCGGATGATTTTAGAGCAAAAGACCAACCGTCAGGAGTCATGGACGCACAGTGTGGTAAGCGCAGCTCCACGGGCTTCAGGAACTTGAGGCCATGGGGCCCACACATCACTAGGGGGCTCAGCAGAGTTTCACCTGGAGTCAAAGAGGGAGAAGGGCAAGAGATAAGGTCTTTCGTCTAGATAGTCCCCACTCCCTGTGCATGCTAGCTAAAGCCAAATGAAGGTAGCTCTTCATAACAGTGCTAAGAAAAATAGAGTAGGAACTACAATTGTAATTTCTAAGATTTGAATAGATATTAGAGGACAAAGATATGACATTCATTTTAATATTTTATCTAACAACGTGGCTCAAACAGTATTTTAACATATAACCAACGCACTCAGTTTCTGAAGTCTTTATTTCACATTTCTAGTACTAAGTAATCCCATGTAACCAGTAGCTACTGCATTCCACCATATAGGTCTACAGCATAAAACCTTCAAATGTACTTTTTGCAAATGTTACATAAGATGACACACAACTTATTTGTGATGTGTATGTGTGTACATGCACACACACACGACAAGTTGTGCTGGTAGAAGTCAGATTGCAACTTGCAGGAGACAGTTCTCCCCTTTGATTACATGGGTCCTAGGGACCAAACTCAGGTCTTCAAGCTTGGTAATGAGCACCTTTGCCCACTGAACCATCTTGCTAGCCTCTGCCTTTCATTTTTAAGTGTTGCTACACATGCATTCAGGGATTCAAGCGGGACAACAATGTCGATCCTACTGCTTTTAAGACAGAGTATCCCAAGAAAGTGGTTACAGGACCAACCACGTTTAGTGAAATCGAAACTGCTAAAAGGAACATAGCACAGTGCATCATTATAGTGTACCAATGAATCTAGGAAGGCTGTGAAAACCACAGCTCTCCTGCTTGCTATACCACCTTACAAGGACATTTCATTCACTAGTTGAGTGTCTGACTGCTGGTTCCTGAGGTAACAGTTGACAGGTAGGGCAAAGCCTTCTAGAGTAGATGATACCTAACTATCTTGAGATAGAAGAGCTGACAAATTTGGTTAGGCCATACAAAGAGCTTGGTGGTCATGTGACATGATTTTTTATTTCACACTGAAAGTAAAAGTATTCTGTGTAGGAGACCACTGTGACTCCTTTGGGCCCCACCCACCATATGTCAGTGATCACTTCTCTGCAGAAAGCTCATATGAGAGGCCCTGTGTTGTCCACAGAAAATGCTGTGCTTGCCCTAAAACATTTGGAGGCTTCCAGCTTATCCCTGTAGCTGCCACTGTAAGCAGTGAGGCACACTTAGGACAGCACTGGAGTTACTACAGTGACACGGACAACAAGCACACGTACCTTTTTCTTTATCTAAAGGTGGGAGGATGCTATTGTCTCTGCAGACTTTGAAGTAGATTTCTTGCTCAATTCCTTCAGGAATGGCTCCTTGTGGGATAATTATACTAACACCAGTTTCTATGGAACTCAACACACCACCATTACTGTTAAATATGCCACGGGCTGTAGCCACCACAGTATGACCATCCTCATCTTCATCTTCTTCCACAGCTGAAGGGCTGAGAGGTCAGAAATGGCATGTGAAAATCCTTTTATTATTGTTAACTAAGTGTTTAAGTTTATTTCTCCAAGAAATTTAGAAGTTTCTTATTTAATTAAATAAGGCTAGTTTTTAGTGAAAGGTCTTAAAGAAAACTAAGAATATACCCTTTCTGGAAAAATCCAAACTGCCCTTCTGAAAATAAAGAGTCAGGTTACTATAATTACAGTGTGATTTCAATATACTAAACATGATACTTGGTCTCATATCTATCATGGGTCTTAGGCAACACAGCGAACATCTGTGAAACGGGTGCTCTAAATCATGCTGAGTCACACTTCAGCTGGTAACACAGAAGAAGATATGGGCTGGGAGTGGAGCTCATTAGCACAGCACTTGCCCAGCACTGCCCAAACAGAAAAGAGCACTTTGTAATGCAGACTTTGTTAGATTCACTGCCCTTATTGGTACATCCTGAATCCCAGATTCCCAGGCTACCAAAGGAAAGCCTCCAGGGTTCCAAAAGGTAAGAAGCTCTGGTACCTCAAAGACCCAAGAAGGACAGAACACAGTGACTTACTACAAAATGTTACCAAATGCAGAGGACATAGTATCAATCAATGTTTCAAAACTGGAAGCTAGGCTATCAAGACTTTGTAAAGTTAAGCCAGAACTTTAAGGTGACAAAGAGAAGGACTGACGACATGAAGGCCATGAGGGAAAGCTGCAATTTCTCTCCAGCATGACAGGGTCAGGGATAGACTCCTAAAGCAAATGGAGAGGAAACAGCGCCCATCACCTGACGTGCTAACACCATGTAGCCCCTGCAGAGCAGAGCCCTGCTGGATTGACTGCAGGAAGCTAGACTGACAAAAGCATCTTGAGAGCAGGCTTCAGGTGGCCTTCCTGGTCCTTGGTTCTCCCTGTGAACCCTTTCACAGATGACATGAAAACATCTAAGGAGGCTGAGCTGAGTCAGTATATGATCAGATGGGGTTGACCGTCACTATTTAACAAGCAGACAGAAGAAGCTACCCGGGGAAGGCTCAAGGTAGACTCAACCATCTTACTGCGGTTTTCAATAGTCATTTTGATTTCACTATGTTTCTATTCTTTTCTGCACCCTAGCTGGATAAACAGTAAATGAGGAATAGATATATTTGCTCATTATTCTTTAAATGTACCCCCACTGGTAGAAGGTAATTTAGATGGCTATATGAAGTCCCAGTTAGCTAAAGGTATGAAATCTGAGATTATATGACCAGGAGCTAAATGGTTTACCACCCTCATCCCCCACCATGTGACAATGGTTGGGCAAACTTAATCCCTCAATCTTTGTTGCTGGTGATATAGGGATAATGACAATACCTACAGATGCTATATGCTCATTAGCTTTACAATTTGATTAACATCTTATACCTCTTGGAGAACCTTTACAAAATGGCAATCACTATAGTAACAGTTTAGTTTACAGGTTATAATTCAAATTATCATTTCTAGTGTCATCATATAAACTACTTCTAACTATATCTGCACATCTGTAATCCCATCACTTGGGAGATTGAGGCAGGAGAATCACTGTGGGGTTCAAGGCCATCCTGGCTATTACTTCATAGCAAGGTCTTATCTCTGACCACTCTCCCTTCTCATTTTATATATCAATCAGGCAACACTTTAAACAAAGGCAAATAAATACCTTACCTCACGGGAACAGCCTTAGGCATGGTACTGATGTTATTCATTTGATATTTAGGCTTATCTGCATGGATGGAGAAAGTTTCAACTCCACTGTCAAACTCAGGAGGCTGGGCTGAACTATGGGCTTTCATAAGAGTCTTTGGGGAAGTGGGAGTTTTTGAAGACAATTCAGGTTTATGTACAGTTTCACTTGGCAAAAGATTATGGTTGAATTTGGGACTTTCAAATTTGCGTTCAAATGGCCGGGCAGAACTTGTGTACGGCTTTGGTGTGAATCGGTTGTAGGCTGGAGTGATGGTTTTCTGAGTCTGTTCAGCTCCATTAACTGGAGCCTTTTCTGGGAAACTCTTCTGGGGATAGAAAGTCTGAGCAGAGTCTTCCCGGGCTGGCGGTCTGAACGTCGTTGGCTTACTCTGAGATGGGGGTGGGTCTGGCTTGGACATGTATGAGTTCTGAAAATCCAGCGATACTGAATTGCCTAAAAACCAAACATATACACATTTAAAAAAACATTCTGGAATTCATTTTAACAACCCTTTCTTTCTTGGTATAATGTGTCCTGGTACTGAAGTGAAGTCTGGGTCCTGTCTGATGATGGAAGTCACAAGTTGTAGCATATATATCCTGCTGCCTCAGATTCAGTGTGAGGCTATGAAAGCACTCACTACCCGAGAAAGATGCCTTGGGTAACTTTGTCCTACTATCAGTCCAAAAATTAGAAACAGAACAACCAATTTGGTTATAGGAAACACATAAGTATTGAAAACACATCCTTAAACAAAGTGTTAAGAAAAACAAAGCTCCAGCAGCCACACACTGGAAGAAGATACTTAGAAAATGTGTAAGTGGTCCTCAGTAATAATATTTTGGGCAGACGTGCAGAGTATCCATCGTTCTGTAAGAACAAGAGTAAAACTCCAGGTACTGTGCAGTAAAATCCTGGCCTAGCCATCAGGGAAATGTAAAATAAAACAAAAATAAACTACTCATCAAAGATCACATCACAAAGGGGAAAACGGCAAAGCTGCTGGAGCAGCACAAGACAGAAACACAAGTTCTATGGAATCATGGGAAAAGAAATGCTGCTCTAAAAATGCCAGGTCTTTGTTCTGTTTTAAAGAAAAGATAAAACAGGAAAGATGGGAATGGGCTCTACTCTCTTTGATGAAACCAGTGCAACACCAGACAAAGTTTCATAACAAAACCAGACCAAGCCATTTCAGGAAAACTATTAATCCAAATTACTCATAACATTAAGATAATAAGGAAAAAAATCAGATCGTGATAATTTGAGAAAAATGTTTTTAATTTTAATCCCCTCCACCCGCCACTGCCCCAGACAGGGTCTCTCTGCCCTGAACTGACTCTGTAGATCAGGCTGGCCTCAAATACACAGAGAGCTCTGTTCCCTGAGTGCTGGGATTAAAGGTGTGTTTGACCATAGTCTGGTGGCTTATAATGTGTGTGACTGCATGTATGTATGTCCACCAGGTATGTAACTGGTGCCTGAGGAGACCAGTTATGCTGGAGACTTTGAAAATGAAGTTATAGGTAGTTGAGGGTTGCCTGATGTGATGCCAGGCGCCAAACCAAGGTCAGCATAAGAGCAGCAAATGCCATTAAACACTGAGCCATCTTTCCAGCTCACGACAGTAAAATACGCAACAAAATGCTTTTGGCAAACTAAGAAGAAACTGTGAGAAACGGCACCTAGTAAAACAAACCAATACTAACAAAACCCTACAGCTAGCATCACTTAGAGGAAAACAAACTTTTCTTCCTTAAGAGGAACCAGCAAAAGATGTCTGTCTTTACCATTTCTTTCTTTTTCCTTGAGAAAATCTCTCAACTGTGCACAGAATTTGCTGTGTAGCTCAGGCTGGCCTTTAGAGGCATGAACCAAAAGCACACACCTCACGTAGCTGAAAACCTCCAAGTATCACCTACATTTACAGTGACTGGTACGCTTCAAGACTGAAACCCTCCAATTTGACTCCCATGTAATAGAGAAGTACTAACAAATGTCAAAAACAGACAGAACGGATAAATTACATTACTATCTAGCTATTCAAATGGGTAAGCTAGATTTGCTGAGATTTTAGTGAATGATGAAAACATAAGATATTTTCTGTGTCCAACTATATGGCTTTCTTATGTCCATATTTTAAGATGGAGCATAACAAGTTTTACAAAGCAATATACAAATATTTAAAATTATATCTTATTTGTGTGTGTTTATGTGTGTGTGCTGGCATGCACAGACCACTGTCAGCAGAGAACTGGCTGGAATCAATTCTTTCCTTCTCTTATGTGGGTTCCAGGGTTCAAATTTATAGTCAGGCTCCTTGAAGCACCTTTATCTGCTGAGCTACCTCCCTGATCCTCAAGAATTGAAACTGAAGTACCAAATCAACAGGTACCGCTTTCAAAACGATTTGGAGATAGGCAAAAAATTAAGCTATGTTAAAAAAAGAAAAAATACACTTAGAAGGCAGAGGCAGGAGGCTTTCTGTGAATTTGAGGCTAGTCTGGTCTACAGAGTGAGTCCAGGACAGGCTCCAAAGTTACACAGAGAAACCCACCCCTGCTCAAAAACAAACAAACAAACAAAAAAACAAAAACAAGGACAAAAATCCATTTAGCTACAATGCTCATCCAATATAGTGGATGGTGGTCATTTATATAAACAGTAGATAATATACAAAAAACATTTTCTTTTATTTTCTGTGAGACTTACTATGTAGTTCTGGCTGGCTTGGAACTTACTCTGTAAACCACAGTGGCCTTAAACTCAGATCCATCCACCTCTGCCCACAGAGTGCAAGAATTAAAGACATGAACTACCATGCCTTGATGAGAGTTATTTTCAACAAAATCTTTAGTTTTCACTGTTACCACCCCAAACATGTTTTGGGCATTTTTCTTAAAACATTAAAATGATCTAATCTTCAAAACTGTAAGAATTTAACTTCATAAACATTACTCTTACAGAAATATGTCAACTTCTTAACTTCCTACCTTCCCCCTGAGCGCCCTTGGAATGTACGTGGAGAGAAGAGCTGGACATAGGTGGAGCTGGCTGGGTGTACTGTGAGGGCAATGGAGGAGGAGGAGGTGTGGCTTGGATTGGATCATAGCGTTTCTCACTGAACGATCTATCCACAGCATCAGTTTCAGGTTTTCCCCTGTTGAAAAGAAAAAAAAAGAAGAAATTCCAATATTGGAAAATGAACTCAATTACTAAACAAGACGCCATTTCTAAAATATTCTTTAAAAAAGTATCTAGAAATGTCACAGTTCATTCTCATGAGTATAGGTAGCTACTCTACCAAATATACAAACAAATTCATCAGCACACGAAAGTCAAGACAGCACAGATACTTGAGAATATTAGTAAACCACCCAGAGGATATCAATTAAAAGGCGGATGAAATTTTGGGTATACTTTTTAATATGTGATATTTATAAAAATAGTAGATTTAAGGAAGTTTTGCAAATATTTTGAGAAATTAGTTATTTTGGCACAAACCTTCCTTAAACTCACTTCTATTTAGTGTTAGGTACAAATGCTTGGTGTCAGGCATATTCAAAGTGCTATAATACATGATGCCACAGACCCAAGTTTGGCAAGCTTTTCCAGTGAAGAGCCAGATAAATGGCCTGGCCTTTTTGAGCAATGGGGCCTCTGACACAGCTATTCAACTTAGCTGTTATCAGGCAAAATTAGACCCCGTCAATCGATAGATGGGCAGAGCTGTGCTCCAGTAAGGCTGGAAAAAACAGGATAGCTTTACATCTGCCCCGGTTTCCTGCTCTTTGCTCTGTTAAGTGATTGCTAGAGTATCAGACACTGCTCTACTTTACAAGGCTTGTCTAGTAAAAGTGTGCCATGTATTCTTACTTTTTTTAAATTGCCAATTGTTAATAAGTAACACATAATATGTAAACAAAAAAATCTAAATAGACCCATAATTCAACACTGCCATCTGAGCCTTACTGCAGAGTGCCAAGCTGCACTGGCATTATGTGCACAGACAATAGCATGGATCTGAAAGGTATATTGGTTTTCATATCATATTTTTGTTGAAGAAATCTAGTTTTATGATTAGCTTTAAAATTAGTTGGTATCCTGCTTACACATATTAGACTTAAATATTGAAAGAAGACATTGAGATCTGAAAGTGCACATAATGCCAATGACACAGTGAGGGACATCTCATGGAACAGCCTCACATCAATGCCAATCTTACCACTTGATGTTCCTTTTCAAGTAGTCATAGCTAGTGTAAGAGCCAAGAAATCTAGGTGATGGCAAAGCAAGCGCAATAGAAAAACGAAAGAAAACGGTCAATCTAACTAAGATTTATAGCAAATAGCACTCAAATGTCATTTAAAAATATTAACCAACATCCACAATCTTAACATAATTTGCTTCATAAAAGAACATATGATTAACCCTCATTTAGCCAAAGGAATCGGCAATATATGAACACATATTTAACTTAGTTATGCCCTGCCTGACCACCCACCGCACGTATTTTAGCTGCTGGCACCACAGGCAATGCATCTGTGCTCCACACAACTGTAGCTTCTCACCTACGACACAGCAAGCTAATGGTGAGCAAAGAAATGAGCCAGGACAGGGTGTAGCTCTGGAGGGTATCTGCCTGAGGTCCTAGGCTGGGCTCAACACCAAACACCACACAATAATGAAAGGGAAAAGCTGCTGGTCAGTGGTGACGTACAACTTTAATCCCAGTAGAGGCAGGTGGATTTGCCTCTGAGTTTGAGGTCAGCCTAGCCTGGTCTACAGAGTTATAGGACAGCACACAGAGAAACTCTGTCTCAAAAAACGAGAGAGAGAGACAGAGAGACAGAAAGAGACAGACAGACAATGAGCAATAATTGCGTCATAATTAATAGATTCTGGAATAAACAAATCACAATCAAAAAAAAAGCTGTATAAAAGAAATGGCATAAGTAAAGAGAAGGGACACACAGAACGACAAGTACAGCTTACTAAAGATAATTTAGTAATTTTGCAAATTTGCAAACACATGGACCTTCCAAACATGGCTATGATCAACTATGTGCTTTTTCTTTCTAGCAAGCCCTCATCCATTCTCAGCAGTAAGCTATTGTGTTGAGTAGATGCTTATTTCTTAAACTGCCATGTAACAACACTCACAGCTTCTCTCCTCTAACAATGTCACTTGAACAACAACTAAAAAGTACTACCTGCCATCAATCTATCGCCTACAGTTAGTTCTCAGAAAGTAAGATGGTAAAATAGTCACTATCTATTTCATTCAATGGCAAAATTTCCCTGTGAAAACATTAACAACACTGGCTCTTCCCGATCTCTGGGGTGGATGACTGGTGCAACTAGCACACTCTACCTTTTACTGAGCTTCATTAATTCATTGTATTCTAGGTAGCGTTTTAGACCCTGTCTAAAAGTTATAATACAAGTAACTAAATTTTCACTCTACAAAAAAAAAAAAAAAAAAAAAATCAAACTGACATAAAGTCAAAAATACGTTTCAAGCCAGACCTAATGGTATATGTCTTTGGTCCCAGCACTTGGGAGGCAAAGGCAGTCAGTCACAGGAGTTCCAAGCCAGCCTGTTCTACACAGTAAGTTCCAGAGATACACAGTAAGACCCCGGCTCAAAACACAGAGCAGCAACAACAGCAATAACAAAAAGCTTAAAAAAAAAAAAAAACAAAAAAACAAACAGCTTTTCATCTGATTCCCTAGCAAATTTAGATCTAAATGTATTTTTCAAGGCTATATCCTATTTACCAGGAATGTAAAAGGGTACAATATCTCTTTATATCACTTGGCCTTCTTCTAACCGGAATTAAGAGATAAGCAGGATACTTAAAAAATTATCACTTCTGTTCCAAGAAGGCACTTGCTGCAAAGCCAGACAACCTGAGGTCAATCCTTCCATCCCCCTCCACCTAGCCCCACACAAAAAGAAAAGAACCAACTCCCAAAAACTGTTCTATGGTCTTCATATGTACATTGTGGTGCACCCCCTCTCAAAAAAATAAATGCAGAGGTTTTTGTTGTTGTTTTTTTGAGGCAAGGCTTCTCTGTAGCTTTAGAGCCTGGCTTATTTTTTTTTAAGACACATTTAAAATTAATACTACTTGGGGCTAGAGAAATGGTTCAGCAGTTATGAGCACTTGCTGGTCTTGCAGAAGACCCTGGGTTCAGCTCCTAGCAGCCATAGAGTGGTTCATAACCATGTAACTTCAATTTCAAGGTATCTGATGTTCCCTTCTGATTTCTGTGAGCATCAGGTATACACATGCACATGTATGGTGTACATACATACATATAAGCAAAAGACCCATACACATTTTTTAAAAAAAAAAAAAAGATAATTTAAAAAATACAACTATAGAATACCCCCCTTTGCCTTACCAAGACCTGAGCTTACTTGACTTGATCCTGTCTAGCTCCTAGCAGGCTCCATCTGGTGCTATGCTGGGAAACTAGATCAGTTAATGCACTCTCTGCCACAAAGTGCATCTGTATTTCTCATAAACTGCTTTCTTCAATGGAAACAAAGATTTAAAGAGATCGCAATATTCTAAATCTTTACTAATGATGCCTTGGGAAACCTGAGTAACTAAATTGGGTCTTCAATGTTACAAGTTTCAAAATACATTTTTTTTTTGTTTTGATTTTTTTTTTTTTCGAGACAAGGTTTCTCTGTGGCCTTGAACTTTGAAGCCTGTCCTGGAACTAACGCTTGTAGACCAGGCTGGCTCGAACTCACAGAGATCTGTCTGCATCTGCTTCCCAAGTGCTGGGATTAGAGGTGTGCGTCACCACCGCCTGGCTTAAAACAACTTCCCTTAGCACTATATATAAAACAATTTCAGATAACCCCACGTGTGAGCTCACTGAAAATGTGCATACCTATAATCCTGGGCACAAAACTCTTGTGTGATGGCTTGTCTGAACCACAGTTCCATTTATTTAAAAAAGACCAAGCTAGGGGGCTGGAGAGATGACTCTGTGGTTAAGAGCACTGGCTGTCCTGCCAGAGGACTTGGGTTCAATTCCCAGCAGCCACATGACAGCTCACACCTGTCTATAACTCAGTCCCCGGGAATCTGACACACTGACACCCTCACACAAGTACACATAAATTTTTTTTTTTTTTTTTAAAAAAAGAAGATGACTAAGCGGGGTCCACTAAAAATTTGTTTTCAGCCAAAATGGAATGCCTGTCACTTCCTGCAGTAAAGTTTATCAGGTAAAGAACGTAGTCCTTCCCTGAATTTAGACACTCCCAAGCATTTCTTGGACCTGGTCTTCTAGACTATCTGCCTTTTGACTTAGGACTGCTTGGACAGCTTCCATAATTTTATAAACAAATTCCTTTGTGACAAACCCCAACTGTTTTTGTTTCTATGGGTGTGGTTTTGTGGAGGCACGAGTCCACCGGTGCCTGTGTGGGACCGTACCAAACTCTCAGGAACAAAGTCTGTCAGGGTCCAGAGATGTACCAACAGCAGGAAGCACAAACCCACCAACACAGAAGGCAAGAGAGAGAAGAGAGAAGCAGACAGAGAAAAAGACTAAGAACTAAAGAGCTTGTCATTTCATCTCACCTGATCTCTGTAAAGCTGAACTACACGTCTCTAACAACACCCCCAGCTCCAAAATAAGAAAAAGACAAGTTCTTCCTAATCTTCATGAAAACAAAACCAAAACCAAAAAACCATCTGAGTATTTCCTCTCTGTGACCCCCTTACCCACCTACTTTTATGTCTTAAAGACAAAAACAGAAACAAGAAAAGGATCACCATCAAATGCAGGGTTCAGCTCAACTTCAGGTCTTCAGTTCACTCTTTTCACCAAAACTCTTAACTTTAGCAACTTTCCTTATGTCAAAACTCTTTATGTCTGATGTCAGGGTTATGAGCAAAACCACATACCAGAGCCTCTAGGAAGTGGAAGAGCATGGAGCAAGGCATGTGCCAACTTCCTTAGCACCCTGAACTCTATCCGGTTAACTCTACATTATGCAACTAGAACTTTCTGCTTCATCTTAGCTTTAAAGGTAAATCTTGGGTCAAACAACTTACTTTGAGGAATAACTAGAAAAATTTGGCTGACTCTGGGAATGGACTGGCTTAGCAGGTTCTGGGTGATGGCTGGCAGGAATATGTGCAGGAGGCTTGGTCTCAAAACTTCTTCGGTCAAAATAGGAGAGCTGTTTCCGGTAATATTCTTCATCCTCTTCAGGGTCATAGTGATTTGATCGAACAATATCTTCAGGTGGCTTTACTTGAGGTTTCTGAGGCTCTGGGAGCCTGATAATGGGAAACGAGCAAAACAAATTGTTAGATATTTATTTTATAAAGACACTGGAAAATAAAAATTTGGATCCCTCCCCCTTTGCTTGTGTGTACAGGCTGGGGTCAACCTCAGGAGTTGTTCTTCAGTAGTGGTCTACCTGGTTTTGTTTTTGTACTTTCATCTTTCTACAGACAGTTGTGACTATTTGGGTTTTAATAGTTTTGTCAACGATCAGCATTTCTAATATAACATATTCATGCTGCATATGCAAATACAGACTCCTTTTGCCTTGGAGTACCTTAGGACAACTTAGTATAAACTCAATGATTATCTGTGAAGGGGTTCCATTGGTGTGATTAACACAGAACCTTTTATTTATTTATTTATTTTTTTGGTTTTTCGAGACAGGGTTTCTCTGTGGCTTTGGAGCCTGTCCTGGAACTAGCTCTGTAGACCAGGCTGGTCTCAAACTCACAGAGATTCGCCTGCCTCTGCCTCCCGAGTGCTGGGATTAAAGGCGTGCGCCACCATTGCCCGGCTAACACAGAACCTTTTATGCATGATCCCTAACTGAATGATTTTAGTGATTTAAACCAGTTTGAGGTTGTTTTCACTCCTGCAAACAGTTCACACTCTGAATGTACTTAAAATGGAGAAAACAATATGGTTTTACAATTTTAAAACTTTTGTTTCAATAATTTGCTTTAAAAACAAACAACTTTTCCACAGATTTTTTTTCCTAAAAAATTTTTTCCACTAAAGCTTTGTCACAGGGGCACACGAGAGCTTTCGAGCCTCTTCCTGGTTGGTCAGGGTTTATCAGGAAAGCTGGCTCTTCAGCTTGGGGAGTAAGCTCCTCTCCCCCTCCGTCAGATTCATGCCTGAGCACACCCACCTGTAAAGCGTTTTGTCATGCTCACTAAACTGACTCTGAGGAACAGGTTTAGGGCCAGCAAGGGAAGCACTTGGAGGTTTAGATGCTACTTCTGGAGGCTGCAGAGAACAAGAAAGAGATAGTTAACAAGAAAGTTCCATTAAAAGAAAGCAGACAGCTATGAACTATCTGAACTCTACTACTGTATCTACAGACTCAGGCTAAAGAGACACAGCTTTACCTTAAAGCTGGCAGTGTCATTTACATCTCTCTTGCTCTCCAAAGACGCAGATCTTTTGTTTTCAAACATCTTGACTCTGGTGAGCACAGACTGTGGTTTCATTGCTGGATCCTCCTCTTCTTCAGTTAGTGTTGGGGGTGGAGGCTGTGGTTTGGTAACTGAGGCCAGAATTTCTGGCTTCTGTTGCGAGGAAGGTATTAGAGGAGGAACAACTGCAGCACCATGGAGAGGCTCATAGTGGCCTGTTTTGGAGGTAAATCCCTGTGGCGGTACTTGCTCATAGCTTCGTGAGTACTGGTCAAAGTACTGCTTGGGCTCAGATGACTTAGGACCTGATGAAGTATAGGGTTGAGCTTCTGGCCTGTATCTGTTGTGCACCTCATATCCAGAAGTTGACTGTTCTTCGTGTCGGAGAGTAGAGGTTCGAGGCAACTGTTCATAGCGTGGTCTATTGTCATATGACAGAGAGGCTGGTTCTTCAAAACGTGGGAAATAACCTCTTTCTGAAGGCTCTTCAGGATGCTGTCTGGAGTCCAGGTCTCGAGGAGGTTGATTATCAAAAGAAGGCCGAGGCTGGTAGGGCTGTTTGTCATCATAATACGACCACTGGTCTTCATAGGTAGGGATTCGATCTTCATATCGTAGGCGATGGTCATAGTTTCGAGAAAACTGGTCTGTGTAGCCTGAGGAGTCATACCTGTATGCAGGCTGCTCAAGGTCTCTGCTGGCTTGCTTTTCTATGTATGGAAGTTGGGGTTCATAGGCCAGATTTGGCTCTTTATCTGGCCTCTGCCCTGGGTGACCAAGAGCAGGTTGTTTTAAAATATGGTTTTGTCTCATCATTTCTTCAGGATATGGCTCCTTCCTAAACACCTGCATAAAAAACCCATATTTGAGGACAAAGGATTCTTTATAATTCTGTTCTATTTTATTAGGCAACGGCAAGTATTAAGTTATGACTTTAGAATGTGAAATGGTATACCCTACCATTTCTGATTGGGACAGATTAGGAGTGACATAGCTCAAGTGGAAGCTGACAACTTACACTGCAGGGAAGAGTCTTATGCTTTAGCTTGCACCACCAAAAAGTAGGGAAAGATAATTATTCATTTAACAGAAAACTAATTTACTGAATGACTGATTCTATTTGATTTTCATACTGAAGATAAAAATCACAAAGAAAATTTATGGCCACCATAATTTATATAAACATAGAAATGTTATGCTGAGTCTCAATTATGTAGTAAAGAATTCTAGAAGACACTAAAATCAAAATTAAAAGTAATAAATATTGAAGCACAAATCTTAAAAGGCTTGGTCTCAAATAATCAATATACCATTCGAAGCCATGCAAACTACAACACTGAAATGATTTGTCTTGTTGGAAAGCATTAAAGTGTATAAAGCCCAGTTTAAAAAAAAAAAGAAAAAGGCAGAAGGAAAACGTAAAGGGCGAAGCAGTACTAATCATGTGCCAGGTGGATGGAGAGCAACAATCAGTGCAGCACTGCAGCACGGGCACGGGTACCTCTGTCGGCTCTACATGCGGCGACAATGACGGTCCTTCATCTCTGAGCACCATGTCAGCTGTCTCAGCACTTGGTGCTCCTAAACAATCAGCCTGTGATGATGCGTGCGAGGTAGGAGGGGCTGGAGTGAGCTCCTCCCGTCTGACACTGGCATTAGCTAACTTTGCATTAGGGTTGGCTGCAGAGGCTGGTGGTGCTGGGTTCGTTTCAGGCGAAAGGTAAGGGACTGGAGATGAGGCTTCTGCTTTCTGTGAAGTGTTTAAAATGTTTTAAATATAGTGTTTCTGGCTATTACTAACTTGCTGCACAATTAATAATGACTGGTAGACATTAAGTGTGCTAATTAGCAATGTTCACTATGACGTCATGTGCTATAGTTTTGTTGAAAATTTCAATATAATGCTGTGTAAGATGAACGCAGAAAACTCAGAAAAAAAGCCCTTGGTACTCTCGATCTGAAATTCAAGATTAAGTTGTAATCTGAGGAAGAAAGGAATAATCTTTAACGTATGACCACATTCTTAAACCTCATAATGCACCTCTAACTAAAAGCGCCGAATGCTTGCTGCTTACCTGTTGAGAGGCTGTCTTAAGTCCAGGGGAGTCTATTCTATGAATAGGTTGTGGCTGCGCTTGTGGTGAATAAGGAGGATATGTTTGGTTTTCATGATGCATTCCAGAGGAATCCTCTCTTACAGGCTCAGAGGATCGTGTTATGGCAGACTCCGGTGGAGTCCCCACCTCATCATTAAGAGTTTCATCTAGTTCTTGATCAGTGTAGGCCCCGCCTTCTGTATCTGTATCTTCATAGTCAGAAGTGTGTCTACTGTCCGTGCTATACATTGAGTACTCACTACCTGGGGCTGACAGGTAGGACAGACGATCATCATGCAAATCAAGGTCATCACTTGTAGCACCATCCGCCTGGGTCAAATAAAAGTAAATCAAAAATTTTATTCAGTAGTTCTTTAAGAGATGGCCTTTATTTTACAAGAGAGATTGAAAGGAATACTTTTCTTTGGAGAAATCGTTATCTATTTCTTGAAATTTCTGATGAGGAAAGTCAAGAAGATTGTACAAGCACACATGCAGATACACATAGCGTCCCGAGATCAGAAAGGCCTGGATGATCAAACAGTGGCTGACTAGCTAGGACAAATCTAGCGCACAGCCACAGAGAACAGGAAGGAACTCTGACATGACACATAGTTATAAACCTAGTCACTAGCTTTTCATCCAAAAGCAAGGCGAAGAAAGAGAATGCTATTAAACCAAGCTCACACAAACAAGGGCACACTGACGGAACAGTACTTGTGAGAACAACCATGAAAATAAACCCACAATAGGCTGAGTAAGAAATACTGTATTTATAGTTAGGAAGCAGATTTTGTTTTTGAATTGGCATGTAGCCTCTAAAGCTTCTATGACACAACAGAAAGCCATCACGGGCAGGACGGCCATCTCGGTTAAGAAGACTCTTTTCACAGAAGCAGTTAGCGATGGATGGAAAAGGAAAACTGTCACACTTCCCTTCTGCAAGTGACTAAGACTTGAGTTAATTCCTGACAAGCTCGGGGGTGGGATGAGCTTCAGAGCAGATCAGAGAGAACATGAGAAGTGCACGAGGGAAAGGGAACTACTGGTTGTAATCAGCAGACTCACAGGATACCAGTTTGAAACAGTACTAGGATTAAACAGCAGTCTCGGAAGATCTTGCATGAGAAGTGATGCAATTAGAATTCTGAAATCACAAGGATTTCTTCCATTACAGCGTGGACTACTCTGTGAGAAGTGTTGAGATTCATTCTCTAGGCAGATGCACTAAAAGTAACCATCAGGTGTGGTGCAGCTCTGTGAACCAGCTGTGCCAAGATCATGACCTTGGGAGCCAGGTCTCCTCAGTGCTTTTCAGGTGGTAAGACGAGGGAAGGCTCTGTGTCAGGCTAAGGGCAGAGCACCCGGGGCTGTGCTCAGTTACAGGAGACTCTCTCCCACTGATCTCTACCATCTAGAATGGCTACTGCTGAAGAGAAGTGTTCTTGCCATCTGCTCTACTCATTAACCTGCTGGGAAGGATTTAAAGCTTGCAGAAGAAGCACCGAATCCATTGATCTATCTAGCTCCTTGAAATACAGAAGTGAGCAAAAGCCATGGCTATTCTGAAGTAGGAAATGTTGTATCTTAATATTAAGAAAATCTCAGGATGATGTTTCTTGATTTCACAGGGGAAAAAAAGAGTGTGTCAGATCTTACAAAAAAGTAACTCTGTGGCAATTAAGTCAAAATTGTTAATTCAGGAAAGTTGGTGAAAATGAAAAATTTATTTTCTTCAATAATCTGTCCATTCTGATAAAATGTATTTTGGATGGAAGGGGCAGAAGAGAAATCAAGTCTGATTTGAGTTGAAATGACTTCTCTGATTTACGAAATGCATCAAACCAGGTAATGTTGTATCTTTTCTTATATAAAAAGTTGGGGTATTCTTTTATTTTAAAACCAAGTTAAATATACAAAAGTATTACAAAGAGAAACTATTGAAAATAAGGATTTGTGACTTAACTCACAGGACAGGCAGGTGTGTCTAACTTTGTGCATCTGGGGAATAACAAACGCACAGACCAACTTTAAGAGTTCAGCTCAAGAGTGAAGGGCATCGCACTCTACTTGGCACAGGCTGCTAGGAGAGCTGTGCAGCTGTAGATGAAGCACGAAGACTCAATCCCTCCATCAGCTGCCACCAAGTAAGCCTTGGTGTGTTGTTGTAAAGTGGCACAGTGAGGTTGTCCACTGTGACTTTCCTATCAGTGTCCAAGCTGGCATGTGAGTTACTCATGTGGCCTATTATGTCATCTGCACAGTCCATCTCCCAAGCTGGTGCACAATGAGAACAATTATGATTCTGATGCTTTATTATAGGTGAGAACAATCATGTTACCTCTAGCTGTAAACGTTTAGCAATTTTTCTTGCAGAGGTCACATGTTTCTGGATAGGGACTCGCTAAACATGCAGCATGCATGGCCAGAGCACCTGCACAGTAGCCAGGCAGAGAAAGGGAGGGAGGGGGCATGCAGGAGCAAAACACGGAACTCAAACCAACAAGGCAATAGAAAAACTTAACTGAAAATAAGCCAAAAACCCAGAGGGACTCTTAATATTCCCTAACAATCACATGAATCTGACAAAGGCAGAAGACTTTAAAAACAAAGACTCCTTTAACAGTGTACCTTGAGGAAGCAACTGTCTCTCCAAACAAATAAATAGAACTTTCCCACCCAAGACTGCTATATACCATGCTAACAACAGAAAGCAGCTACTCTAATTAGCCATTGGGTATATGTAAAACCAAAATTCAAAGCCAGAAAAAGATCACAAATTTGTTTACTATTTCCCAGTTGGTTAAAGGTAGGTGCCACTGAGGGAGGTGGAGAAAATCCCTATGGTAAAATGTGAGGGCACAGTGTTTATTTTCAATGTTTCCTAGACCTTTCATGGGCTGGTGGCTTCTGCAACACCCCTGACAGCCATGGGGGGGGGGGCGGTGTTTCCCACACACTGCCTGTCTTTCCAGAAAGCTCTCCTCACTCAGGTTATAAATCCCTTTTCCCTTCAGAGGAAGAAGCTGAAACCAAGTTCAAAGCTGTCTCTCCCCAGCCAGCCAGGGACAGAGTCAGCTAAGTCTTTACCAGAGAGCCGCACCAGATGAGTCATTTGGTTAAACGGGGACTATAACAAGCTTTCCGCTTATAACTGCTCCACACAAATGATAAAAAGCATTATAAAGGCTAGCTTTTCCAAAATTACTTACAACTACTTAGCAAGGAAGAAAAGAGTAGCATTTACCTTAGTTGTGAAATTTAACAAGTATAAAAAGTAATAGGAGGCTCCATACCTTCCCCTCAGAGACCCACACCAGCTGATTCTGTTGCTGCTGAATGGCCTCTTTCAGGGCACCGTACCAACCATCATTCATGGAATTTAAGTTAATTGTAGCTGCAAATGAATGAACAATGTAGTTTTATGGTTAGAACACGAGCACTAGAGAGATGACCCAGCCCTGTCTATCAGCAGTCTGAGGAGTACAACTACTTCAAGTTTTCAGTTAGGCAGTCATTACACTTTTCCTTTCAACCAGACATTCTTAGGTTTAAATTAACATAAGCTCTCTAAGCAGAGATCATAAAGCATCAGCATCTGAGTAACGTACTCACTTGTGAAAAGATGGTGATTATTCTTACGAAGTTTATGAGATCGTTCATATAGTTTCCTGGCACTTTTCCGAGACTCAGGACATAACCTCATCCTCATTGTTTTCACGCCTTGCTTAGAGTCAGGGTTAAGGAACACAACAATTGGATACCACTGGGCATAATTAAGACGATCAACTGCATTTGGTGTTACATCTAATAAAGCGTGTTTGTCCTAGAGACAGGAAGGAAAACACATATGAAGATACAAAACACCATTAAAAACCATTCTCCTCTGAAAAAGCCACAGGCTCTACTATACTTCAGTATTAGCTGAACCCTGTGATTGCTATGACTCAGGAGCACTCATTAAAAAATTGTAATGTAAAGTTAATTCAGAAATATCCAGTCCAACTAAAAAAACAAACTTTTCATCAGCTATTTTTAAAACTCAGCTACAAGGCTTGTAAGCTAACTATTATCTGTGCTCAGGCTGTCACAGTCAGAGTGGCAACTTAATGTTCCTGGCATCTCCTTCCATGCACAAGCACTCTGAACTGCACTGCTACAACAGACTGCCAATTGCATCCAAACACCACCATTATAGCAACAAAAGCTCTACTGATGTTCATCACGACTATATTCTTGAATTAATGCTTTTCTACAGAAAGGGCTTAATTTTCTTAGACTACACCAGTAATTATGTTTGGAAAATTCCCCTTTGTTAAAAAATTAAATTTCCTCATCAAAAACATAAGCTTTACTGTTTATAAAGAACGTGTTAACTTGTAATAACTTACTTGATCTATGATTTGCTTTATTGTATGAAGGCGAATAATGCCAGAGCTACGATGGTCAGTTCCAGCATCTCGTGGTTCACTTTCTACTCATGAAGACAGGACAAAAACATCATGTAAGAATTTCTCAAGAACTGAGCATACAGACTTGCTAGAATAACACCTGGTTGTGGGCTGTGCTGTACATTGTAGCATGTTTAGCAGTGTGCATTCTATCCACTAGAGGTCAGTAGCAAGTCATCAGGGAAAGCCCCATTCATCTACTGTAAAAAGCAAAAATGCTTCCATCACAAAGGGTGGAAACTGCTAAAAGAGGTACTCCCTATACCAGGTCAGACAATGTTTCCTAACAGAACCAGGATTAATAGAAGAAAGATGATGCACTTGCTTTGGGAGGAAAAACTAAGGAGGCATCCCCCAAGAACTTTAGTAATCAAAATAAATATTTTGATGTGGTACTTAAAAAAAAAGCCACAGTAAAAAATAAAGTGTAACATCACAAATTCATAAGCTAAACAATAAGTAAGCAGAATATAAGTAAAAAGTTATTTAAGTTTTCCCTTCCTGTTCTCTTGGCGTGCGCACATGTGTTTCTCTGTCTCTCCTTCTCTCCTTCTCTCTCTCTCTCTCTCTCTCTCTCTCTCTCTCCCTCAATAACTCTCTCTCCCTCAATAAATGTTTTATGGCTATTAAAAAAATTATAAGTTATTTAATAAATAAATATACCTTACCAGAGATGATGATTTTAAAAATTATATTGATTACTTTGCTTTTAAAGCCAGGAGAGAAAAGTTGTAATAAATTATTATTTGCTACAAACAAAATATGTAAACATTTTTTTAATCCGGGTTTTAAAATGCTTACTTTTTCTTCAGTGTTCCTTCTACTCTATTAATATTCTGGGGGAAAAAATAGGTCCTAAAAGTTCCTGCGCTTATGGGCTTAAGGATGCTTTTGTCCCCCCTTATTGTATAAGGCTTAGTTTCCCACCATCCTTTGCAGTAACACCAAAATTATGGTCTCATTTGTGTGGCACCCTGACATGGGGAAGCTTCCTAACGGGCTGAGACCAGCAGTAATGCTGCAGCAGCAAATGGCCTGGGGATTTCCAGTCAGCCACCTCACTCACAGTAACAGCCGTAAGCAC
Organism: Microtus ochrogaster; assembly: GCF_000317375.1. Lineage (NCBI taxonomy): Eukaryota > Metazoa > Chordata > Mammalia > Rodentia > Cricetidae > Microtus > Microtus ochrogaster. The sequence goes on along the minus strand of NC_022023.1, from coordinate 27,629,283 downwards.
GGAGGCTATGAGGCGCCAGAGATGCAGCTGAGAGGCAGCCTAAGCGTCATCCTGGCAGCCCTCTCTCCTCCCTCATATGTCTAACACGGCTGGGGATCAATTTTCAAACAGCCACCACAGAGGTCTACAGTGACACGTGTGACTCTGGACAGAGTGAAATGGAAGGGGAGGGAAGAGGCTGGGGTCTCAGAGTGGAAAAGGCAGAGGTCTGGAAGTAACACAGGCTCCAAGGAACAAGTAAGGGCAGAGGAGGAGCTTCGAGGGGGCAGGGCAAGATAAGACCAAGAGTTCAAGGTCAGCCTGGTCTACAAGAGCTAGTTCTAGGACAGGCTCCTTCTTCACTTGTCTGAATTTAGGAAATAAGTATCTTCACTAAATTTCATCAAAAGTGCTGGGCGGTGGTGGTGCGCACCTTTAATCCCAGCACTCTGGAGGCAGAGGCAGGTGGATCTCTGTGAGTTGGAGGCCAGCCTGGTCTAGAGAGCGAGTTTCAGGACAGGTGGAGGTGCACAGAGAAACCCTGTCTCTAATCTCCGCCCTCGAGCCAAATCATCAAAACAAATTAAAAGCAATAAAAAAAAATGTAATGTGCTTATTGTCTAATGTTGTAAACTTTAAAATGTTAATGAGAGTCTCATAACAAAAGACGGTGGGCACAATCCTCTGGAAAACAGTAGTACCCACAATCAACAGACATGATGTTCACATTCTATGGTTTCTTCCTTTCTATAAAAAATCCGAAATAAATATGGGAGAAGCCATATCCCCACATAAATAAATAAACCACCAAGAAACATGACAGAAACTACACACAGAAAAACTAGTCAAAGGCTTTGCTGACTCACTCTCTAAGGAGTGGATGGAGGAGGAGACAGAAGGGAGGGAGAATTGGGATTGGTATGTAAAATAAAAAGATTGTTTAAAAAAGTAGTCGAGTCATGAGGTGCAAGAAAAACAATAAAAAGAAAATATTTTATTATTTATTAAAGAGAAAAAGAAAAATTTTGAAAATTTCAAAATCAAACTTTGAAAATATAAAGGATAGAAGCAATTATAATGAGGTGGAATTGAGGGTGGTGGTAACATATGTCAAAATTATTTTTTTAACTTTCACAATGAGTGAAAATGTGAGGAAGCTGCAGTTTCAGATTTTACATGTAATTTAAAGCAAGCTAAAGGGTTATGACCAAGTCTGTCTATTTCAACCACCATGACTGATCCTCAGAGAATGGAGCGGCACACACTAGTGTGCAGAGCACTGCCGCCTCACGGTCAGGTGGGTCTACTGGCACACGTCACCCTGCCCACACATTTCTGTAGCAGTGACTAAAAATCACTGCATTCAGTCACAAAGGCTGGGATGAAGGCCATGCTTTGCCATTCACTAGCGATCATCAAAGGGAAACTTAAACTTAACAGACAGGCAGCAATGCTTAGCACAACCCCACTAAGGCACACTAAGGAGACGGCTCAACTTCAAAAATAGGTATTTGGACCCTTTGCTCACAGCATCGCTGTGAAGGTTCAACAAGATCATGGGCTAGGCAGTTTTCACAGAAAGAAATAGCTTCAAAAACCGTGATCCTCTTTCGTACAGGGAACTGGAGAACAAAGACAACCTCCGCCTTTCCTCCAAATTAAAAGAACAACATAAAGTGCAAAATTCTCAAAAAAGTTGTATTTTTGTGAGACTGTTCAGATGTTCCCTTTTGAAGGAATTTTTAGACAAACAAAAGAAACACTCTGCAGCCTATTAAAGGTCAGTGCTGTTCCTGAGTCTACTGAAGAAGGTTGGGGCTGAGCCCGAGTCTACTGAAAGTAGACTAGCCCACCATCTACTCACTTGCAATCTGATAAATATCTGGTTCTTCTCTCGCCAATTTTTCTCTGGCAACGTCAGCAATTGGTCCAAAGATGGTTACAGGTCTCAGGAATCCAGCTGGAGAGAAATTAGGTGAAAAAATTTAAAAAAAATGATGACATGTTTTATAATTTTCACTTACTGAAACATACTGCCATGAAAAGATAGGCATCATGGTAGAGGAATGAACTACCTTCTCGAAGAACAACCCTTTCATAAGCTGGGAACTTGGTCTGAACTGGCTGAGCTGACAGGTCCTCTCTGCTTTTTCGAAGATTTCTCTTGGAGCTACGAAGCCCTCGGAATCTCCAGAAGTCAGCTCGGTCTCCACCTGCTGTTTTTGGAAGTGTGTACTGTACACTGGCTAACTGCTCAGCTCTAATAAAGAAAAAAGAAACATAAACAAAAAGTATTTAAAAGGCAGCAAGGAAAAAAAAGCCACAATGAAATGAAATGGAACATCAAAATTCGGGATAGAACATCATATGTAATTCCTATCTCAACAGTTTTAACAAAATAGTTTATATAAACTTATGACTACTGTGAGCAAACATAATGAAAAATATGAATTTGTATTCCCCAAATCCCTCAGTGAGACTGACAGCATCTATCACCACTTATTTAATTCACAGGGTAAGGATTACCAAGTGTTCATACCTGTTTTTATTGGGGATGATGCCTCGTTCTACCTCCTTATGATTTTTGCCAATTCGAATGGCAAGCCAAGAGCCCAGCTTTCCATTGTACAAGGTATCCACAACACGGAACACTTCTCCTTTGTTAAAACTAAGTCCATAGGGAGACTCCTTTTCATATTCAAAATGAGTTCTAATATAGAATGAATCTCCTACATCCGATTCTACAATGCGACGATATACTAAGAAATCAAAAGAAACACATTAAGCAATACTTACTGGGATAAGACATTTAATTTGCAGAAGACATTATGTGAAGATGCTCCTGCTAATGCCCATGTCAACATACAATACCCAGATGCTCCTGCTAATGCCCATGTCAACATACAATACCCAGCCGGGCAGTGGTGACGCACGCCTTTAATCCCAGCACTCGGGAGGCAGAGGCAGGCGGATCTCTGTGAGTTCGAGGCCAGCCTGGTCTACAGAGCTAGTTCCAGGACAGCCAGAGAAACCCCTGTCTTGAAAAACAAAAAAAAAAAAAACAAAAAACAAAAAACAAAAAAAAACATACAATACCCAATCAGTGCTCAATTCTCACTGTGTCTGGAACTACTTCATCTCATTGTTGTTTAACATTACCTCATAAAATGGTCCCTCCATTCTGCACATGATAAAACAATACAGAAAAGATAAATATGTTCCATTTCTGCTCCTGTTATAGCGCCTAATTATCTGTAAATGTTCCAAAGAGCAATTTATTTCCCAACTCTGCCAGGAGACTTTGGTTGTTCCAACTGAACAATGCTAGGCTGTGTGTGGTGGTTCATTCCTATAACCCCAGCACTCGGGGAGGTAGACAGGAGGATCAGGTGTTCAAGATCAACTAACTCCTTCAACACGTGAAGTTCCAGTCTAACTGGGCCACATGAAACACCTCAAAAATGGAGTGTGTTGGAGCAGGCAGGGGAATGTACTACAACTTCTTGTCTACTGTATGGATATGAGACACAGTCTGAAATATCGAATAACAAACAGGGTGGCTCCCAAAATATGAGTAACTAAAACAAAAACAAAACCCCTCAATTTTCAATGAAAAAAATAACAAAAAAAGTTTAGAATGGTTATTAACAATTCTTTATATTCCATAGAAAAAACACTAGTACAAAACTTAGATGCTGCACTCGGGAGGCAGAGGCAGGCGGATCTCTGTGAGTTCGAGGCCAGCCCGGTCTACCAAGGGAGTTCCGGGACAGGCTCCAAAGCTACAGAGAAACCCTGTCTCGAAAAACAAAAACAAACAAACAAACAAAAAAAAAAAAAACAACAAAACGTAGACGCTATCCACATACACTTTTATATAATTCCAATAACTAATAAAACAAATATTCCTCTATGACTTATAGAAGATTGGCTGGCATTTGACTTAAATCATAATGCCATAAATGCTGATCCTATTTATTTTGCTCTGTTAATGAGTATAGTGTAGACTGTAGAACCTTAAATAAATAAAATTAACTGCCCGAGATTAACAAACTCAATTATTACTAGGAATGATTTATTCTGAACTATATTTTTTAATGGTTTGTCTTGTTTGAGACAAGGTCTCAGCATGTGGTCTTGTCTGTCCTAGAATTTACTATGTAGACCAGTCTGGCTTAAATCACAGATATCCACATACCTTTGCCAATCAAGTACTGAGATAAAATGCCTAAATCATCATACCAGGTTGAATTCTTTGGAGAAACCATCATGCCTTGCTTTGAACTAGCAATCCTCTTGTGCCAGGCTCCTGAGTGCTGGGATTATAGGTGTGCTACCACACCGGGCCTTATTTACTTTGAACAATTTATTTAATTTGAACGAGTCAATCCCTTTGAAAGGCCCCAACTTCTATAGGCTAATCCTCTCCATTTCAGACAGTATCTCACCATCCTTCTTCTTCTGCGCCAGTATGGTCACTTCTTCACCTTTAGGGAGGTCGAGAAGGAAAAGGACGGCCTCTTCTCTTATAATATTTGTGAAATCTACATTGTTCACCTATTAAAATAAAAATGTTACAAATTTAAGCTAGCTGTTTTTAGGAATATAAATGTGTTTATTTACTTAGGAAAGTATTTTCAAAGTCTATCTAATTTGACAATACTATATATTTAACAGGGCAGGTTTTTTTTCAACTTTGGAGAGTATAATATTCTCTAATTTAAAATAAACAGACACAAAGTACTAAGGTGAGTAAAAATGTAAATTCAGAGCATTTATAATATAACCTGACATTTATAAGAATCTGATACAAATCTAAACAATTTAGACCCAAAATGACAATGTGTTTTTACCACTTAAAATCTTTAGATTTAAAATTCTATATTCATTCTACATATAACTAACTTTTTTTTTTTTAACTCATTGCTGAAAAGGAAATGACATACCCACAAAACAACCAGAAAGACAGTGTCCTTATAACAGTAGCATTGTAGGGGTGGCTCTGAGTCTCAAGTCAATATTTACTTAAGATTAGTAAAATTCCTCCATTCCAAAATGAAGTTGAAATGAAATCTATACAATTTTCACCAGTAACTGTGTAGGATTACAAACAGTAGAAACTTTCTCCTACTACCTTTTGGAATTTCTTCTCCACTTAAATAATAGCAACAACAACAACAACAACAAAAAGGCCAAAAGGCAAAAAGTCAAAATGCACTACTAATTGTCATGTAAAACCCAAATTGAGCTATTAAGAAGCTGCCCTTAGATGATATATTCCCCATTTACCTCAAAACAGGATCATGGGATAGTAAGAAAATAAGTGCTGGAATTTCTAATATAGTCAGTCAGCATTATCATCATACTGCGTTCAAATATGACGTAAGTGCAATGAGGACAAGAGATTATTACCAGGAAGAACCTAATACAGTGTCAAAAGAGCATGCTAAGTCAGAGATGAGGACAAGACTTTTTGACATGCTGAACTTTGGAAGGAAAAGAGGACTAGATGAATGCAGCCACAGGGACAGGAAACTGCACCAGGAGAAAAGATTCTAGCTGTGGGCTGCTCACTTGAGATGAAGGCCAAGCAACAGAGGTGCAGGCAACACTGATATTGTCCCAAATTACAGAAGTCAAGGCACCAGGAGCATCAGTTACATGACAGAATCTCAGGGAGAATGCTTTTGAGGATTGACAGGCAAATGCGTCTAAGAAACGATAGAAAACATGATGCAAAGTTGACATTGGTCAGTGATAACCAGAAAAACTGAGATTGGGTAGTGGCTAAAGTCATACTGTAGGGCCACAGTGATTTAAAAAACAAACAAAACAAAGAAAAACAAAGGCAAGGAAGGAACTCAACCACCCCTTGAATGAGTCAACAGCAAAAGAGAGAAATAGACACTGAAGAACCAGACAGAATCAGAGGAGGGAAAGAGAAGAGATGGACAAAGCTGCAAGACTGTAGAGCAGATGGAAGACTCAATTCAGCACAGGGAGGAGGAGGAGGAGGCTGAAAGCAAAGAGAGACCAGACTGGAGGCAGCAAAGAGAGGAGATACGGAAACAGGAAATGTACAACCCACACCGGATAGGATGATGTTCTGATTTAAAAACTGGAACAGAGTTTACCAACCAGATCGAATACATAAAAATATTTGGATCCCCTAAAAAGAGAAGTGAGAGACAGATGAAGACACTATCATTACTAAGAACACAGCCAAGGAAAGGGAGAGAAGAGGAGAAAAGCACGTTGGAAATTACATCTAGCTCCTGTTCTCCTGACCTTTGTCAATGACCACCTTCCATGTGGGGCTTGAAATTTCAAAGCCAAGCAAGTTACAGATCTGCCAATATATCCCATCCTCCTGGATCTGAGCCATGATCTGAAATATGAATGATCCGAGAGGCCAGAACTACAATGAAAACCACACACTCCCATGGGAAAATAATACCCAAAATTACTGGTCACAAGTTGTGGTCTCTGGCAGTCTTGACAGCTAAAATGTTTAACTGAACTTTTAAAAGACTATTTAGTAGACAGTAGAGAGATCTAAAACTTGGTTTCCTAATAGGTTCTGTGAATACCAATGACCAATAAAACATCACTAACAACTAATGAAGCAGCAAACAAGAGAAAAGGGAGAATGGCAGGTGACCAGTCTAACACAAGCTAGATCTAATGGGTTCGTAATGTGAAACTTAAGTGGTTCAAGAGACTGTACATAAGTTATAATCTAATCACAACGGTCAGTCTGTTATGCCTGGCATCTGGTGATCTAAGACTTTTGAATCCACATAAGATGATATACTGACATACCCTGAGAATTTGATCACCTTCCTCTAAGCCTTCTTTGGCTGCAGGGCTATCTTCTAGAACGCCAGCTACAAATATTCCGACATCATTTCCACCAGCTAGTCGCAAACCCACACTATCTCCTTTTCTGAATTTTACCAGTTTCATGCTGGGCCTGTTAAAACAGATATTTCATTTCAAACAGTTAAAAGTCACAGCAGGCTGCTACAGCAACAACTACATTCAGAAAGGAATAAAGGACTATCATTTCTAAAGTCCCCTACATAGCACTCATTTATTGGATAAAACTTAGTATAAGAACCCAAAACCAGATTTAATAGACTTACTAATTTCCTATTAGAAAATAAGTTTTGAAATATCTAAATTTGATGGAGAAATAATACTTTTTATGACTACTTTTAATTTCCTTACAAAAGTATTTTCCCTATTCTTGAGAAGATATATATGGCAAATTCCCAATAGCTAAAAAACAAAACAAAAAAGCACTTTTCTACCAGTAGATAAATGAAAGTCTCATTTAATATAAGTAAAAGAAACTGATGCATAAAATTCAGTACTTTTCTTAATATGACAAAATGTACAAGCAGAGTCTGTTACAATCCCTACAACCAATAGGCAGTGGATTTAAATTTGCTCATTGGTGGGTTGCTGTTAGTTCCATTAACCTGTAGCTCTTTTTAACTTTGAAATAATAAGAACATTAGATTATTCCGTATTTCTCAATTAGACCTACATTCATCCATCCATCTCTGCCCCTCTTTCCTGCTATTATGCCGCAGGGAGCAAACATTTAAAACAAAGAATAGCCAGCAGAAAAGATGTTGGGCAATGTGTGCCACACTGTGTGAGTTCTCGTCCTCATCTCTATATTCCTCAACTTCTATCACCTCACTCTCATTATTCTCAATATAAAGTGCATACAAAAGAGGTCTTTCCTCTTAATATGTTAACCAATTACCAAATTATCAAAAATCTAACACAAAATAAACTATAGTCACATACACAAACAAATGAATTGAGGGAGAATCCTGGTCCTTTTGAACCAACTAATCAAAAGCTGCAATAGCTTCTATAATACTCATCATTGATCTGATCTGGTTTCCTTCCTTTTCTTTTTCTTTCTTTTTTAATTAGAAAAAAACAGGGCTGGAAAGATGGCTCAGTGGTTAAGAGCATTGCCTTGCTCTTGCAAAGGTCCTGAGTTCAATTCCCAGCAACGACATGGTGGCTCACAACCATCTGTAATGAGGTCTGGTGCCCTCTTCTGGCCTGCAGGCATACACACAGACAGAATATTGTATACATAATAAATATTAAAAAAAAATTAAAAACAAAAAACAAAAAAACAAAACGGAGTCTCACTGTGTAGCCCTAGCTGTCTTGGAACTCACTCTGTAGACTGACCTCCAAATCACAGAAATCTGCCTGCCTTTGCTTCCCAACTTCTGGGATTAAAGACTTGCCACTAGGCCTGGTTATCTGCTTTTTGTTTGTTTTTTAACCTTGAATGAACCAGCTAGGCATAAAAGTCAAAAGGCCATAGGTTGAACAGGTCACACTCAGTCAGGATTTCTGACACTCTTGGCCCATCCCTGAAAGTATGTATTGGTTATGTTTGTAAATGGTCTGAGTCCTTTGGTTGTGTTGGTGTTCTATTTACTAACCAAGTCAAAGTTATCTCCTGGATTCCTCACCCAAAAGAACAGATACACAGATCTTTTAAGTATCTTCTTGAAAAGCCTCCTCATCCTCCAATCCATAAAGTGGCTGATTGGATCTGAGCTCAGATAAAATCTGGCTTTTGAAAAGCAATGCTAGACGACAGTTTCAGGAAAATGACAAGTTTTATACTCTGCCCTTTCTGTACTGTATCAACTATATGCAGTAACAACACCTATCTGATTTTTTCCTTCAAATTTACTAACTATATTTAAATGAAAGACTTTCACGGCTCAGCTACTAATACTGTGGACATCCTCAAGTCTTCTGCATTTCCAGAGATGCAGCTCTTCGCTATCTTCTACAATTTCAAGCAATCCCAAGGGGGGAAAAAAACTAGGCCTTTTCATTGTGTGTGTATTTCAATCATCCATTACTAATACTAATACTAAAAATCTACTGTTTTAAATTTGTACGATACTCACCTACTTCTGAAGCTATCTGCTTTTGCTTAGGTACTGAGGGAACTTCCAATACATTATTTTTTGTATAGAAAATACTAAGGGTGGAAAGAGTTCTTGGTCTACTGCACCTTAGTGAATGTGTTTATTTCAGGTATTCATACATCATATCCTTTTTGTTACAGAAGGAACAAATTTAAAGACTATGAAGGCTTAAAATTTGCTCACAATATTTATATTAAGCCTACTTTTATACATTAATAACCAAATGGTGTAGACTCTCAAATTAATTCTGGAACAGCTCTTTCAACCAGAAATCACTTTCCTCCAGGCAGCATGTTGCAACACTCCTGGCTGGCACAACTGAAGATGTGCTACTGGTACTGTACCAGGACTTTGTACATAAGCATGTCACACCACAGGAGGTCCACAGTAAACAGACAGCAGCCTAAAAGGTCAGTGATGGTCAACAGGTATTTCTCTTTTAAGAATGCCAGGGCATAGAAAGCTTGTGGATATTCTGCTATCTTACTCTTTAATTACTGATCTAAGAACTAGGTGAGAGAAGGTGGGAATTAAAAAAACAAAAGGTTGCTTTGTTGTTAGTCATAGTACTACAAGTACTACACAATGCTATATGAACAAGACTTTCAATTCTTACGCTGAGAAATGTCTAATAAACACAAAGGACAGTGTGGCTTGAAAATTCCATTACCGAAGTATCCCATCTTCATGAGTTGAATTAGGCAGAACACCATCAGAAGGACTGACGGGTAAATCCACATCTGGTTGTCCAACTTGGGCATACACGGGCTTTGGTTCTAAGAGAAAGAAAGTTTAAATTGTACAGGACTTACTTAAGCCTCACAAGATAAGGGCAGGAAGAAGAGTAACAGAGATAATTATCAAAGCGTCTGTACTCTTCATTCTGCAAAACCTTCTTTCCTAATATCCACTTTCCTGCCACTGGCCAACTAGAATAAGGCAGACACAAGAGAATTAAATAATTTTGTTTTTAAAGTTTTCAAGGCAATCTAATATTCCCCCATCCCATCCTGCGGTATGGTGTGAAGAACCCAGGCCTAGGGACAACTTGGCAAGAACTCTGACATTTATCTTTAATGAGCAGTGTTGGAATAGCCTTACTCTCTGCAAGCAGCTGTTACACACGAATAATTTATATTTAGAAAGTAAAAACATTCACTATCTATACTAATTCTTACCCTAATAAGAAAAAAGCTGGAAGGTATATACAGAAAAATTCACATTGGTAACAATAACTGCATCTTTCAAATTGTCCACAAACACTGAGAGTTGCTGTTGCTGAAAGCAAAGGTGTTTTTGGTTATGCTCACCTGGAAGAGTAGGTGTTTGCTTCTCATTTTTTTCAACTGTCACTTCTTCCACTGCTTTGGCTGTATGGTCATCTATATGCTTTACAGGAGTTGAGACAGCCCCGGGTTTAGAAATTCTCTCTTCCTCTCTGCTCCGGAGACTACAGTAAGAACATGAAGAGAGTGAGATTTTGGAAAACACTTCATGAAAATAGAATAAACAAAGCAATTTCTAAACCAGGGGAAAGGGGTGTTTTCAGTTACCAGAGGTAGTAATTAAAACTAGGATGGGGCAGGCAACATGACTTGGTGGGTCAAGATACTTGCAACCAAACTTGCTGACCCGAGCTTTATTGCTAGACCCATATGGCAGAAAGAGAACAACACCTACAAGTTGTATGCAGACATTCAGACATGAATGCATGTACAAATTAGTGAAGGCTTTGAGCCATGTTTATCTACCACATTCTTCATTGCCCTGAAGCAAACATCAGGCACCAAAGAGCTAGCAAGACCCGCCTTAAGGCCTTCCATTCTTCCTCAGAAGAGTATAGATAAGCATGTATTTTTTTAAAAGCAAAAAGAAAAACACCTGCTTTATTTGTGTGCATTTGTGAGTGCATATGCACATTGTGTGTGGGTTATCACCAACACCATGGTGCACATGTGGAGATGACAGGATAACTCTCTGGAGTGATTTCTCTACGACCTTCCTATGGGGTCCAAGGATTAAATGTTGGTCAACCAGGCTTCCCTGGTAAGTACCGTTAACCACTGAACCATCTTGCTGACCTGTTTTTGCTTTGTTGTTGTTTTAACTTGTATAAAGTTAAAATCTCCCACTGAGTGAGATTTAGGGTTGGCTAAAAGCCCTATAAAAATGGTTGTTAAAAACTAGGTATAAAATAAGAGTCGGAAGAAATTTTTACACTCCACATAAGTGTACTCATTGGAAATAAAAGTTCTTTGGCCTATCAACTATATAAACAAAGTAGCAAATTAACACATACATCAATCAGATCAGCAAAGAGTAAAAATAAGTGAAAATCTGCAGGCAGAAGGGCCTGAAGACCCTTCAGGTCTTGGCTTGCATCCCCCTGGAATGCTTCTACACAGTGAGCATTAGACTTGGTAGCAAGTGGCTTATCCAAGTTACTCTCAAATAGCTGTGTAGCACAAGGCTTCCAAATGAGATGCCTCCCACAAGTGTCCTTCCCAGACCCTCTAGATAGCAAACACCCTGCAAGTTTACCAACGATACACTATAAATTCTCTGAACATTCAGTGAACAGAGGCTGAGCCCTATCCAAGAAAGACACAGTGCACCACCCTAGGCCTGGGACACAAGGCGCTGCCTCTTCTGTTGGCACTCCATCTCAGAGCCTGGTGAAGAAACAGTTCTCTGTGTCTGTAGTTTTTATATTTAGACTTATCTTTACTTCTTAGTAGCCAATGCGTTATAGTTCTCCTTTTTAAATTTTTGGGTTCTTTAAATTGTTCCCATAAACTGCATTCACTCCATTGATCATATCCTAAAATGCCAGGCTGCCTACTAATGAAGCTTTCCCTCGTACTTCTAGCACTCAAGTACCCGCAACGGATCTACACTAAAGACATCAGTAAGTTATGCAGGCTTGCCTTGAGCTTGCTCTGTACTGATGTAGCCAGGCCTTGAACTTGTGATGGATTCTTTTGCCCAGTATCCCAAGTAGCTGAAATCAGAGGCCTAAACCACCAGGCCTGACCATGTGTGAGTGCGTGTGTTTTGGATGGGGAGTTAGCTATATGAAGTATAACTCATTCTGAATGAAAGTGAGCTTCAGGGAACAATTTAGATATGTATCTTATGGCACTACTTTGCATAAAGCTGAGAGGGAGAGAGACCCCTTGTCTCTGTGTGCATGTGTGCAGGTGCATCTGGAGGTCGGAGATCACCTAGGTGTCACCCTCAATCACTCTCTACCTTTTTTTTTTTTTTTTTTTTTTTGAGATAGTGTCTCACTGAGCCTGGAATTCAGACATTTGGCTAGACTGGCTAGCTGGTGAGCCCCAGTGTTCTGGCTGCCTGTGTCCCCAAAGTCACTACACCAGAATTTTTACATGGGTGCTAAGGGTCCACACTCAGGTCCTTCCACTTTTGTAGCAAGCACTTCACTGATTAAGCCATCTCTCCAGTAGAGTTTTCTGTAGTAATCCTTGATCAAAACAGATTAGTCCACCCAAATTCAAAGGGGAAAAAAATCTTTGCTGTTCAAAAATATAAATTCTGTGGGAATAAAAGAAAAAAATTACACCTATTATTTTGTGGGTTTTATGAGGGGGGTTCAATGCCACAAAATGCATATGAAGATCTGAGGATAACTTTTATGAGTGTTTTCTCCTTTCAGCACGTGGGTTCTAGATATTCAGCAAAGACTGTTAGGGTTCGATGCTAAGTGTATATACCCATAAACCATCGTGATAGCCCAAAACAGACAATTTTAATAACAAGATAGCCCCAAACACTTAATTTTAATAAGAAGCAATTGAAGAAACACTTAAATTTTAGAGAGCCTTTTCCTGACTGATGCATTAGGCTTTTGTTGGTGGTACAATGATATGCACTATGATACTATATAGAGCAAACAGTTTGCTGTGTCCTGTGGGTTTTACAGCCAGAGAACAATATCACAGTGATCTTACTTTCTCTCAAGGGCAACAGGACTTTTCTACAGTTCTTCATCTGCAAATAAGTTTGTTCATACAGTGCCTACCTTTTAAACATGTATTTTCTCTTCAGCATCATCATGTCTTGGCTCTGACTGAGCAGAAAAGTGTACGCCTTATTCCAGACCATTGCACAAAGCCTAACAACACTGCAGTTACCACTGAGGACTAAGAGGAGCAGTTGCCTCACCAAGTTCATCACTACCATCAATATATACCCACTTTGAAATGGTAAATATAATAAACAGTTTTGCAGAACATCCTGATGAAAAAGAAGCACTTAGTGGTCCTTTAGTGGACTATTTTTACTTTTTAAGCATTGTTACACTATCACTAACCAAATTTTCCAAAACAAAGTAATCTTTGAATGTCTAATCACTCTAAGGTTCTTGAGAGCTGGCCACGTGGCTCCTTTTGCTGTTCGTCCAACAAGTCAAGTGTTTCCATTTCGGGAGCAGCACATTATGTCTTATTCTGGAATGATCTTGATGCTGCTGGTTTTCTTCTCATCACTGAAGCTAACAGAACTAGAGAAGGCTCCCTCCCTTCCTAAGCACTCTACCACGGACTTACCCTCCCTTATATCACCCGATGGTCTTTGTACTGCTAAGCAATAGCAAAAATTACTTCTTACATTTTAAAATTTACTTGCTCTATTTATTTGTATGAAAACTCAAGCAACTCAGATTTGCCTGGTCTGTTCCAGACATTTATAGTAAGGCATTGCTAATAATACAAACGAACATCAATTAAAATCTGTCCCACTCAAAAACAATTATATCCATCAAGTTGTAAAAAGTCATGGGGAAAAGCCATCAGTTATGAGCTGCACTGAACACTTATGAATCGCAACTTGTTTCTTGCCTTTTCCTGCATGGTGGAACTAGAGAATGACGTGAAAGCAGAGCCAGAAACAAAGTGTGTATGAAAAAGAAACCAATATAAAATAGAAATATGAAACCTTTTTTAACAAAAGATTAAAACTTCTAAAACTCAGTCCATACAGCTGAAAGGACAGATCAGTGGGTAAAGGTATCTGCCAACAAGCCTGATTGTCTGATTAAGTCTTAGGATCCAAATACGGAGAGACATGGATGTCACGAGTTGTTCTCTGCCCTTCAAACATACACTGTGGCGCATGCCTGACCACATACATTCTTGTTCCCCACCCCCGCAACACACATACACACATACGTGCATGCAAAACAAAGAAAATAGAAAAATTATGTTTAAAAATCAGTAAGTAAAATCACCACTGCAATTATGAAATAGAAAACATTCAAATCACAAATTAGTATGTTTCAGTAACTAAAACTAAAGAAAGCAAGTACAATATCTGAAAAAAATTACATAGAATGCAATTAAGGAATACTTAAGGTTCTGGGCAGTGGTGGTGCACGCCTTTAATCCCAGCACTCGGGAGGCAGAGGCAGGTGGATCTCTGTGAGTTCGAGGCCAGCCTGGTCTATAGAGTGAGTTCCAGGACAGGTTCCAAAGCTACAGAGAAACCCAGTCTCGAAAAACCAATAAATAGATAGACTCGATAGATAGACTCGATAGATAGATAAAAAGGGATGCTTATGGCTCTATAATAAGTCTTTTCTAAAGAAAACTATCACACTTTGCAGAAGGTGTCAACAAGGAAAGCAACCTCAACACACACCCAGTCGTAAGGAACAGTCAGATGACTCATCCGCAGAAAGGCGGAGGGTACTAAAGATCGTATGTCAAGCTAAACTCATAGAGGAAAATACCCTTTGCTTCCACTTACACGTGGAACCTAAACTGGTAATATGTATGACATCAAAGTAGAAGGAGACCACTTGGGAAGGGTAAAGGACAAGGAGAGAAAAGTGGTGAAAAGAGAGGGCAATAGTGTGACTATGACAAACTACATGGTATACTTCATTATACCACGAAAACATCATTTTAGAACTCTACTTTGTACAGTAATTTCAGACTAATGAAATTCTTATTTATTTACCCAAAGGCTCATATATTTGAATACTTGAGTCTCCAATTGATGAAATTGTTTGGGGAGGATTAGGTGTCACCTCTCCCAGTTTGAGACAGGTCTTTTTGTTGTCTTGCCACATGTATGCCACATTTGCTTGCCTGCAAGCTTCTGGGACTCCAGTCTCCACCTCTCATCTTGTTACAGAACTAGGCCTGGACTCTACATGGCTTCCTGGGATTTGAACTCAGATCCTCCTTACACAGCGAGAATTTTACACACTGAGCCATCTTTTGGACCCAATACAGAAAAAGTTTAGAAACTACTACTACTAATTAACTACTAATTACCACCACAACAAAACGTCTTGTCATTTAAGGCCACGGCTCTCAGAATTCTAATGCTATGTGCAAACTATAACAGCTATGAGGGCTGGTTCCTGGCATAACACCTGAGTTTAGGTTGGCAATGTCTTGCTCAAGCGTGTGTGTAATATGACCACCAAACATGTGGTTAGGTCATGCACTGTGTCAGCAAAGCTGCCACTACACTCAGGATTTGATGTACCCATTTCTTTCAAGAGGAACAAACAGTAAGAATGAGAATATTTAAGACTGTTACAAACTCAATTTTTTGAAAGCAGTACTTTCAACTACCTCAGAAGCAACTATTTTCAATAAAAAGGGTACATAAATATGATTGTTTTATATATAAATGGCTTGAGTCTCAGGTGAGCTGTTAAGTTTTGTGGAATAAATAAGTATAATACAAAATGTAAATCTGGACAATTCAATTCTGTTCTATTAGTCAGAGCTTTTACTGTAACATGTGTTTTCATTACTGTTCCTGTTTACATGTGATTGTGGGAGTCACTTCAGACAGAAAAGACAAGCATAACTTGTCAGCTGAACTGGGACGCTAAAATTTTAAAAAGCCAAAGAACTGAAGCGACATCTAAAACACTTAAGGCTCCTAAAAGGGAGTGGACATGATGATAAGACTGGAAGATAAATAATATTAATAATTTGTTGAGTTTTCAAAATAAGGTTATAGATGCCAAGTTGTTAGTCTAAATAAAAAAAAAAAAACAAAATAACAGAAAGAACTTTCTTTCAAATTAATACTATAATGAGACTGATTTACCCTTAATGACTGCCTACCCATTAAGACAGTAACAACAGCAGAAGTAGTAGTATGGCACATCTTTAGTCCCAGCACTCGGAGACAGGAAGATGGATCTCTGTGAGTTCCAGACAAGCCTGGTCTGCAGAGTGAGTTCCAGGACAGCCAGAACTACACAGTGTGACCTTGTGTCAAGAAGAAAAGTAACAACAAATGACCATGGTTCAGAGGAAGACAGAACCCAAGGTACTCAGCCTTTGACACTGCAACATAACATCACCTACAAAGTTCACACTCAAAAGTCTGTAACAGTTACCACCCTCTATCAGTCACTATGGAATCAGCACAGAGATTCCTCAAGAAGTTAAAAACAGAACTTCTATATGACCCAGCTATATCCCTTTCAGATATAAATTCAAGTACTCAGATACCTTCCTACCCGTGACAGCATTCTCCCCAAGAGACAAATTACGGAGTTAGCCTCGCTGTCTACTAACAGATGAGAGAATAAAGTCCCCCACCACCCATCACCACCACAAATTTTACTCAGGCACAAAGAACAACACCCTGTCACCTCCAGGAAAATAGGCAGGAGTGTACCCCATCATGTTAAGTGACAGATAAAACAGCCTCACAGACAGAATCTCTTGTTTTCAGTCACACATGGAATTTAGTTTTAAAAAGACTTGAAAAAGAAGAGAACTACTATAGAGTTGGAAGGGGAAAGGAAACAATGGAGTAAAGCCTAGTACTTTGGACAATATATGCTAGTAAGTAACAAACCAAACAACACAATTAAAAAAAAAATTCCTAAGATTTAGAATCTGTTTTCACTCAAAAGTGGTTGAATTGTTGAGACTCTAATTACTACTCTTCCTTTTCTTAAAGGAAAACCATGTGGAATCCGTCAGGTATCAGCAGTTTGCAGGTGAAAGAGATGTGCTAATTACAGCTGCCCCCATGATATCCCATCAGAGAGCCATCCCCATGTCCATTTGTGGCTGAATCCCCTTCAAAGTAACAGGATCTCCATGATAGGAACAACAACAGGATATCCAAGAGTCCCAGTGAGAGTCCATTATCAATACTGTAGCAGAAGTCAGAGGCCTAGAACCAGGACCAATGACTCAAAGCAATGAACACTTACAAGTGAAGATGAATAGATTAAAGGGTAAACTGTGTAACTCAACGGGTCACACTACAGCTTCCACAGAGAGATTCTTCTTCCTTTTTTTTTTTTTTTTAAATTCTCTTTTGTTGTGGGGGATTCAAGGGCAGAGGGTAGATTTGAGGGGATGGCAAAAAAAGTGGGATCAGGATGCACCATGTGAAATTCACAAAGAATCAATAAGAGTTTTTAAAAAAAAAAAAGCAAGCAGGTTGAGTAGGCCAAAGAGTAAGGCTCCATGTCTGGTTTTATGTGGTACTGGGGGAAATTAAACCCAGGACTTTATGCATGCTAGACAAGGACTCTACCAACGGGACTATACCCCATCCCAGATAGTACTATGTTTAATAAACACTGAAAGCTCTCAGTCTTCTCTTGCCTGCTCACTTTTCTAAAGACACACACTCCAGTTCTTAGCCCTTCTTCAAACAGTTTCTCTTAACAATTTCTGTGACTTCTAAGGTTTTGGGTAACATCTGCATGCAGATAAATCTAAAGGCAACACTTTCTGGCTATAATCTGTCTCTTCAGCTATGTAAATTTTCTTTTTCTTTCTACCTTTACTGTGATATAATCAACAAAATTACATTTAAGGTGTTCAATGTGACTACTTGGATATGTGTATCATTGGAAATTACAACAATTAAGACACCTCAAATATTAGTATATGGATGAGAATACTTAAGATTTTTACTAAAATTCAAGTATGTATTATTAGGTATAGTTATTATAATGTACATTTCCAAAACCTATACTCTTGTGACCAACATCTCCTCCACTTCTTTCATTGCCAACCTTCTTTCCTCTTTCTGTGAGGTCAACTGTCTTTGCTTCCAGAGATGAGATCACACGATGTGTTTCTCTGTGTCACAGCACTATCAAGGCATGTCCACGTTACCGACAGAGATGGAGCTCCTCCTTCAACACCGAACTCCATTACATATGCCTGTCCATGTGGGTTTTTTTTGTTTTTTTTTTTTTTGGGTTTTTCGAGACAGGGTTTCTCTGTGGTTTTGGAGCCTGTCCTGGAACTAGCTCTTGTAGACCAGGCTGGTCTCAAACTCACAGAGATCCGCCTGCCTCTGCCTCCCGAGTGCTGGGATTAAAGGTGTGCGCCACCACCGCCCGGCTGTCCATGTGTTTTTATCCGTGATGGATGAGTTGTCTCTTTACTGCAGTTACTATAAATAAAGATCTACCCCAATGTAGGGTTGCAGATACTTAAGGATAGTCACTTTCTCTCTGCTGGACAGACATTCAGGAGGCGGGTCATACAGTGGTTCTAGTCTTCATTTTATGAGAAATCTCCAAACTAATCTTTCCTAATGGCCATAAACTAGAACAGTCATGTCCTCTTGTTTATGTACTGTCTAGAGCTACTTCTGAGCTACAAGCCAGAGCTGACGTAGTAACAAATACTTCCTGACTTGCCTACTTATTAAATGTACCACCCAGCACCTTGAATGTGTTCTATTTAGTGATTAAACTGAGGAAAGAAACAGACCTAATCTTAAAATAATAAAAGAAAAATCTACCTTCTAATTTTCTGTATAAACAGCTCTAATGCATTGTGTTGCAAATAAGACTGTTAGTACCTGCCATTGCTGGGCTGCTGTGGAGACTGTCTGGAATGATCAGAGGGCTCTGAGCGCTGGTCAGGAGACCGTGACTGGCTGCGGCGGGGAGGCCTGTCGTGGGAGCGACCTGAATGGTCTGATGCTAGTGATTGAATTTCTGAAATATCTGTTAAAAAGAAGGGTATTTTCCCATGAAATAATTATAATAAAGTATAAAGCATTCAAATGATATAAACCAGAATTATATTTCACAAAGTGATTTAAGCATTTATATTATCTCCAGTTATAAAACCAAAACCATAGTGAACAACATACAAAGAATTTGTGTGAAGTGACAAAGACAGACAAAACATAAACACACACACACACACACACACAAATGTACATATAGGTTTTAGATCCCTGAAAACCATCATTTCACTCAAACACCCCAATCCTCTATACTTTAACCAGTCAATTGCGACCCTCCGGCAGAAGGGCACTCACCATCTCTTTCAGAGGCATTAGCAGAATGGATGCTGTCAGAAAGATCAGGGACATTCAATAAGGTGGCCCGCTCATCTCTTTGAACTACCATTTTTAACTTGCCTTTAGACCTTTCTATCAATGTCTTTGCATCTGTCAATGACATATTTTCTGTCACAGTACCATTTATCTACAACAGAAAAGAAAGGATAAGTTAAAAAGTAAACAACAAAGTACAAAAAGTCTAATCTACTACAGGGAGAAACACGCTCCTCAGATCACTGGAAGACCTAATACCACCTTTATACTTTCTAAATCACCAACAGCATCCTAGAAGCAAACTAGAAAGCATTCCAACAGTATCTAGAACAATTACCAAAATGATCCTGGTGAATGATATATATTTTCAGGATTTAATTCTCTCATGTTAACACCCAATCTCACAATGGGCATGGCAAATGCTGATTACTCTCTCTGGCAAAACTGCTTCAAACACAAGCAGAGGTTACACAATAACTCTAAAATTTGTTTTTTGTTTCAGTTCATTATAATATATAATGTGACTATACCTTTAAGACAACATCCCCTTCTTGAATGTTACCATCTCTTGCTGCCAAACTATCTTGTGAAATTTCCTTTACGAATATATGGCTGGCCAGTCGAAGACCATATTCTGGAAGAAAACATTTAAATATCTTTAGTTCAAAATCCTAAAACAATTAAGTACAGTTTAAATTGTAAGATTAAAATTACTGGCTTTATGATCTACGCTGCACCTAAGACCATTATCTTTAAATCATCAAAAGTCTGTAATGTTGGGAAAAGGCAAAGTAAAACATGGTTTAAACAGAACATTATGTGTCCCTCCCTATCTTACTGAAAAGAAGAAGCCCTAAAAGATAGTAGCCATTTTTTCTGTCTGACTGTGTGATGACATACTATTGTCTTATAGTGTTTAAAGAACACAATTCTTTAGCATGACCTGCTTGATGCTTAAAAAACTTTGTAGTCCAACAATACTTTTGATGACTGTTATAAATCAAATACTAGCTTTGTTTTCCTTAGCTCTTAGGTGTGTGCAAACCAAGAGAAACTCAAGAACTTGAATGCATTCTACTAATTCGTGCGACAGTTCACCATTAGTCAAGCAGATGTGAATAGGAGTTAATACACACACAGTGTTCTCTCATTCAGCCTCCAATGGTGATTTCAGCTGTGGGTGGATATGTGGTCAGAGTTAAGGAAATTACAAAAAATGTATTGTAAAACAAGCACCCAAGCCAGGTGTGGTAGAGTACACACGTGACACCCACACTCAGTGGTTGAGACAGGACAGAACTGTGTGGACCACATTTTAAGATTCTATCTCAGAGAGACAAATAAAACAAAAGCTTTAAATACCAGTCCTGTGTTAGTAAGAAAAGAAATGCTCTTGGTCAGTAAAAGGAGAGAGGAGGACTCTAAGATTCACTGCATTTTAAAAGAAACAAATTTAAACAAAAACCCAAACTAAAAAGTCAAGATGAAAAACAAAAAGTAATCTGCAATAAATTATGAAGCCTATGTGCAAAAGTCTAAATGTTCTATCACAGTTACAGTTTATCCAAAGAGTATATATACAGAAGCAGGGCTAGTACCCAGGTTAAAAAAAAGGGGGGGGGGCGGGTAGTGACTGAAGATCCAGGTAGGCAATGTTAAGTGCTTTGAAAACAGTCATTTCATCAGAGAAAAACACAGGAGGAAGGAAACATTCTAATTCACAATTAAAAGGTTACTAATGGCTGGACGGGGTACACAGCTTTAATCCTAGCATGTGGAAGACAGAGGCAGGCAGAACTCTTGTGGCCAATCTGGTTTCAAAGTGAATTCCAGGCCAGCCAGAGCTACACAATGAAACCCTGTCTCAAAACAAAACAAAGAAAAAAGGCTACAAATGATCATTATACAGATGGAGGCATAATAGTCCTTGTGTATCAATTTACTCCTTTATTCTAGGTATTTCTTTGGGTACATAGTAACTATGTGCAGGCACTATAGATTAAAGCAACAGATCAGGTAGTCCCTGCACCTTGGCAACTTGGGCAGCAGAGCAAAAGATGTTACCATGGTAATTTAACAGTACAACAATTCAAAAACAATGAGACTAAATATGCATATCTACCAGGGTCAGAGAAGGCCTCTTTGAGAAAGAAAATCCCAAAGTTAAAACTTCCCCCTAAGAAACACTAAATCTAACCCTCAACTGTGTTGTGGGCAGAAGGCTGGAGTATTCAAAACAAATACACCAACGTACAAAGGAAAGAACATGTAGGTATGATAGTCCTAAGACTAGAACAACTGACACCGATACAAACACAAGGAGAAGCAAGTCAGATGGCACCTTCACCAAAGAGTCTACAGAGGTCACTGGAACGGGCCCAGAGACCAACCACAGAACTGGCAAAGTATACTGAAGAGATAGTAGCAGCCTGGAAAAGAAAATCAGCAGTGGAGAAAGGCAGAGTGGGACAGGAAGGGGTATTATGAAGTCAGGACACGTTCATTATACACAGAAGAAATGTCAAGGGTAAGTACTACATATCATCTGTGCCTAGCTGACTGAGAAACTGGATTGACAGGAATACAGTCCAAGAAATACTTCATCAGAAACATGAAGAAAAAAGTTTAAGAATAAAATCTGATTCCCTTGAAATGTGGCTGATTCTGAGGAATCCCTACGGACAGCTGGGAGCACAACAGGTGCACTGATTTGAACTAGAGAAGGAAATGGTGACATTAGCAGTGCACTGAGGTAATGAGGATAATGAGACTACTACAAAAGAAATCACAGTAAGTGGAAGAAAGATTCTTGGACAGAAAGCTAGAGCATTAAAGGATAGGGTGATGAAAATGAAACCTCGGGAAGATGAGTCTTACAGAAGTCAAAGACGACATTACTCTACAAACTAGACTAGCTGGGGAGCAGACACTAGATCAGAGAAAGCCCGAGTACAAGTGCAGCCTCACTTGTTGGCTAGGCCGCTGCAGGGGTGGGAAGAATGCCCGTGACAAGATGTGTCAGAATACTTCATAACACTCTTCAACAACTCTGAAATCAAAGTGATCAACCATATATAACTAAACGCAAGAGTGAGCAAAGAGCCATTTAAAAAGCTTGTAATTTGATGAAGTGATACACAGTAGCTGGACTTCAGTTTAAAAATGTTAATCCTTCTATTCACAAATAACCATCTTTGCACTCTAAATAAATCCTTAAATTTCTTCCCATAATCATACTACTATTGATCTAAACACAGCATTTCAGTTCAGTGATAGTGTGACATTTCTTGTGAGCATAATTTGATTTTGGCTGCTCTTGTCACAATAAAACCAAAATTCAACTAGTATACCCTTTATTTCAACTACAATTTGCTGCCAACAAAAATGATTTAAGAAAATGTGCCCAAATGCCCCAATGTCTGCCTTAGCAGGATTTGACTCCTAACAAGCGAACAATGATAAAGAGAAATGGAATAAACAAGGATAGGAAAACATGGTTATTGTATTTTTCATTCAAACCAGCTTTAAAACTGTCTTGTGAAAACAGTAAGAGTCAATGGAGAATACCTTCATTTTTCCGAGACTTCACCAGTGTGACCTTGGTTGGTTTGGCAGGCTGACTGGAGGCCACCGACCGCCTGTCTGAACGAGGGGACAGGCTCCTTTCTCTACTCGCACTTCTATCCCTTGCCCAATTCTTCTCACTCCTTCTGTTGACTAAAGTGCCACGGCTACTTCTTGGATCATGTACTTCCTCATCATAACTATCATCCTCATTATCAGATACTGGTTCAGGATCTGGACGACTTACAGGGATCTGAACTTTCTTCTTCCTCCGAATGGTCTACAAATAAGAAGAGATTATAAACTCAAGGATACTCATTTACTCTCCATTCATAAGAGAAAGAAACACACAATTCTCTTGACCTCCATTAACTAATTTAAATATAAAAGAGATAATATAGTAATCACACCAATCCATTTCCACAATGGCTGCTCTCTATTCTCTTAATAGGTACGGCTAAGCAACAGATTAGGAATAATAAATTTACGAAATCCTTCCAGAATTTGTAAACATTTTCTAGGTGATAAGAATCATAAGCTTACAGGGAATTGTGGAATGAAGGATAGAACTATATTCTAAGTATACCTTATGGACACTTTGTAGCCAAAACCACAACAAACTCACCTAACTTAATCATCATTTGATAAGGATAGTGCATCCTTATCAAAGTCTATAGTTGTCCTGCCAGACTGCTGAAGGATACATTTGTCAAAAACTAATAACAACTTACTCTGCAGGCGCTCATGAGCTCGGCATACTTTCCCAATACAAAGTGCCTTCCGTCTCTACCTGAGCGCAAGTTCATTCTGGCATTCCTTCTCGGTGTTCCCTGACTGCTCATTTCTCTGTTTCTAAGTTCAAATCTATGTGCATCTTCTGAATATGCACTTCTAATCCTTGAAGCCACTTGGTTCCCTGACACTGGTACACTGTACGTCTTCTTGGGGAACACATGTCTTCTTTCGGCACCTTCGGCTTGTTTCTGATTGCTCAATCCTCTTCTGTTTTCTCGTCACAATCCTCTCACAACTTCACTTGCAGCCACATTTAAATGACTTTCTACTGGTTTCTGCCCCTCATCTGCCATGATAAACACCAAATGTATTTTGACATAATAAAAATTTTTTATTGATTGGGCCATCTAAAAACTCATTCTACTGGCAGAAGTCTGGGTGGTGCTCAGCAATCCTTTCATCTGCATCGTGTCCCTCTACAAGAAACTGCCTAACACAGGTTTCTTTCAATCACTCACGAAGGCCTCAGATCCTCGGCCTTCTCTAGGGAGTCAGTGTTCCTTTACTCCCCTCTTCTAAAAGCCCTTCAATGTGTCTTGCTTATCTGATGCTTCTTTCTTGTGTTCTCAGAGATTAAGTGGACCATTCTGTCTATGAAAAAACCTTGCTATTTGGGCTTGTTCTTATCAATACACACTTCCAAGAGGTTTCCTCATCAGTCACCATCCTATGTGACTTAGAGCTTTCATCTCTCGCAATTTACCTCAAATCTGCCTGATAAGTGCCTAATAATCTTGCCTTGCTATTCCCTTCCGAATTATGTTCTATTTCTTTTGTGGCTAAATTTCTTCTAAGGCTGAGTCGACTCTAGACACTGCTACTTCGTACTTCCCAGATTAACCAGAATGTGTCTGTTTGAAGTTGGAGGACAAGTAGCAAAACAAGCTAGCATGTGGGAAAGACAAGCAATGTGCTATTAAGAAAGGAGAGCTCCTTAACAACCCACACACGCTGGTTTCATCCCTACTTCAATCTCCAGTGAGTTGTACTAGAAGTCATACCCTGTACTGTACAAACTGAGCATGCTAGTGCATCCTGCAATCGCAGACTTTGGCTTTAAGACAGTAATTTGAACTGCACCTTGAACAATTCTTCATAAATAAGCCTGGCTTTTTCTCTCTCCTCAACAAGTCACACTTAAATGAGGTGGTAATGATGTAGGTTCAGAAGAAGAAGGTAAAGCTTTCCCACAAAGCTCATTCCAGGAAGGAGGGCTACACATACTTTCTCAATACTTGCCAAGATCTAGACTGACATAAGTACATAAAAGAGATAATAGCATTAAGCCACAGAAGACTGCAGCCTCCTCTCCCTTTATAAATGAAAAGAAAATTTCTATCTGAACTTAAATACATAGTACAGAAGATGCAGGAGCACTTATACCGTCAACAACTAACTTTGGAACTAACTTTTTATTTCTTAAGGGACAGGAAGTAGCTGGGTGTGCAACACCTTAATTCCATCACTTGGGAGGCAAGGACAGAAGGATCTCTGTGTATCTGAAACCAGTCTGGTCTCCACAGAGTGCCAAAACAGCCAGAACTACACAGAGAGACCCTGTTTGGGGAAAAAAAAAAAAAAGTGGGGGGTGGGAGTAGAGGAGATTCAACTACCAAACAAGTATCACAAGTAGTTGAAAGCTCTACTAATATTCAATATAATAGATACTCACAATTTTTGCATTTTTCCCACTTTTCCTTAGCTGCTGAACAGCAAAAGCATGTTCAACATTGTCCATTGAAACGCCATTAACCATCGCAACTCGGTCATTTTCCCTAAAGGGGAGTGGGAAGAACACCAGAAAAACATGTTAAAGAAAACCATGTAAGACCTTACTAAAGTCTTCTCTGAATGACAGGTTAATTAATGTGCTTATCTTTAAAGCAATGATTAAAAACAGCATCAAATTTTACTGGCAGGCCTTTCACAAGAGCATTTAGCAAATAAGTAACCACAGGACATCAGCTTTTTTCTTCTGATGTAGCAGCACAGTGTTTCCCCAAAAGCCTGAATAGCAGGCACTACAACAAATAAAAAGATAACTGCAGCTGAGTTAGAGCATTGATGAAACTAAGTCACCCAGCGAGCAGACACTATCATTAAATACTAAGTCTTTCTCCTTTTAAACGGCTTTGACTCCTGGTTATAGTCTCGATTTTTCCCTCCTACCCTTGTTATTACCTGTATTGTACTTATTTCCTTAGCATACAGAAAGGGAAGACTTCATGCGAGAGGTGCCCACCTAAACTAGTGACCAGTTTGCTTTCACTCTCTTTTCCATTATGGTTACTCTCCATTTAGAGTAAGTAATACTTAGCTGTCCATTTACACCACTAGTAAAGATTTCTCAAAAATAAGTGTGCATTCACTTAAGGAAAAATATTAAGTAAGTACAGCACAAGTTGGATGTAAAAATTCTAAATCATTAACAAAACAGATCTATGATGGGGGAACACGACCAATGCAGAGGGGAAGAAGAAGAGGAGGAGGGAGGGGAATAGGGAGGTAGGGAATGGAGATCTGGATTAATGAATTAAAGAATAAAAGCCCACACACTTACTGTAGCTGTCCTTCAGCTGGCCCTCCCTTTAGCACATCTGAAATCACTATGGAGGTTTCCCCGCTCTGAAAATGAGGATTATCTCTTCCACCAGATATTGCAATTCCAAATCCAAACCCAGGAGCCTAAAATAGTAATTGCAGTAAAATAGTTCTATTAAGGGCAACAAAATTGCTCATTATAGCATATATAACTAAATTGTAATCTTATGGCATCTGTGATTTATAGTCACTTGCATGGTTATACATTACAATCATCAGTCCATCCTATGAGAATTCATGTTCCAATAAATTATATACCGGCTATGACAATATTAAAAATGTCAACTGCATAAGTATTCCATAAGCACTAAAGTAATTTTAAAATTCTGAAAAGTTAGACTCTGAGTGATATTTGATTATCGATAGAGTCCTGAAGGGACAGGCAGTGCTCAGTATGATCATCAAGAGCACTGACACCTGGTTCAGAAACGACAGACTTAACCCATACATTCACCATCTGTCATTTCACACAGTTGCCTTAAAAATCAAGTATTAGGTATTTCAACTTCCTTCAATTGTTCTAAAAATTCCAGAAGGAAATCTCTTCACAAATAACACACTAATGTCCCACATACACTGCATGTAATAGAAAAGGCACTTCAGTTTTTATCAGTCATTTTTTCTTTATATTTTAACTAAATAAATTATAAGATACAAACTTCTGAAAGAACTAAGATTTCTATGACAGCAACTCAATGGCTCAATACAGAAAAAAAAATCCAAATATTCTTAAGTGTCAGGGCTGCACCTCAGCCTTGCTTCTGAACAAACATGTGCACTCTGAACTGTGGATGCCACTGTGCCCAGGCAATGACAATACCTGCAAAAGTATTTTTACTCTACATAAAACTTTCTGCTCTTACAGATACATATCTCAACATGGAAAACAAACACTTTACCATCATTTGTCAGCACTTAGGAATCAAATTTGTGTGTCCCTGGACTGTGGTATATTAGACTACTTGATTCTAAAACTGGTTGTTTGAACCAGGTATAGCTAGCTGTACATGTATGTGAGCCCAGCAATTGGGAGGTGGAGGTAGGTGAATCAGAAGTTCAAGGTCAGCTTGGTAAATTCAAAGCAGCCTGAGAAATAGAGGCCTTGTCTTTAAAGAAAGAAAACAAGAAATCACTGTTTGAGTTGATTACTTGAATTTCATAAAAACTGTCCAGTGAGTTCTGGTTAAGAATTAGGACAGACTATCCACATGGACTCCTGGTATTGGCATCTGCCACATGTATGCATATACACACAAATAGAAAGCTATTTAAATGATAAAAATAACTCCATAACTATTAATGAATCTGCAATTACAATGGGTTTCCCAATATATCAATTTGGCTTCCATGGCATACATATGTCTTTATGGAGTTATATTTATGTGGGGACAAGGCTGTCTTTATAATAATTATAACAACTGTCCTTATCAAGTTCCATATTGGGTATTTGTGTTTTTACTTCTGGCCATTATAAATAAGTTGCTGTGAATGTTCACATGTTACTTATTGAGTGGATATCTTATTTCATTTCTTTTAGGTCTAATTCTAAAAGTGCAATAGTTGGGTCATATGGTAGCTATATGACTAACTTCTGAGGCATTCATAAATTGTATTCTATAATGGCAGCTTCATTTTACATTAATATCAACAATGTATGAAAGTGCCAATCTTTTCCATTCTTGTCGAACTTTCTACTGTCTATCTTCTAGCTACACTAGCAGTCACGACGGGTCTTAGCTGACTACTGATGCTGAGCATCTCTTCATGTGCTTACTTACTTTTACGTATCTCTGAGAAAATGACAGACCTTTTCCTCATTTCCCATCTGAGTTATGTCTTTGTATTACTGAGTTGTAAAAGTGCAGGGAACCGACTTCAAATAAAGTCCTTATTAATATACCATTTGTTCTCTTGTTCTCTCGTCTCACTTTCTTGATGGTGTCCTTCAAATACCAACATTTCCAATTTTGACTAGGCCCAATTTGAATTGTTTTCTCTTTGTTTTGGGCTTTTGACAATATACCCAATGAAGTATTTCCTAATCTAAGGTCAGCATTTATTCTTATATTTTCTATATAAGTTCTATATAGTTCATATAGGTTCTATGATTCTAGTGACACTTGGGCCTGATTCATCTTAAGCTAATTTTGCACGTGGAGGGCAAGTTCATCACTTTATGCATGACTAAATAGTTCTACTGGAACCACCTAATAAAGACCCACAAGCCCCTGCACTGTACTGGCACTCTCATCCCAAGTTTTTCTCTTATTCAATTGTTTTCTTATATAAAAGACTTAGCAGCTTGCCTAAAGAATCCCTCCTAGTTTCCTTGCTTAAGTAATTTCACCCTCTAAAATGTTGCCATAATACTTGAACATGAAAATAGAAATGCCTAATTCATTTTCAGCATTCACTTTATTTCTCAAAGTATTATTAAAATACATGCAATTTCTAAGGAAGTGAGTCTGAAAATAAAGTTGGGTGTTATGATGGAAGAAGTACATACATCACAAAATACAACCCCCTTAAATGTAGTTAAGGTATAGCACCTTAAACTATAGATGGCATCTAAAAGTATGATGGTCTTTCTGTGACTCCAAATCTTTAAATGTGCTTGGTCTTGCCCGAAATATGTTCAAACTGTAAAATGTGCGCACATTTTCTAACAGCAAAGACAAGGAAATGATTTTAAAATATGAATTACATGTTTAAATGGTATTGAGAATGCTGAGTTAAATAGGGTGTTATAAAAATTTTCAGCCATTTTTTTAAAATTTATTTTTTATGTATACAACTTTCTGCCTCCACACGCCAGAGGAGGGCGCCAGATCTCTTTACAGATGGTTTGGAGCCATCATGTGGTTGCTGGGAATTGAACTCTAGACCTCTGGAAGGGCAGACAGTGCTCTTAACCTCTGAGCCATCTCTCCAGTCCCCAGCCATTTTTAATATAAAAATTAAATTCTTTTAACCCGTATGTGTATTGTACTCTAGGGTAATTAGACAGTGTTGCTGATCTCTTAGGAGAGGCTTTGTGAACCATTACTGATCTCACACGCACAATAAATTTTTTGTGTGTAACTAAGGAGATACAAACTGAGCAGAATTTCAACCCCTGAAGAGTATAATGCACCATGATGGGGCAGACTGCTGAGGAGTATATTTAGCTGTCACTGAAGATCACTGAGCGCAGAGACCAGTTACTTCAAGTCCTGGTCATCTAGGGAACTTTACATCCTACACTACCATAGAGATATTTGTGCCCCCTTGTCTATTGCTGGACAAATCTAATCTTTGGACCACAGCTTGCTGACACTGCCCTAAAGCAGTAGCTTTCTAGGTTTATTGCAGAGAAAGAAGATCAGCTAGGTTGTCCCTTCTGACCAAAGATTCTGATTCCTTTTGCTTAAGGTAGGCCTAACTGATTCCACAATGGCTGTATGAGTTTGCACCCCCAGCAACAGTGAAGTTTCCTTTCTCTCCACATCCTCTCTAAGATTTGTTTTAAGATTTATTGACGACAGCCATTCTAATTAGCATGAGGGGTATTTCAAAGGGTTTTAATTTCTATTTCCCTGATGGCTAGAGATATTGAACACCTTTAAAATAGTCACTAGCCATCTGTGTTTCTTTTTTTTTTTTAAACTATCTAATCAATTCATTTGCCCACTTGTCGATTGGCAATGGCATTTCCTTAGTATTTAATTTCTGCAGCTGCTAGTAAATCCTGCGTATCTGCAGCGTAGCTGGTAAGGATTTTCTTCCATTCTGTCTGCTCATCTGCTGGCTGTTCCCTTTCTGCACAGAAGCTTTAGTAGTATGTAGTTCCATCTGTTGACACTTGGGGTTAGACCTGTGCTGTTCTTCCTTATTTCAACATCTTGAAATGAATCACCTGTGTTCTCTTCTGAAACTTTTAGTGTTTTAATTTTTTATCTATTTTGAATTAATTTTTGTACAGGAAGATACAAATTTAATTTTATTCTCCTGTGGGTAGAATCCCAGTTTTACCAATACCATTTGTTGAATAAGATGTCTTTTTATTGCCTCCTTTGTCAAAAATTAAGTGGCCACATTTTTGCTGTTTTACTTCTGGGTTCTGTTTTATTCACTAATCTTTCTGTCTGTTTTTACGCCAGTATCAGGCTCTTTGTCACTGCAGCTGTCTGGTATAATTTGAAGTCATGTACTGTAATACTCCTAGCATCATTCTCACTTCTTGGGATTACTTTAGCTATCTGTGATATTTGTGGTTACATATGAACTATTGTGTTATTTTTTTTCTAAGCCTGTGACATGGGAATTTTGACAAATATTACAATATTCTATAAATTAATTTGGGTACTATTTAATAATTTTACTATTATTTTCATAATATTAATTCTAAGAACAGACCATTTCTCCATCAACTAGAATCTTCCATACTATGAAATTTTCCTTGTAGACATCTTCCATTTCCTTGGTTAGATATATTCCTAAATACTTAAGTGGGGGTTGTGGATATTTGAGTGGAACAGTTTTTCTAACTTCTTTCTCAGAGACTGGTCTGTTAATATAAAGGAAAGCTGATGTGTATGGGGTTTTTTGTTTGTTTGTTTTGTTTCTTTTTTGATTTTTTTGAGACAGTGTAGCCATCCTAGTTCTCTTGGAACTCACTTTATAGACCAGGCTGGCTTTGAACTCACAGAGATCCACCTGCCACCATTGTCCAGTCAGGATGCTGGTTTTTTAAATATTGATTTTATATCCTGCAACTTTACTGTGTTAAATTCAGAAGTTTTCTACTTGATTAAACAGGGCATTTTCAGTAAAGAATTAAGTGAGATTTAGATAATTAACTTAGAAAATTAAAATTAGTAAAATTTATAGATTTTCTGAGTTAAAATGTAAAAATGTTAGAGATAGCAATTAGCTTGACAATTTCTGATTTGCAGACCCACAGTTTGGTTTTTAATTATATAATTTATAATGAAATAAACATTTTAATGAAGAGTTAGCTATCTTAACCTTTTATTATTCACATTTTAAAAATTTTTTAAACTTCCCATGTCCTATAAAATCTAGCTTCCTACAAAACCAGTAACTGAATTTGCACAACTAACATTTTGTGTATATTTTTTCATATTTAGGCACTTTCATTTTAATTGAAATATTTAAGCTTTTTAGAGATTCTCATACATGAGTACTGCTTTTATATCATTTCTATTCTTCTCTCTTCCTCCTGCAACTCCTCCTGTGACTCTCCCATCCCTCTCAAGTTCATGACCTCTTCTTCGTTTTTACACACACATACAGGCATATGTATTTGTAAACATAGCCAAATAATCTTAACAGTGATCTTGCAAAATTGAGTACTTGTAATGGTGAAACTGACAATCAATAGAGCACTCTTTGCCTAGTTACTCATTTCTTTATAGTTAATGTAAAGAGAAAGTGGTGTGGCTAGTCAGGAAGGCCCTTGACATGCATGAGAGCCAGAGTTTGATCCTATAAAAATTAAATCTGATTTAAACATGCAACCTATTAAGCACAATTCAAACAACAGAAAGCTATATTTAAGCTTTATGAATTAAAGATACATATTATTAAAATGACTTCATCTGAAAACTAACTGACGCCTTATCACTAAGCACAGATTCCCATACTCCCGAGACAGTCAGCGACAGTAGTGAGCAGGAACATGACTTCCCCACCCAACTTGTCAACTTCTCAGGAGTAGTCTGTCAGGGTAAGGCAGATGACACAAATTTAAACATTCTCTAAGCAGGAAAGTCATCAGTAGCTCTGCTCAAAGAGAAAAGGGGTGAATTTTGGAAGACATATTTAAACAAAGCATGAATTGGTGCCATTAGCCTTACCTTATTTTTATTTCATTTTTATGTTTTTGAGATGACATATGTAGCCCTGACCATCCTAGAATTTGCTATCTAGAACAGGCTGGCCTTGAATTTAGAGATACACCTGCCTCTGCCTCCCTAGTGCTGAGATTAAAATGTGTGGCACTATGCCCAGCTAAATTTTAAGCTTGCTTGGTTTTTGTTTTGTTTTTTTTGAGTGTGTGTCTGTCTGTCTTCTGTTTGTCTGTGTATACGTGCAGAGACCAGAGGAGAATATTGGATCCTTTGGAGATAGAGTTACAGACACAGGTATGAGAAACCTAACATTGGTTTCAGGAACTAAAGTTGAGTCCTTTTGAAAAGCAGGCACTATTTCCTACTGAACCATGTTTCCAGCTCCCAGCCTCATTTTAAATTGCAAACACCAAGGTTTTACAAAACAGATTGGGTTACTCCCCATTTCTAAAGTAGAAGAAAAGTACAAGTAAAATTAAAACGTAGCCCAGCCTGATTTCAAAGCTCTTATTTCTACTGTGTTTACCAATAATTTTTTCTGGGCCATCTGCAAATGTTTAGGTTGTACATACTTCAAATGAATAGTTACCTTTCAAGACTGCCCCCCCCCAACACACATCAACCTTTTAAGATGGCCTTGAACTTCAGATCTGCCTGTGTCTATCTGCCCAGTGCCAATTTCAGATGGGGATAGAACTCAGGGCTTCATGGGTGCTAAAACTAAGCACACTATCAACTAAGCTATATACTAAACCATCTTTCAAGATTTTATTTGGAGCATAACTTGCTTTAAAACTAAACCCCAAGTCTACAAACAAGTATATACAGCCAGTTTATAATTTAACACAGGCCAGGAGGTGGAGGTACACGCCTTTAATCCCAGCACTTGGGAGGCAGAGGCAGGCGGATCTCTGTAAATTCGAGGCCAGCCTGATCTTCAAAAGCTAATTCCAGGACAGGCTCCAAAGCCACAAAGAAACCCTGCCTCAAAAAAAAAAAAAACCAACCAAACAAACAAACAAACATATCTTTTATATTTTCATTCAAAATTCTAAACAACAAATCACTTAAAATTGGAGTTAAAAATAGCAAATATACAAGAAATAACCAAAGGATATGTGAAAAAGTAATCATGCTCACTTCTGACCTAAATGAAGAATTTATTACAAATCTAATTTTAAACAAAAGAATATAGAAAAAAATTCCCCTTTCTTTTGGCTTCCTGACATCTGGCTTTCCTCTATTGTTTTCAAAGCTGCCAGTATCCTGAATTATAACACAGATTATTCACTGCAGCAGAAACTCACCCTGTGAAGCGTCACTGTGTGCTGTTCCCATATAGCTGTTTCGTCCATTGCTGTGCTCTGATAAAGGAAAAGAAAACAAAGCATTTACTTTTTCAAAAATAAAAAAAGTTTTTAATAAAGTTTTAAAAAAAGCATTCTGAAAACAACTTAGCACAATAAAATACCAAAACTCAAACTGTTAATATTAAAAATATTCTGGAAAACACTTAATAACTATGAAAGGGTTGTTTGTTTTTGTTTTAAGAGATAGAAAAGCAGACTCAGGAATTTCCTTTGTTTTAAGTTAATTTGGACAGATGCCGCTCTACATTTAATGCAAGCAGAAAGCAAGTTTGAGCTAGCTAATCAGCAACCTTATGCTTAACATCAGACAGGTTAGAGTAAAACAACAGTTTTAAAATATCTAAGTGGACATTTAAGAGTATTCTTTGTGTTGGATAAAGCAAGAGAAAGCAAAATCCCTCTGAACCTGGTATTTATAAACACATGTTCCAGGAAAACAGATTAACAACATTTGATACATTGTTTTAAAGCCACAAGCAATACTCCTCCATCCAGTTTCAGTTATATATCAAACTTACTTCCTCTAAGTTCATTTACAGCCATACAGAAGGTTTTCATGTTACACATATCACAAACACGCATCTACAAAACAGTCCCTCACCCCTGAGGACCATAAGGATCAATCCAAGTTTCAGTAGATTCTGGGCAGACCACAGAGTAGCTGAGTTTTGTCTCCCATGGAGCAGAAGATAAGTGATCTAAAAAATGCACATTAAAAATTGAAAAGCTAATTTCTTTTGAATTGGGCTAATTGCTTTTGGTGGTTTAAAGAAAAACAGTCTCTCTTAGCGCTACTTTTTAATAAACTGAAATGACTAATATGCATTTATTTCTAAAATAGATTTTTCAGAATTATCAAAATGTAAGGTGAAAGGGGAGAGTGCTATGCATGGCCTTCTCAGAACATTCCTCATCAGCTATTACAATAAATGCATCTTTCACAAGTGAGATTTGTTTCTGTTACATGTGTATCAGTAGCATCACAAGACTCCGTGCATCAAGGTGCCAGGGGACTATTTCTCTTTTCCCACAGCAATTTTAATTGAAGATTAATGCCACCTTAGAAAATGAACCCCTATAAAGAAAGCCTGCTTCCCTAAATTCAAAGCAACTAGATTGACTTTCCTCCCAAGTGAATAAGGGAGGAAAGAGAAAGGAGCTCTCTGTTCACTCCCATAGATAAGAACTGCCAAACTTACCAGCTTTTGTTTCAATCTTCCAGCCATGAGCAGCAAAACTTTCTTTTAATGATACTCCCTTGGACACAAAGCTGTTTTGTTTTAAACAAAAACTGACCAGATTTTTTAAACACACACAACCACCACCACCAACAAAAACCCTCCCCAACTCTCCTCTATCGATGTGAATCAGTGACAGTGATAAGTGGATGATTAAACATCAACAGTTCCACTAAAACACACATAATAAAACGTCTGTAGTAACTGCCAGTCTGTGCAATCTCAGCTGACATTAACAATGAGAACTGCTTGCAAAGCTCTAAACTGTTTTTTTCTGGATCCACTTTGTTAACTAGTAGCAGGACTTCCATGACTTTTTAATCCCTTCCGTATCAGTCCAAACTGTAAGTGATCTGATAACGGGTACTTTCCTTGAACTGTCTTAGGGAAAGTGTGTGGTTCTCCAAAGGGCTGTGATGATCACTTAGTTTACATCGTTAGGCAAAGCAAAGGAAAGCAGGTTACAAAATAGCTTGGGGGGGCTGGAGAAATGGCTCAGTGGTTAAGAGCATTGCCTGCTCTTCCAAAGGTCCTGAGTTCAATTCCCAGTAACCACATGGTGGCTCACAATCATCTGTAATGGGGTCTGGTACCCTCTTCTGGCCTGCAGGCATACACGCAGACTGAACATTGTATACATAATAAATAAATAAATATTTAAAAAAAAACAAAAACAAAAACAAAATAGCTTGGGTATTGTCAGATTTAATTTTGTTTAAGTCTAAGGAGGGAGAAGGCTGAAAAGATATGAAAAAGGTTCACAATGAACAGCTTAGAATAAAGGCTGTGGATATATTTCTCATTAGGTGCTTGTCTTTTTGTTCTTTGCCCACTCATAGTAAATTGGCAACATAACTTAAAACTACATTCACATTCCAATGCTACTTTAGGTTTCCAACATTTGCTTCTATAGTTGGACCTTTTGTTTTAATTCATTAAATTATTAAATTTATTAAACCTTTAATTTATTAAATTATGAAAATTATTATTGCTCTGTGTGTGTCTGTCTGTCTGCCCTTCTTCTGGATAGGCAGCTTCTGCCCCTCTCCTCTCTCCCTTCCTCTTCTCTCCTGCCATTTCCCCCTCCATAACCCACTAAATAAACTCTACACCACCACCCCCCAAAAAAGAAAATGACTTTAATGAGTGAGAACTGGATCCTTTAGAACAGGGAGAAACACTTCTGGAAAAACAGCTAAAATACAACAGCTTCTGAGGAGAAACATAAGCCAAGCTGAGAGGTTTTCTTTCACTCTAAGTCCTTGTGTGCTGTTTAATAATCATCGTCTATTACTTGTGCAAATAAACTTATGTGCAAACTCAATTTTCATGCTATAAACTTATTAATCTTTTTAAAATGAATCATCTTAAAATCTACATAAGGGCCTCTGTTAATCCACACCAGTCTCATTCTGAAAGTGTTTTAAGCTTGTAAAGAACAGGACATTAAGCCACTAAGGATGACGATTCTTCTTCTAGTATTCTCTATTAACTATTCAAGATACACAGAAAAATGAGCTAGGCTAAAAATAAGAGCAGTACCCAAACCTGTTATAAATATGAAATGAGATCCTAGTTTTCCTCACCTATAAGATCAAGGAATTAGTTCTTTTCAGGAAAGATCATCTATAAGATCAGGAAAAAGTTCTTTTCAGTTCCAAAAGTCTATTTAAATAAAGTATACTAAAGAATGGGTTACAAATTCAATAATTAGCATTAAAAGTGACTGCAATTCATGGCTCCTGTATTAGTTTTGAATACACTTCTAAGTCGGTATCAACTGACTAGAATCATAATTTCTAAAGAAAAAAAAGCTGTATTTCAGAATCTGCCAAGAGTTTGTTTGGCTTCTTTGTTCTAAGCTCCAGCTGGCAAATACACTACTCAGATCACCAAATCTGAAGGGCTTCCTGCCAACTCTAGATCCTAATTCTAGGCAGTTTCATCATCCTTTAGACCAATTACAAATGGGAGTAAGAAGGAGAGCTGAGCTGACAAGAAAGGTCATTTTCCTATTACTGAGTGTACTTATCTAGCGGCCAAAGAGGGAGAGGGTTAAACAAAGAAACAGCAAATCTCCAGACACATCATATGCGTTATGATGTAATGTTTAGAACCTTAATATCAGTAGGAAAACACTAATAAATTTTAGATAATTAAACAGTGCAAGCAGAGTTCATTCTGAAGACCATAAGTGGAAAGCAGAAAGATCAGTCAGAGGAGAATTAACATTAGGAAGGAGGTGTTGCAGAGGGGTGGGGGAGCAGTTCTGAAAGGGCAGGTAACCATTACAAATGCAGCCTCAGATAGTCTTAATTTGAGGCACCCAGGGAACCATCAGAGCAGAGACACAGGAATTGGCAGGTGAGTATACATATCTGAAGTCAAGACTGAAATCTAGAGTAGTCAAGGATCTAAGAGCCATCTACAAGACTGTAGTCCTGAAACCAATATCTAGTTTACAAAGGATTAAGATGACCCTATGGACCATAACTATTTTAGGGAAAGGAATGAAGAATCAAGAGAACTTGAGAAGTTGCCAGTGAAAATACATGAAAACCAATGGAGCTAATATAAAACATTATTTACTGTCCAGAGAACACACCAAAATACAAGAACTGAAGATCTCTCAATCTGAGATCAATATACTTCATTATCTAACATCACAAAAGATAAAATTTTCTTGAGTTTTAGAAATGTTAGATCCTAAATATTTGTCTAGAAGATCAGTGTTAAAGCACCCTAAACAGTCTCTGCATGGCTCTCAATCCTCCATTAGGAAAATCAAGTCCTACTTTTTTGGAAACAACTCTTTGATCTGAACTGGAGCTCTAAAGTTTGTTTCTGTTTTGTTTTGTGTTTTACTGTTGTTAGCTTTTTATTCTACCTAAAGTAGAAATAAGAAAAGTTCCTGGGGTGAGATTGAGTCAGGAACTAAGAAGTATAGGGACAGATCCCGGCCCTCTGAGAATTTTCAAATAAGTGTCGTGCTCTGACCACCACTCTATAGCTGCAGTACAAAGATAGGAAATAGTATATGTGTTAAAAGATAGCAGATGGCATATCCTGGTAATGATCTGAGGAAAACTGTTTAAATTCTCAAAACAGAGATGCCAAAAGGTAGTAAAAGAAGATTAATCTAAAGTTCGATGGAGTGAAGTTCTGAAAAGATTCCCAGAGCAATCAGGGATCCAACAAAATTCATAAATACAATAAAAAAAAGCAATTCATTAAATGGTAAGACTTCAAGCAGTTATTGAAATAAGCATGTAGTGACTACAGGATAAAGTTTCAATAGAAAGTAAGAAACATGAACACAACTATGTCAGAAATGTGTGAAAATACTGACAGTGGCTGTATTTCACAATTAAAAAATCATGTAGAAAAATGAAAAAGGTGCCAATTTTGTAAAAAAAAAAAATAAAAAGCAAGCATATTTATATATTTGCAGGGAAAAGGTTGGCTTTAGAATCATGTACGTAAATTTTTGTATTTGCCAAAGTGAACAAACAGATATAAATCTTATAACCCACAAAAGAACATAAGCGTTAACTTAAGCAGACAAAAGTCATTTACCAGTTAGAAGCCAGGACAGAGTTATCCTTATACATGGGCACAGAAGTTGGAAAAAACTCTTAGGTACTGGTTAAGATTCTTTCTTGCCCTAGAAGCTAAGCAAAGAGGCGTATCCAATTTAAAAATTAACTTACATACACCATGATCTCTTTTTAGTTCAATGTACTGCTAGAAATACTTCAAAATAAAGTATCTTGATAGAAGTTATAATGGAATTACAAAAGCAAATCAAATATAATTTGCCCACTTGTCTATCTTTTTTTTTTAAAAAAGATAAGCATTGGAACAATTAATTAATTACAGTACTCTGGAAACTGGTACTGGCAAGGGACTAAATGTTTATTCTGTCTTCCATATACAAACAGTAACACTGGGTAACCGAACAGTACATGAAAGGAAGTTTTCCTTAGATACTCCAGCTAATAAATCACAAAAGAATAAAATTTAAACACCATCATTTGGTGACACCTGGTGCATTAAGAAATCTAAGCAATGCTTTTGTTCAAGTCCATGGACGGCCTGGCCCTTTCTAAATGGAGACAGGAGGAATGAATGGGGGAGACACAGGAGGAGGACGGAAAATAAATGAAAAAATACTAATTAAAAAAAAAAAAGAAATCTAGGTCTGGAGAGGTGGCTCAGAGGTTAAGAGCACTGACTGTTCTTCCAGAGGTCCTGAGTTCAATTCCCAGCAACCACATGGTGGCTCACAACCATCTGTAATGAGATCTGGTGCTCTCTACTGGCCTATAGGATATATGTAGGCAGAATACTACATACATAATAAATAAATCTTTAAAAAAAAGAAATCTAGGCAATCAAGCACTTATCAATTATAAAGCCGGGTGTAGTGGTCTATGCTTATGATCTCAGCTCTTAATTAAGGGAAGGCATGAGGAACAAGGCAACTACAGGTACACCAAGAGTTTAAGACTAGTCTGGGCTCCAAAAGATCATGTGGAAGGTGGGGGGTATGGAGGGAAAGATCTTATAAAAACAAATAAACAAAAGTTATGTGATAATGGGTTCATTAATTGGTATCTGTACTGAAATCAGAACATGGAAGATTCACCATAATTTCCATTTGAAGTGTTTTTCACTTAAAAAAAGAAAGACAACTTGAAGGATCGGGAAATCATTAATCTGAGAAGACCCAAACCAAGAATGCCCCTACCATGACCCAGCTGCACTAAGAAAAATTCCTTCAGCAGCTGCCTTCTTTTCCAGAAAAGAAAAAGTATAGGGAATCTTAGAGATAAGCAAACATCTTACAGGAGCATTTTAAAAGATCGTCTAATACAAGCAAGTATGTAACTATGTAAAGCAGTTAACTCTTTATAAAATAGCAGACAATTAGGTCTGAGTTCTAAGTGGGGAAAGATGTATAGGATCTTGACATTCCTGAGTTCTGACCTCATTTCTGAGCTCAGGACAAATCTCTTGAGGAAAAAAGAAACTAATGCTGGATGACTGAGGGATGGATGTGGGAAACATCCCAGGTAAAAGAAGCAGTCTAATCAAAAGCCAATCCCTGGCAGGACATCTGAATTTATTATGTACTATGAGACTGTATTAAGTTCTGCAAATAACCAGGCACAATCAAATAAGACCAAGCTTCTATCAGAGCTTACATGCTAGTGGGAGATACAGATGACCCAAACACTTCCTGCCTTGATTATAATCATGGGCTTAAATAAGCACTACTAAGAAAGAAAACCAGTGTCCTGGGAGGAACAAAGAGAAACCTGGCAGAAAGTATACATAGCAGAACTGAAAGGGGGCTGGAAGAGATGGGAAAACCAGAGCTAAGGTAGTCTTTAGAAGGCTACTATAGTACTCCAAAGAGAATTAGTGTGTATGTTTCATATGTGGAGGGGAAAGATAGTAAATGGTAGAAAATACAGATAGAATTACAAGACAAGATCAGAGGTGCTCAGCTGATAAAAACTGAAAAACTTGCTAATCAATCACTCACCACTAAGGGAATATCCAAACTGAGTCATATCCACTGGATTTATAATGCACTTCAAAGCCTCTCTATTGCCTAATCCAAACTAGGCTGTAGCTCTCTTTTTTTGTTTCGTTTTTTGTTTTTGTTTTTCAAGACAGGGTTTCTCTGTAGCTTTGAAGCCTGTCCTGGAGTTAGCTCTTATAAACCAGGCTGACCTCGAACTCAAAGAGATTGGCCTGCTTCTGCCTCCCGAGTGCTGGGATTAAAGGTGTGCGCACCCCGCTAGGCTATAGCTCTTAACGTTAACATAAGACAGTTTTCCTAGGTATCTCAAAAGCCCAAGCACCTCCTCTTACACTAAAAAATAACTTACCGAATTGAGCCCACTTATCTACAGAATGAACTTTATACATAAACAAGATCAACCATAATACCTACGTGCCTTTCTCCAATATTAAAATGCACTTCTGATATTTTAAAAAGATGTGTCAATCCTGGTAACTTATTATGCGTTAGGTTCCCTGTTGAGTATAAAATTACCTTGAGCTGGGGACTGTTTTCTACTCCTTCCTTTTAAATGGGTGAGACAGTAGCTAATGGTAGATAGATCCCCCAAAATCCAAAACCTAGACCCTAAACTCAGTGAGTGAAAGAACCTTAAGCTTATTCAATGACCATATTTTTTATGTCCTTATCTTACTGGACTTCTTGCAGTAGAGAATCTGGCCTGCTACTTACATGAGTATCCACTTTCTAATTCATTTATGTAAATTTGCTTAATGTATTTTTATATATTAGTACTCTTTCACAATAAAAAGATAAAAAATTAGTTGGCATTTTAAGTCAAGGCATGTATGACAAAATCCAGATTTATAGCCTGTTCTGAAAAACTGGAAGATCTGGCTTGTCTGATCCCAGGAAAGAAACCAGCTGGAGCTTCCTTCACTGCAGCTTGCTTCCAACCAATATAGTACCAATGCTTACAGCTTTACGACTGCTGCTCCTTGTCCAGTCTAAGACTCACCTGACTCATACTAAAGCTCATCTGATGCTCATTTAGAACACAGGAGCATTTAAATGGACACATATTTGAGTTATAATCAGATGTATGAACTATAGCAAATGAATTAGCCTTGGATCCTTCACCTGTAAAAGAAAATAGTAATATCTAACAGAATTGTAAAGATCAAATAGCATAGCTATGAAACACTAAGCTCAGTATCTGTGAGTCAGCATTCAACATAAATGTAGAACCTATTTTCAATGCCCACTCATTTCCAATTTTATGGACAATATAGTATCAGTATAGTACAGTGCATTTTGTTTGATTAAATAGTCCAGTATAACAAAAACAAACAAACAAATTATTGAGTAAGTGTTCTTTTTTTTTTTTTTAAATCACCATCTCTTTGATATATTATTTTGCTAAGGTTAGTGGGGATACAGTCAAAAGCTGCTGGAGACCAAGAGAAAGGGGAATAGTTATATATTTTGTTGGAATTGTGAATTAATAAATCTATTATGGGAAATAATTTGAATATTCCTCCCAATTTGACAAAAAATACTATATGATTCATCTTTCTACTCATGGATATATACCCTAAAGACATTAAGACACCAAAACACTTCCATGTACTGCCTTGTTTGTCGCAGCATACTTCACAGTATTTAAATATGAACTCACCCTAGATGTCCACAAACAGATGTAAGGATAAAGAAAATGTGGCATATATATATATACATTGAGTAAGTGTTCTAAAGTTCTTTTCAAACTGATACTACTGGAAAAAATTTACATTTTGAATGACAGATCTGTTTTTACATGCTTTTTTGTCTAAAATACATATTATCTCTTGATTGGAAATTTCAATGGTCTTACCAGAGTCAAGTAAATATGGATTTAGGATTTAATCATAAAATATTCTCAAAATTAAAACTAACCAAAGCAGCTTTCACAACTGTTGGAACTCTAATAGCTGAATAATTTGTTCCGATAATTCTTTTTGCACAATATTCAACCAGTATAAAACTACAACTTAACCTACTCTTCTCCCTCCAAAGTCAATAAGGCAAGAAGTTTCCCTACAACAAAAGGCTATGAAGGGCAGGCTAGTGAAACAGTCTTGGAATCCCTGCACTCAGGAGGCTGAAGTAGAACTGAGTTCAAAATCAGTCTGGGTCACATAACAAGTGTGAGGTCAGCCTAGGCAGATCAAGTAGTCCAAGACAGTCTGGAACTACATACACAGATGAGGATGACCTGAGTCCTCAGGCCTCACCTTCCCAGAGTTGGGGTTAGAGGCATGCATGTCCACACACACTTTATGCATCACTAGGGACTGACACTGGGCCTTGTGTGTGCTACACAAGCAAGCACTTTACCAACAGAGTGATACCCAGTCCAAAATTCTTTGTTTTTTACACAATGAATTGCAAGGTTTTGTTTTGTTTTGGTTTTGGTTTTTCGAGACAGGGTTTCTCTGTGGCTTTGGAGCCTGTCCTGGAACTAGCTCTTGTAGACCAGGTTGGTCTCGAACTCACAGAGATCCGCCTGCCTCTGCCTCCCAAGTTGAATTGCAAGTTTTAAAACTGAAGCCAGGTGGCGGTGGTGCACACCTTTAATCCTAACAATCAGGAGGCAGAGGCAGGCAAGTCTCTCAGTTCAAGGCTAGCCTGGTCTACAGAGCTAGTTCCAAGGCAGTTAGGGTTACAAATGAACAAAAAGATTTAATTAGGGGGCCTGGAGAGAGGGCTCAGCTGTTAAGAACACTGCTGCTCTTCCAGAGGACCTGGGTTCAATTCCCAGCACCAGCAGGGCAGCTCACAACTGTCTAACTCCAAATCCCCGAGGATCCAACACCTTTCAACAAACATACATGTAGGCAAAACATTAATGCAAATAAAAATTAAATGAATGAGTTCTCAGTAGTCATCATTGTCCGCTATGTTCAGCAAGTCCTGTTTTATCCCATGTTTTTTCAGACCCAGGCCAGCTGGCCTTGGTGAATTCCCGAAAGAACATCCCCATTGTCTCAGTGTGTGGGTGTACCCCTCGCGGTCCTGAGTTCCTTGCTCGTGCTCCCCCTCCTTCTGCTCCTGATTTGGACCTTGAGATTTCTGTCTGGTGCTCCAATGTGGGTCTCTGTCTCCTTTCATCGCCTGATGAAGGTTAATATTTAGGAGGATGCCTATATGTTTGTCTTTGGATTCACCTTCTTATTTAGCTTCTCTAGGATCGCGAATTATAAGCTCACTGTCCTTTATTCATGGCTAGAAACCAAATATGAGTGAGTACATCCCATGTTCCTCTTTTTGGGTCTGGCTTACCTCACTCAGGATAGTGTTTTCTATTTCCATCCATTTGTACG
Organism: Microtus ochrogaster; assembly: GCF_000317375.1. Taxonomy (NCBI): domain Eukaryota; kingdom Metazoa; phylum Chordata; class Mammalia; order Rodentia; family Cricetidae; genus Microtus; species Microtus ochrogaster. Next base: position 27,585,685 of record NC_022023.1, on the reverse strand, counting down.
CAAACTTCAAGAACTCAAGAACAATGGCAATGGGTTTTTGATCCTACTGCACGTACTGGCTTTGTGGGATCCTAGGCATTTTGGATGCTCAACTTACTAAACCTGGATGGAGGTGGGCGGTCCTTGGACTTCCCACAGGTCAGGGAACCCTGATTGCTCTTCAAGCTGATGAGGGAGGGGGACTTGATCGGGAGAGGGGGAGGGAAATGGGAGGCAGGGGTGGGGAGGAGGCAGAAACCCTTAATAAATAAATTTAATAAAAAAATTAAATGAATGTGTAAAAATTTTGAGAAGAGATTTAAATTATAAATTTAATATATATTCCAGTCATTTGAAATTGTTCTAAAAGCTGATTTGGTAGCTCACACCAATAACACCAGTAACTAAATTCAGGGCTGATCTCAGCTACACAATGAGATCGATCCCAGTTTGATGAAAACTCACCTCAAAACAGTAATAATAACAAAAACTTTTTTATACTAGCACCAATATCAAAAAACTCCTAAAAGAAGAAATGGAGTTTTTTATTTTATTTTTGTCTGAGACAGGGTCTCTCCGTGCAGCTCTGGCTGTCCCCAACTCACTCTGTAGACCAGGATGGCCTTCAACTCACAAAGATCCACCTGCCTCTACCTCCTGTGTGCTGGGATTAAAGATGTGCACCTGGCTGAAAATAGAATTTTTTTTATCTTGGGAAAGTACTCCATTTTAAAAATTAAAAAACAAAAGAATTCAGAAAATTAAAACAAATTCATTGCCGGGTGATGTTGGCACACGCCTTTAATCCCAGCACTCGGGAGGCAGAAGCAGGCTGATCTCTCTGAGTTCAAGACCAGCCTGGTCTACAGAGCTAGTTCCAGGACAGGCTCCAAAGCCACAGAGAAACCCTCGAAAAACCAAAATAAAGTAAAATAAAATAAAACAAATTTATTGAAACTTTTGTTCCTAATTACTATTCACAGAAAATATTCTTTACTTTGACCTTCTTTGCGTGAACGGCAAACCTGAATGAATTTATCTGTCAGCCAACTGACGTCTTAGTATGCTGCCAACACAAAACACCTTGTTCTGACACATAACTAAAATGCACCCGTGGTAAAATCTAATAACATGTTATCTTTCAATGTACCCCAAAGTTAAGATTTACTACGACAATGCCGGGCGATGGTGGCGCATGCCTTTAATCCCAGCACTCGGGAGGCAGAGGCAGGCGGAGACCTGGGAATTCGGAGACCAGCCTGGTCTACAGAGCTAGTTCCAGGACAGGCTCCAAAGCCACAGAGAAACCCTGTCTCGAAAAACCAAAAAAAAAAAAAAAAAAAAAAAAAAAAAAAAAAAGAAAAAAAGATAAAGATTTACCACGACATACTACAAATACAACAGCTTTGGGCCTATTTATACCACCAATAGTATAGTCCATGGTAAAAAAAAATTGGCACCACTAGCTTTATAGTGAACTGTACAGCCAATCATTCAGAATCCAATTATTTTTTCCATTCTTGGGTTATAAGATGAAACGCCTTTCATACCTACCCAAGTTTCTCACTCATTATTAAGAATTTATCTGCTTAAAAAGAAATGGAATAGTTGACCCATAAAGAAGCAACCTGAAGCCACTCTTCTCTGTAATAAATAAATTAAGCAGCACACTAGGTCAAAGACAGCAAAAGGTCTTTGCCTTACAAAGGAAATGCTACTCAGAAACAGAGCTATCTAGTCTAAGACTGAAACTTGGTAAAATATCCTAAGGTCTTTCTACCAGATTAAATGTTGCCAAATTTACAAGATGGTCTTTTGTTTGTTATTGACATTGTCTTTCAAAGCTTGGAATTGAAAACAAATTCCAGTCAAATATTTCAGGAATATTATTCTAAATAAAAGCCATCTTTTAATTTTAAATGCCATTTGATAAAAACTCTGCTGCCCCCACCTCCCTAACCCCAAGTTTGTCATCCATAATTAGGTGGTTCATTGGGGACTTGTAGTGAGGGTGAAGGCAAGCTTTGAATTTAAACCTGGATTCTTTGCTTTTCAGAAGACTGAATTATTAACACATCAGAGCTAGATCAAGAAAAAAAAACCTGTATCTCCTAAATGTTCATCGAAACTATGATTTTAAAAGACACCCCCGGATGGTAGTGGCACAAGCCTTTAATCCCAGCACTCGGGAGGCAGAGGCAGGTGATCTCTGTGAGTTCGAAGCCAGCCTGGTCTACAAGAGCTAGTTCCAGGACAGGCCCCAAAGCTACAGAGAAACTCTGTCTTGAAAAACCAAAAAGACACCCAACCAAAAAGATTAAAAATAAAGTTTAAAAAAAATACATTTCCATGACAGCACAGTGATCTTATTCATTATTCCTAACAATTGCACTGAATTTACATCAGGTCTCAAAATAGAAAAGGATTAAAGAGCAGGTAGGTCAGAGGCAGAATCCCAATTGTAGAATTAAAAAAAAGTGAAACTACTGTAATTTTCCCCTCTAAGCAAACAAGAAACAGTACTATAAATACCCATCATAGCCCTAAAAGCCACAGACTGGTTCATGCTCCGAACTATTGTGAGTAAGGCCAATACTAACCATCACAGCAAGCAACAGGCAGCATTAAGTCTCCCTCAAACCCAAAATAAAAGTTCACTTTACAAGCTCCTACCATGAAAACATGTATTGGGGAAAATGGCACTGTATCAATAAGTTATGAAGCTACATAATGTAGTGACTACCAGCCAATTTACATGAATTAGAGCTTTAATGAATGGCATCTAAAATGCTGAAAACACCTACATACTTAAAAGTCTGGTGAACACTATTGTACAAACTGAATAAGGAAGAGGGAGTAATCATTAGAACAAAAAACATAAATGGTAGCAGACTCAATAAAGTCAAAATATTAAGCCTTAACTGAGGTTGTACTTTACTCCTGAAGTATATGAAGCAAATACTCATCAGTTAAGTACCAAATTAAAATTTATAGTTCCTCAACAAACAATCCTTATCCATAAAGACTGATGTAATAAGTTTTGCATATTAGCTTACTTATTTTCTGCAGTTAAGTTTCTTTTTGCCTTTTTTTTTTTTTCATTTTTCGAGACAGGGTTTCTCTGTGGCTTTCCAGTTAAGTTTCAGAAATGTTCAGCTATTGAAAAACCTCACTGTGCCTCACTTGATATAGATTCCTGAGAAACCTCACAAAAAACAGAGCAATGGTTTCTACCCATGTACATTATTTCAGACATAGCCACTAGGAAAAAGAAAACTGCTTCTCAGACACAAACATTTCATTACACAGAACAAGACAGCCAAGGAGGGCACAAGAATTTTTACTGTTTCCTCCAAAGTGATACAACTTGAAATTCCAGAAGCCATTCAACTTCCTTTAGTAGCTTTCTGTGGGTCACTCAACAAAAATGCTCCTAATAATTACTAATACTATTTTCTTATCTAATTAAGCAATTATTTGATAAGGCAGGGAACCAGCACCAAATTTGTTTTCAACTTTCAAGTAACTTATCAAGTACACTAGTAAGCAAAATTCATTGCAGATCAGATGCACATCATACACATACAGAGCCCTTTCCTTTATTTACTTAATACCATGCACAGAGAACCCCTTTTCAAACATTCATGTTTGTAGTGTATGTGTGTGCACCCATGCGTAAGAACACGCTTATGACTCCCTAGGCGTGTTTCCTAGTGTTTGTCACTTAGGAGGGCAGGGAAGGAAGGAAGGATGGCTTAGTGAGTAAGGGCACTTGCGACTCACTGGTTGGATGAGTGCACTCCCATCAGACACCCACAACAGAGGACAATTACAACAGAGTCACCTACATTTTCTTGTAGTTGCATATATGAAGCAGAAAAGAAACATTTTTACAAGAAGATACCGGTCTTTGTAGTTTTATTTACTGAATAATGGATCCTTTCCCAATAATCTATACTTACTTTGACAAACAGTCACAGTTTTCCTTTTCGCTGGGCCACGTGTGCCTAGGCAAACTATTTCCACTTCATAGCATTATTGTGTGAACTAAATGAATTACCCACACAAAACAATCCTTGTGCATATTAAAAGTTGATCGCAATCACTATTATTTATCTATTTATTAATTATTTACTTATGTCTGGTTGTGTGGCTCCATTCTCCTATTCTTGAAATAATAACCTAGTTTAAATTACTCTGAATTGCCGAGCGATGGTGGCGCACGCCTTTAATCCCAGCACTCGGGAGGCAGAGGCAGGCGGATCTCTGTGAGTTCGAGACCAGCCTGGTCTACAGAGCTAGTTCCTGGACAGGCTCCAAAGCCACAGAGAAACCCTGTCTCGAAAAAAACTAAATAAATAAATAAATAACTCTGAATTCATAAGCAATTAGATTTTCTGAACGGATTTTCTCCTTTCATTTATGTGCTAAGATAAATATCTTGTCAAGCTATCATGGTTCCTGTAATACCACACTGGAACTCTCTTTGGAAATGCACTGCACTTAAACATCAATTCAAGGACCACAGGGAAGTTCTGCCTCTCTTCACCCAGAGTTTGATGGCACTGTCTTGGATTAGATTTCCTTCACCCTGACCCATTATTTGTTGTATTTATACTTTTTTTTCTCTCTCTCTCTTTCTTTTGGTTTTTCAAGGGTTTCTCTGTAGCATTGAAGCCTGTCCTGAAAATCGCTCTGTAGACCAGGGTGGCCTTGAACTCATAGAGATCCGCCTGCCTCTGCTAAAAGTAAAGGCGTCACTGCCTGGCATTGTTGTATTTAATCTTGGTTTTTTTTTTGTTTTGTTTTGTTTTGGTTTTTCGAGACAGGGTTTCTCTGTGGTTTTGGAGCCTGTCCTGGAACTAGCTCTTGTAGACCAGGCTGGTCTTGAACTCACAGAGATCCGCCTGCCTCTGCCTCCTGAGTGCTGGGATTAAAGGCGTGCGCCACCACCGCCAGGCTGTTGTATTTATTCTTAAGTAGAGGCTTTGGAGGAAGATTTTTAATGGTACTTTCAAGTGAACTCTTTGACATAGCACTTTCGTTTTTAAGAATCTGTCATATAGTAGTAAGTGTACAGACACAGAAATGTAAGTACAATTATATAGTGCAATAACATTGTAATAACAATCTCCTGGAAACAAGCCAAACATCTCCTCAAAAAGGCAATGATGACCTGAGCAGCGAGAGGAAAACTACTGAACCATTACAAAAATACAGAATCAAAAGGATTGGCTTAGACACAAGTTCTACAACTGTTGTGCTAAAAACAGAAAAGCAAGCTGCGAACTTAGCGTCTGTACAATTTCTAACGGGGGTAGGAGAAACAAAAGCACCCTATGTAAAGCACTGGCAGAGATGGGCTCTTAAGCATTTTTGATTCTCTGAGAACAGTAAATGTGACTTAGGGAAACAACTGATTAGCACTGCATTTACCTGCTTGTTTATGGTGGGTCTAGTTTTAAAAAAACTTCACAGCACTTGGGAGGCAGAGGCACGCGGATCTCTGTGAGTTCGAGACCAGCCTGGTCTACAGAGCTAGTTCCAGGACAGGCTCCAAAGCCACAGAGAAACCCTGCCTCGAAAAACAAAAAACAAAACAAAACAAAACAAAAAAAACTTCAAAGTGCATCCCAAATACAGCAACCAAGAAAATAACCCTTTAACTCCCTGTTAAGTGTGCAAATACCTAACTAGAGAGGTTTTGCTGTTTCATAAAAATCTCAAAATCGTAACTTACGTGTAAAAACACACTTTCTAAATCACCTTGCCACAGCAAGGGATTGGAAACACTTCTCTTGTAATAACACTTTTCAAGTGTGTTGTATTGAATAACAAGTACCAGGGCTCACACTTCGAAACAAAGTGACATTCTGGGTAAAATGGCAACAAAGCCTTTCTTCCCAGGAAAGGAAGTCCCAGGCAGGGAAATAACATGTTTTACGTCTTATAAGTAACAAAATGTTGCACGGATTCTAGTTTGTGGCCCCAGTCATAGGTTGAGATCCTTCACCAATGTACGTTCAAAAAAATACAGACTACATTATTCCTAAAGGAAGAATACTCCATTCCTTAAAACAATCTAGTCACTACTAACGTAACCGCTAACTAATGCCAGGCAAAAGACAAGGTCCTGTTAAGAATTCAGACACTTCCTTCATCTGCTCCCAACGGTTAAGTATTTCAAACAGAAAAATACACAAAATCACCACCTGTTTTAAGCAGTAGGAGTAATAGATTTTTTTTAAAGGGAGATTTTTTTTCACTCGTCAGATTTTGTACTCCTGTCATTGTTTGAAAGCAAGCACTTTAGGATGTTTTAAAAAAAAAAAACCAAAGTATACAAAAAAGGGGGGAGTCTACTTTTAAAAAAAATTTTAGCTTAATGTAGCACTTAATAATAAAACATGTGTCAAGAAACACGCTTCAAAACACACGGGAAGATGAATCGGAAAGTTGTTTTCTGCAGAATTCACCGGATATTTTGTTGTCGTCGTCGTTTGAGTTCATCTTACTGTCCATGTGTAAGGACACTTTGTGATACTTTTGAAGTTGAAATCAAAGTGCTAAGAACTCTCCTTCTTCTGTTGCCTCGCATAAATAATAAACCTCAAAATAAACCTTAGCTACTCTCGAGCTGAGTGTTTTGCTGTCTCAAAGCTTTATCGCTGCCATTGCGCATACCGCAGCGGGTGACATCAGATCGAAACTACAGGGTTTCGCCGGGTACCAACCACTCCTCCGGAGACAAACCCCGGCTACCCACCCGCCTGTTGCAGGTGACACCCCCGGTCTCCGCGGACACGCTCTCGGGGACCTGAGAATCCTCACCCGGGGCGACTTTCCAGGCGCGAGACCTGTTGCACGTCGCCTCCCGACGCGAGCAGGAGCCAGGCACCCGCAGCCGTGCACCTGCCCGGGCGGCAGGCGCGCCCCCAGCCCGCCCTCGTCCCCTCCCTCCCCGCCCCGCCACCATCGCCCCCGGCTGCCGCCCGCGGGGAGGGCGGGGCGAGGTCCCCCGCCGGTCTCCCCCGTCCCCCACCGCCCCTCCCGCAGCCCCTGCCGGCCGTGAGCCCTCACCTTAGCGGCCGCGGCCCTGGCGGACATCTTGTCTCTCTCGGCGCCGCGCGAGGCTCCTCGGACCCGAAACTCCGCGCCGCCGGCCCGCCCGCCCGCTCCTCACGCCACCGTCCGCACAAACATCTCCCGGGGACGAGCGGGGCAGGGGCGGGGGCGGCCGGAAAGGCCCGGCCCACGGGGAGGGGATTCAAGTGGGACAAAAGTCCGGGAAGCGTCCGCCCCGCCCGGGCTTCTCCGCGGGGCACACCCGGCCGCCGGCTCGGCCTCCGCCGTCCTCGGCCCGCTCGCCTCTCCGCAGCACCGGGACCCCCGGCTGTCCCCTCCGCCCTCGGGCGTCTCTTCGGAAGCTTGCTCCCGCACCTAACTTCCCCGGAACGCGCGGCCGCCAAGAGACGTGCCGTCGGCGGGCAGAGCCGTCGCGGGCAACTCAACCAGCCACGCAAAACCTGCCGGACAGGGCCACTGAGCATGCCCGGCCGGCGGGGGCGGGGCCTCGGCGGGGGCGGGGCCAGGCCGGGTCCGCCCCCTCCCCCCCCGCGCGGAAGGAAAAGCTCTGCTCTCCAAGTAACTTGCTAGGCGGTTTCCGCTGCCGCGCGAGTCATCCTGTTTGTTTTTTATCAAAGATCCGGCAGAATTCGCCCCCAAGAACCCCAAACCCCTGCGTATCAAATCTTTTCGACTCCCTAAGGAGACCTGTCTACTCTCTCCTCAGCCAGCCACCCCGGGTCAGTTCCCACGCAGGAGTGTGGCAGGAAAGGCGGGCCTGGCCAATACCTGACTGTGATTTCCTCAACCTCGCAAGTAACAATGGTCACAACTGTCACCACGTGTCTGAGCATTGTTACCCTATTGAAGGGAGATGTGTTTTTGTTTAAAGCACACGAAAAGTGCTCTAGCAGGCTCAGAACAAGCCAACTGCCTTTAAACCAAGTTACAGATATGGCGCTGAGGGGAACAAGCATCTAGTGATAATCCCAGCCACTTCTGCCTCCCTAGACATTTTGGGCTATCAAGATTGCTGAAATTCCTGGCCCCTGAAGAGCGAGAAGAGGCTGCCTGCCTTTCTAAACCACGTCCTCCAGCTCAAGCTGGACAGAAATGGATGTAAATACACACGGAACTCACCATCCAGTTCTGTCCACCACTGGGCAAACTTAAGCCAACTGCTTTGATGAACAAGAAAAATAGGTAGAAAAACCACTTCAAGCTTCATCAGTTTACACTCTGCATACTGCAAAGCTCTTCATAAATGTCATAAAATTTAGTAATATGAAATGACATCTTTAAGTACCTACTATAATGCTATAATAGCCACGCAAGATGGTGGAGCATAAACATCGGGTTTTAAACAATAGCTTTTAGAATTTAGAATTAAATTTTTAGAGTTTAGACAAAATTAAACTTAATTCTAACTAGGAAATATCCGTATATGACACAAAAACACCAATTAAGGTTTCAAAGTCACGTATTTTCCAACTCTAAGCTAGTTGAATTAGAAAAAGAACATTTTGCAACCAAACGCTATTTCTTGCCATGCATGAAAACAGTTAAAATTCGTTTTTTGTTTTAGTTGTATTGTATGTGATTGTTTCAAAGGCAAGGTGCTTTGTGTTCTCTAGGGTGATTAAATTTTTCCTATGAGAAAACAGCATTATAAAAAGCTAAGGTGTGGCCGGGCGGTGGTGGCACACCCCTTTAATCCCAGCACTCGGGAGGTAGAGGCGGGCGGATCTACAAGAACTAGTTCCAGGCCAGACTCAAAAGCTACAGAGAAACCCTGTCTCGAACCCCTCCCCCACCAAAAAAAGCTAAGGTATGCTGTATTTTAGAAAGTGGCTATTGAAGGTCCTTCACAGTTTAACATCGAACATTCTGCAGACGGACCTGCCTGGAGGCAGCTGGGGTGTTTTATGCGTATACTCTTCCCTTTTTCTCATTGGTCAATTGTTATCAAGTCTCCCACTATGTAAAGTAAATGTTAGATCTCTGCATGTATTTGTCTCAAACCCAATATGTCTGGTAGATCTTACCTTCGCCATGGCTTTAAAAAAAAATCAAATCAAATAAAAAAAAATTCCAATGGTATTTCGAATAACTAAGTTAAATTATCTAAATTGAACTATATGTTAGACCAAGTAAATTGAAAAGATATTATTCATACCTAAACCAAACTATATTTGTGTATCTTCTCAAAATAGCAGGGGAAGTTCCCATCATTTATATAAATGAAGGTGCCATAATGACACATATTAATTTGTATGCTAATAAAATAAATAAAAGTATCATTTTAAAGAAAAACACTGTTGTCGGGAATCTAGCTCCGCCCTAAAGTTTATCTCGGGGAAAGTGGTTCAATATGACGTGGAAAGCATATAGCATAATCTCAAAGACACACCCGAAACTTTAACAAGAGTCTATTCACTAAACACCAAAAAAGGTTTTCAAATTATACCACGGCATTAATGATTACAGACAGATGTGGCTACATTGCCTTGGGTTTAAATCAAAAGGGAAAAAAATGCAAGTAAGTTAGAGAAGCTCATTTAGAGTTACAAGAAAGTTCAACCAAGAGTTTCTCTTTGTGCACAGATTTCTTTCTGATCTGATGCAAAGGAACAGGAAACTAAAAGCCACAACACTCAGAAGCACAACTTCCTGTGGGATTTCTGGTGTCTGCGGTCAGAATTCAAGAAGCAGAAAGCATACAAAGTCTTTAGAAATCTTAGAATTGCTTAGTAAAACAGCCTTGACTCGGTGAGCTGTATCTACACATATATTTTACGTTTATTTTTGTTGCCATTGTAAAAACAAAACAAGAAACAACAACAATCGCTAAAAAAGCTTATTAAGTTGCTTTTGGTGAGAGCTGTATGTTGACTCCTGGAAAGGGAAGAGGAAATGTTAGGCACCATAAGGCGCTCTTGATAACGCAACAGAAGAGAGTGTATATAAAAAACACTATTAACAGTTGGGTACCGTCACTCAATGTATTGACTGAACCACATCACTAAAGAGTCTGTGAATGGCTACTCTCCAGTGCACAGACCACGCTTGTGTCCTATCCCCCCGCTACTCTCCAGTGCACAGATGACATTTGTGTCCTATCCCCCCAGCTACTCTCCAGTGCACAGATAATCCTTGTGTCCTATCCCCCCTGCTATTCCCCAGTGCACAGATAATCCTTGTGTCCTATCCCCGCCAGCT
>NC_022023.1:27571770-27575092 GCF_000317375.1 Microtus ochrogaster | reverse complement strand
GAAGGAAAAGCAGGAACAAAATACCTATTGATCCCCCCTGACTGTAGGCTCACAACAGTGCACACAAACAGGAACCCAGTGCACAGGAGCCCTGTACTGGGGAGGAGATGGGGGGGGCAGGTATGGTTTTGAACCTTAGGTTTCATCTGGGATCCGTATTTTGGAAATAAATGTTTCTGAGGCAGTGGAAGTCTCCCTCTGAACTCTGGGCCTCTGCCATTACATCATCCCTACCTCCAGTCACTTCCCAGGAGAATGCCTGGGCTACCTGCTACCACCACACCTCAGGAAGTTTATATTGTTCCTCTGCCAACTGTGTGCCACTGTTTCTGCCTCTGGCAGGGATTTAAGCAAAGGGCAGGTCCTACTGGGTGTATGGATAAGAGCCTCAGGCAGGCAGTACCACTTCCTATCTGCTGGGCAGCTGGTGAGAGAGTCCATCTTGGTTGGAGATGGGATGAACCTCTGGCCCAGGCTAGACTGAATAACTAAGCCATCCAATGAAGGGGTTAACATCCTCCATGTTTCCTCTTGACTCAATGTCTCTATACCTACTGCTCAGTAAGGCTTTTTAAGGCCTTTGCGGGAAGGGACCCCAGCAGGCCAGTAGGCCAAGCACACATAAAGGTGGGACCTAGTCCCACCTTGGCCTGCCAGGTGGGATCCCTTCCAGCTCTTTCCACCTCCTTAAGTCCAGCTGTGCCAGTCACTTCTGGCCAGCCTGAAGCATCCTGCCGTGTCAAGCCACAAAGTCTAAACTACTTCAACTCCTCATAGGAACTAAAATCTCTGAGATTTACATTATACAAAACAAATGGTAGAATTTGTGCTAATATTTTACATTTTAAATTTCTCTTTACTAAGAATGACATTGACAGATCATGATGACAACCACTGAAGGAAAAACAACACGAGGGTTAGACTGTAATTGATGGCTTTCCGGTACTTTTTCTTACAATGGGAACAGGATCTGATTTTCATTTTTTCATCAGGTTCCAGATACAGGTGGGGCTTATTCCACCTCTTTCCACAGATACTGATTGATTGGTAGTAAGCGCCTCCATTGCTGCCCATGAACTGTTTCTCTGTGTAAAGGCATGCCCAAATCACCTGGATCCACCCTCCTCCTTAATTTCACAAGTAATATACAGTTTTAAAATCCACCGTGCTCACATTCCACTTTCCCGTGGATACTATCATTTAAACCTAAATAGAAAGCTCATCTCCAGATTGCTTTCTGCGCTTTAACTTGTGTGTGTGTGTGTATGTGTGTGTATGTTTCTCTGTCTCTGTCTCTCTCTGTCCCCGTGTGTGTCTGTGTGTCTGTCTCTCTGCCTCTGTCTCTCTTTCTGTCCCCGTGTGTGTATGTGTGTATGTCTCTCTGTCTCTCTTTCTGTCCCCGTGTGTGTGTGTGTGTGTGTGTGTGTGTGTGTGTAAATAGAGGCAGAGAAACAAATGAGAATATATATGTCCGTATTTGTTAAATAAACTACAGTCACGGTTACGCTGACTTTCATATAATTTTTATTTAATATTGGTCTTGGTAATATGTTAAACAATTGGCTCTATCATTTAAATTAGCTGTTTATAGAGCTAGGCATAATGGCGTATGCCTATGGTCCCAGCACTCAGGGAGACTGAGGCAGATAGGACTGTAAATTCAAGACTTAGGTGAGACCTTGTCTCAAAAAGAAAAACTAACAGCTGGTTGGGTGGTGGTACACGCCTTTAATCCCAGCACCCAGGGGCGCGGGGGATCTCTGTGAGTTCAAGGCCAGCCTGGTCTACAGACCTAGCTCCAGAATAGACAAGACTACAAAAAGAAATCCTGTCTAAAAAACTAACTAACAAAATAAACAAATGTCTGACCAATAATTTATATTGCAGACATAGTGTAGTTTCTCTAAGACAATTTATGTCATTATAATGTTGTGATGATTTTTTTATTTTTGGTCTTTGGTTTTTCAAGACAGGGTTTCTCTGTACAGGTTTGACTGTCCTGGAACTAGGTCTGTAGACCAGGCTGCCCTTGAATTGGGAGATCTGCCTGCCTCTGCCTCTGGTGTACTGGGATTTAAAGGTGTGTGCCACTGCCACCCCGCTTGTAATTCTCATATTTGATATTCAGAGACATGTGCAAATGTTTCTCCAGGAGAGAGGTTGAAACACATCTGGCGGTTGAAGTTTGGGCTTATGTGAAGATAAAATAAGAGTAGGGCTAGACAAGCAGTGTACTTCTTCAATCCAGGTAGCTGGAAAACTGAAGGATTCAGTCCTGGCCAGCCTGAACCCTGTCTCAAAATACAGAGAGAGGGAATGAGGGAGGGAGGGAGGAAGAAGAGAGAGACAGACACACAGAGAGAAACCATTTCACTGATATTGCCAACTTGTCCTCCAAGGAAAGCTTAACAATTTATCCTATTTCCCTAATCAAGCATATGAATTCCTGTTTAATCCTTCATGTTTTTCTTCATCTAGTAAAAATGTCCTATCATTTGCCTGATATACTTTTCCTATTTGGTCTTATGTGACTATTTCTTTTATTGGCTCAACACAAAAGAATACAAAATAATATTCTGTATGTGTTTTGTACCAAATGCACTCTGAGTCACCTCTCAATCTACTCCATGTATGTGTATGTATTAAGTAAAAACTACTGCAGAACATTACAGGTCAATATGGGGAGTCCCTGGACGCCTTGGAGGAAGGCCCATTTTCCTCTACTGTGAGCATCTTGCATATCCCTATGTCCCTGAAACACTGAACGTCTATTGAGAAACATTAGTACAACTAACTCAACTATATCAAGTTCTGCTAGTCAAAACCCCCACCATCCCACAGGGCAAGGGCTTAGACATAGGACCTCACACATGCTAAGCAAACATTCTATCTCTGAATTCTTTTCTGTCTTCCTTTTTTGAGACAGTTTCATGTATCCAAGACTGCCCTGAACTCACCATGTAGCTGAAGACGACCCTGGATTTCTGATCGCTCTGCCCACATCTCCCGACTGTCGCGATCACAGATCTCAGCCCCCGTGCCTGGTATGAAACTTGGCTCTTCACGGTTCACTTGTCTTCTTTCTCCTATTCCCCGAAGACTAGGGCGTCTATTTTGAACATATTAGTTTTAACTCCCATACTTTCCAAGTGCTCAAGTTTCTGTGTGAATATCATGTGGTGGTTTGAAGGAGAATGGCCGCCACAAGCTCATAGACTTGAATGCTTCTCCCCAACGAGTGGAACTTCTTCAGAGGATTAGAAGGTGTGGCCTTGGAGATGTGTCACTGGGGTAGGCTTTGGGTCTTCAGAGGCCCACACAA
>NC_022023.1:27565979-27571319 GCF_000317375.1 Microtus ochrogaster | reverse complement strand
CTCCCAAGTACTGGGATTAAAGTCGTGAGCCACCACCGCCAGGCTAGACTCAGACTTTCTATGTAGTGGTGGAACTTCTGAGCACCCCACCTCTACCGCTCAAGTATGGGGATGACAGCCTGTGTCACCAAAACTTTGCTTAGCACATTGCTTATTTTGCTCAAGAACTATTTTCCCTCAGTCTCGTCTTTGCAAAAGAGCTGCCATGAGACACTTTCTGGGCCTCACGCACCAGTGGATGTGAGGATAAAGCAGATACACTCTCTAGTTTTAAGTGTCTCATCCAAAGATGGCAGAGAGAATCCAAATCATTGATTGGTGGAAAACAAGAAGCCACCCAATGTCTCTCAAAAGGCCCATACATTGTCAGCTTGTTGTGGCGCAGCCAGGAGGTGGCAGAGGACTAACCGGCAGAGGTTAGGTCAGGGGGTGTGTCCCGGAAGGGAATATTGGGTTTGGTGCCTCCCTGCCTTTTTCTGTCCTTGCCAAAACCAAATTTGGAAAGAAGATCTAATATCTTCGATGACCTAGCCATGCACAGAAGAGGTTTCCAATGACCACAGCATATTCTAAGAAAAACATCCCTGGAAAGGAACTACGAAAGTCACTCAGTAGTCTGATGGGGACAACAGAAACAGCACTGTGTCAAAACCACTGGACAACCGTGCGCATTCATATACACTTACATATTCATCAGTATATTTCTAACAACTGTACTTACCATATATGCATATATTTAACACATATTACCATTATTAACATAGACCAGTATCGTCTCACTCTGTAGTCAAGGCTGGTCTCCAGCTGACTGTATAGCCTAGAATGGCCCTGAATACATGGTAATCCTCCTGCTTCAACCTCCCAAGTGCTGGCATTACAGATGTGAGCCACCACACTCTACTCACACAAGTTTATAATGTTAGCATTGCTACAGTACACAATCCTCATGAAGCTAAATACAAATATAAAATGATTTCAAATTAATAATGCTAAGATTATATATTTTGTGTAAGCTAATAACGGCAATGTTATATCAGCTATTTATACATATTAGTGCAAGCTAACACTGTTAGGAACTGATACTTTAGCTAATAAACAGAAAAAGAAAAAAAAGTATAAAATCCAAAAAGTTAAAAAAGACATTTTACAATTGGAATTCAACTACTGAATTTTTCAACAGAGCCAATTCTAAAATGGCTCCGGCCACTGGAAAAGGCCTAGAAACAGCAACAGCTCAGCAGCAATGAGCACGCAGCACCCAGACTGTAATTTCCAGCCAGGAGCAGGCAGTTAGAAGTCTAGGTCAAGGAATATGCAAGTTCCAGAAAACAGGAAAGAACAGTTCTCAGGTAACAGTGATTCAAAGGAGACAGAAACCAGGAAGCAGCTCCAGGAGCCAAAGATGATAACTGTGATAGGAAGAAAGAAAGGGAGGAAAAAGGCAGGAGGGGGAAGAGGTGCGGGGTGAGAAGAACGAGGAACAGAAGAGGCAGCAAAAGGAATGCAAGGAAAGAATAATAAACATCAAAAATCTACAAGTCATGAATTCATTATTGAGGCAATAGAGAGAGGCTCTGAAAACAGGCATAACTCACTGAACAGTCCTGGGCACGTGGGGACCTCAATTTCTCCCTCTGTAAGCTGTTAGATGGAAGGCAAGAGACGCTTTGTGTATGAGTTTTATTTCAGCTCACCATAGACTATGTGACAGCAAAACATCTCTCTTTTTTTTTTTTTTTTGGTTTTTTGAGACAAGGTTTCTCCGTAGTTTGGAACCTGTGCTGTAACTCTGTAGACCAGACTGGCCTTGAACACACAGAGATTTACCTGCTTCTGCTTCCCAAGTGCTGGGCTGCACAGCCACAGCCCAGCTTCAAGGGCAAACGTTTAAGCGTCCTAAGTGAGACAACTGGAAACACCCAGTGCTATTTATAAAGAACTCTTGATTCCCTCAAAACTGTAATCTGAATGGACTGTAGCCTTCAAGGCTATCGTGTATGGACAGGACAAATAAAGGTGACGGAGGAGGAGCTAGTTAACGAAGCGTGAGAAGCAAACAGATGTGGGAGGTCTTTGGAAAGACGGCATTTTCTTAAAAAAAAATCAATGGAAAAGAGAAATGAAAAGAAAGGGCTAGGGATGTCGCTGAGTGGGTAGAATGCTTATCTAGCAAGCGTGAAGCCCTGGGTTTGGTTCCCAGCACTGCATCAACCAGCACACAACAGTGATTCCAGGGTGGGTAGAAGCAGGTCTTGTTCAAGGTCATCCTTGGCCACTGTGGACTAGAGGCCAGTCTGGGCTACGGGAAATCGTGTGAAAGAAAGAATGAAGGGGGCGGGGGAGGCGGAGATGGTAAGAGGGAAAAAAGGGGGGGGGACTCTTATGCAAGGTCTACTTCAAATCTATGTACTTTTGGAAGATGTTTTAAAGATGGCTGGGGTGAATGGGTTGGATGATGCCAAAGGAGATGGTGTCCCAGCTTCCTCCAGGTGATGGTGCATCAAGAGGCTCAATGGGCTTTAGTATTCTTTTTACTCTAGGGTCCGTTGAATGTACACATCTGGCCTTTTCTTTTTTAATTTATTAAAAAAAACTATATTTTCTCATTTTACAAGTTAAATCCATTTCCCACTCCCTCCCCTCCTCCTGCTCCTTCCACCTCCCCCATCCCACCCCCATCCACTCAACAGAGAGGGTAAGTTTTCCCGTGTGGAGTCAACACAGTCTAGCACATTGATTTGAGGCAGGACTAAGGCCCTCCCCACTATATCTAGGCTGAGCAAGGTATCCATCCAGAGACAATGGGCTTCAAAATCCCAGAATAAGCAGTAGGGATAAATCTGTGGTCCTACAGTCTGCTCCAGCCATAGAACTGCCACCCACGTTCAGAAGGCCTAATTTGGTACTATGCTGGTTCCTTCCCTGTCTGGCCAGAGTTGGTGAGCTCCCAGTAGCTCAGGTAAGCTGTTTCAGTAGGTGTCCCCATCCTGGTCTTGACCTCTTTGCTCATATTCTCACTCCTCCCACTCTTCTACTGGACTCTGGAAGCTCAGCCCAGGGCTCTGCTGCATGTCTCTGCCTCTGTTTTCATCAGTTGCTGGATGAAGGTTCTACGGTGACATTTAAGACAGTCATCACTCTGACTACAGGACAAGGCCAGTTATGCACCCTCTCCACTACTGCTTAGTGTCTTAGCTGGGTTCATCCTTGTGGATTCCTGGGAATTTCTCTAGTGCCAGGTTTCTTGCTAGTCCCATAATGGGCTCCCTCAATCAAAATATCTCTTTCCATGTTCTCTGTCTCTGTCCTTCCCCATCTTGACCATCTGGTTCCCTCTAGTTCTCTTCCCCCTGCCCTTCATCCCTCCTCTCCCCATTCCGCCTTCCCTTCTCCCCCAATCCCCACACACCCAATTTTCTCAGGAGATCTTGTCTATTTTCCCTTCCCAGGGAGATCGATGTATGTTTCTCTTGGAGTTATGCTGGAAAGGATGTGGAGTAAGGGGAATACTCCTCCACTGCTGGTAGGAATGCAAAACTTGTACAACCACTCTGGAAATCAGTATGGCAGTTTCTCAGATAATTGGGAATCAACCTTCCGCAAGACCAAGCAATACCACTCTTGGGCACATACCCAAAAAATGCTCAGCCATACTGCAAGGACATTTGTTCAACTATGTTCATAGCAACATTGTTTGTAATAGCCAGAACCTGGAAACAACCTAGAATGGATAAAGAAAGTGTGGTATATTTACAGAATGGAGTACTACTCAACAGTAAAAACAATGACATCATGAAATTTGCACACAAATGGATTAAACTAGAAAAAAAAAAACATCCTGAGTGAGGTAACCCAGACCCAGAAAGATGAGCATGGTACGTACTCACTATTAGTGGATACTAGCTGTAAAGCAAAGGATAACGAACCTGTAACACAACCCTAGAGAAGCTACGTAAAAAGGAGAATCCTACGAGAAACATCTAACTTGTGTGTGTGTGTGTGTGTGTGTGTGTGGTTTTTCAAGACAAGGTTTCTCTGTAGCTTTGGAGCCTGTCTTGGAACTAGCTCTTATAGACCAGGCTGGCCTAGAACTCACAGAGATCCACCTGCCTCTGCCTCCCGAGTGCTGGGATTAAAGGCGGCACCACTGCTGCCTGACCCACATCTGACTTTTTTTTTAATTGTGAAAAGTTACAAAGGCATAAAAGTAGAGAAGGGAAGATAAAGAGATTGTAAATGATCGTCACCAGTTCTTCCCACCCGAGACTGGATGTGCTGTAAGGCCGTCTTTTCTTTTAGCCTTTGAACTTGGGTGTGGTGTGGTCTGCTTTGGTGAAAGGGCAAACATGACAGGCAGAGGCTTAAACAGAACCTGATGCCTGCAACACACTGAGAACCCTGAGCCTACCACAGGAGCCTGCTGGAGAGATCACAGAGAAAAGAAATGAGATGCCCTGGCTAATAATCTGCCAAACTCTTGAAATTCAAGTAAAGGAATGCTATACTATCAAGTTCCAGCTAAGCCACAAACTGCCTGCACCTGCATTAGTGAGCCCAGGCACACCGAACCAAAGAACCACTCAGCTGATCTTAGCAGTTTGCCAGCCTACAGAATCATCAATGCTTTTTTTTTAAAGGATGCCAACCGTTGAAGTGTTTTATTACACAGCAACAACTAGCTGATACACATGACTAAACTACATACACAAGTATACAGATACTCAAGATACACGCTGCTTAGCACTGTGACGTGTTCTGCATGTATTCTGTAAGGGTGTCTAAATGGAATGTCATGACCCTGGAGAACTGTGTGGGGGCAACTTCTCTCAAGACGACGGAATGCTTAGGAGAGTTAACTGCTTTTCATACATGGCAGGTGCTATTGAGTCAAGCAGCACAGTTGCTCTAACCCACTGATAAAGGTAGGCAGGTCAGATATAAAGAATTCAAATCATTTTCCCCTTGGAGGACTCAATGGCCTGGCTCTAGCTCTCATTAACCAGATGCTAGAGAAACGGTATTTGTGATTGCTGGCAGTTGGCCTTGCCTTTCCTCCCTGGCAGTATTCTGTAACCCAAGTATACAGCGCATGGAGGGTACCCTCCCAGAGGTAACTCATCTTCCTTGCTCTAATGTGAGAGGCACATACTCAGCAGACCTTCCAAAAGACCCCATTTCCTCTGCATACATGCATATGTACATACCTACATACATACACTCCAGCCACAAAGATTAATTAGAAAGGGGTGAGAAGAACCAGAGGTGCAAAAGTCGTTGGAGTGCACATGGTTGCTGTGCTCAAAGCCTATTTCACTAAGAGAAAATGTTAAAGTTTTGTTA
>NC_022023.1:27556841-27565564 GCF_000317375.1 Microtus ochrogaster | reverse complement strand
TCAGGAGGCAGAGACAGGCAGCTCTCTGTGAGTTTGAGGCCAGCCTGTTCCACAAGAGCTAGTTCCAAGACAGGCCCCAAAGCTACACAGAGAAACCCTGCTTCGAAAACCAACCAAACAAAAAATAAAACCAAACAAACAAACAAACAAAAAACCCCACTGTACTGGCAAAACACCAATGCACATAAAATAAAAATAAATAATTTAAAAAAACCTGGCCAATTCAGCTAATTGAGCAATCTTAAAAAATCTCCTTATATGACCGACTGGTTGTGTTCATTTCATCTCGTTAGCAGAACACCAGATTCATAAAAGACAAAAGCCAAGGAAGTTAAAATATTTTTCATAGCAGTGGTGGTGCACACTCAGGAGACAAAGGCAGGCCCACGCATCTCTCTGAGTTCGTGGGTAGTCTGGTCTACAGAGTGCGTTCCGAGAGGGCCAGGGCAGTTACACAGAGAAACCCTGCCTCAAACATGTACGCACACACAAATTTTTCCATAAAAGCAACTCTTTGGAAAAATATTCTCAAGTCAGTTTGGTACTTTAATTTTGTATGAATATGGCTATTTTATACACATGAGATTACCATTTGTACAAATGCCACCTACGTTTAATGCTAATTTACCCAATCTCTTCTTTTATATATTTGGAGGAGCAGAATAATTTTCATTATAATGCAAAAGAATCATATGAACAAATGGGAATATTTTATAGTAATCTGCACTAACAAACTAACGTTTGGCAAAAGCCATAAATGCCTTTTCAGGTGACAAGTTTACAAGTTTCGTGACTATTCTGAGACATGAACTTCAGAAGCCAGTCGTTATCTGTGAAACTAAATTCTAACAGACAAATGAAGCTTGATGCTTTCTGGTGCAGCAGAAATGAGGGCACCCCAAGGCTCTGTCTTCGGGGGGTGGCGGGGACACTTTTGTCTTCCCGCTCCTGAGAGGACACAGAGCCGAGCAAAAGCTGTCAGGTTCATTGTGGTCAGACCACTAAAATCATGTTCTCGGTTAACAAAGTGTGGAGACACACGACAAAGGCATCAGCTGATCGCGGTGGAAATAAGCCGGGGAGGTCTTTGGGGAATACACCGTCCTCATCTGCAGAGCAGAGTGTGATGCGCGGGGGCTGTGGGGCAAGGGCAGAGTGGGCTGTGTGAAGACCGGGAGCTTTCCACCTCTAACACCGAGAGCCGCCCTGAGTGGTGAATACCAAAGGCTTTTTAGCCTGACACTTCATATAGCCAGTGTGGGTGAGGTTATTTCTAAGGTTACTTATAAAACCTTGCCACTTTTGCAAAGATGCATATTATAAAACTGTGTGTTTTGTTGCCAAGAAAATATCTAATTTTAAATATGATTCATCTGCACCATAATGGAGAGCAAACTACATTGAAAATAAAAAGTTTGATGAAATCTGGGGAAATTTAAACACACACACACACACACACACACCAGCTGAATTGAAGTTCGTGTGCAAGAGAGTGTTTTGAAAGGGTGTGGCTTCCTGGCTCTGGACTGTTTGGAAACATTCTAACAAAGCCAAATTCATTTCTCTGATATCCTGGACACACCAGGAGCGACTTTCCTAAAATAGCATAAAATAGGCTATTCCTATACGTAGAACCAGCTGCAGCCAGCTGAGAATGTGGTAAACACCTAGAAGATTCCCAACCCAGATCCTCTAATCCATAGGTTTCCACAGCTAGCAGGACCGGTAGCAACCCTCTGGATACTTTCCATTCGCTCTCATTAATTAATCAATCAATTCATTCATTCATTCATCTGTTCGGCAGATCCATATGTACTTTTAATTATGTGCCAGAAATTTTTTTTCAATTTGTCTAGGCCTCCTCTGATTAACTTCATCCCCTCCTTCTCCCTCTCCCGTCTTTGACTGCAATGCTGCATCCTTCATTTTTCAAGAACATGCAAACTGGGGCACAAAATGCAATGATCTGAATGAGGGAAGACACAAACACCTTAGGCCAGAGCCCCATACCATGTCTGGGCTGCTTGGCTCCTCACAATTCACCTCCACAAGACGAAGCTGGATCAGAGGTGGATCAGAGCCAGTGCCAGCTGGGGTGACTGACTCGGTTCATTCTGCCACTGTCGTTAAATTAGTCACAGCGTGGCCACTATTCAGTGCAGTACGCAACAAGCAAAAAGACGTGGTGAGATTGCATCGCTATTGTGAATGTCCCTCAAAATCCAAGCACTGTAACGTCACCAAGGTGAGCTGAAGAAGGGCCTCCTCTAAGAGGTGATTAAGCCATCAGGGTGAAACCCTCACAAATAAAATTACTGACCCGATGACCAGAGTGAACTCTCTTTTGCTTTCCCTCTCTTCTGCCCAGTTGGGACAAAGCATTCTTCCCTTCCAGAGGATCCAGCCTCAAGGTGTCACCATGGACGCAGAAAACAACCCACACCTGCCACTCAAACCTACCAGGCACCTTGATCTTGGGTTTCCCAGAACACGGAACTGTGAGGAATAAACTTCTGTTGTTTATAAACACGCACAAGTGAAGGGCACGCTACTGCTCAAACGAAAAAGTAGCGCGTGAAATAATCGATCATTTTCCATCGTGTCTCTTTCTGGATGTAACTATTTAAACAAAACAGAAACAGAACTGGCAACCGGAGGCAGGTAACGGTAATCAGAACTAATCAAATAATACATGAAAAACAATAGTTTAAAATACACCTGAGTCTCTGATACAGCAATTTATTTTAACTCTTTTTTTTTGAATGGCACAGACTATTTAAATTCCGTTGACTTTGTATTTATATAAATGTTAAGACCTTTAAAAGGAAAACAAACACATGAATAATGAACGAGATACTGTCTATTTTTAACAACATCAAGGTGACACACGTCCCGGCTTCCTTCCCCTAGTACACGTTTCTGAGCTGCCTGCCATAATTAAGGCCTCTTTTTCATTTCTGTGCAGGTAAAACTGACCACGGCTAACCAGACTGCTCCCTTTGACACGAAACTCTGCTGTTCCCAAGGCCACGGGACGCTGATCTACTGGTGTCTCTCCAATGTGATAGCATCAAGTTAATAAACTTTCAAAAAGGCAGAGTGTCTAACTCCTTTAATTTCCTTACTAGTTTGGAGGTTTGCAAACTTGAGAATTTGCTTTCTGTCCTCAAAAAAGTGCTCACTTTGGACCCACAAGCTTTTCTTTGGTTTGCATCTATCCACTGTTGTTTTGTTTGGTTTTTAGAGACAGAATTTCCCTGTGCAGCTCTGGCTGTCCTGGAACTCACTCTGACCCTATAGACCAGGCTGGCCTCAAACTCAGAGATCCAACCACCCCCCCCCACACCACCACTTTCTGAAACTTCCTGAAGCAAGAGATTACAAAGTGTTGCAGAGAAATATACAAGAAATCTCACAGTCCTTGCTCTCAGCCTCCCCCAGCACGATCATCTCAACAATGCTACACCACCACCAAAACTAAGACTTGTTGAGCACAGTGAAGCACAGCTTTAATCCTACCCAGCATTTGGGAGGTAGAGAGAGGGGGATTAGGAGTTCAAGGCCAGCCTGGGCTAAATAAACCAAAATTCTAAATAACAAAACTACAAATACCAACAACAAAACCTCAGGAAACTGACTTTGGAGGCTGCGCAGTGGTGGCACACACCTTTAATCCCAGCACTCAGGAGGCAGAGGCAGGTGGATCTCTGTGAGTTCGAGACCAGCCTGGTCTACAAGAGCTAGTTCTAGGACAGGCTCCAAAGCTACAGAGAAATCCTGTCTCGAAAAACCACACACACACACAAAACAAAAACAAAAACAAAAAACTGACATTGGTACAATCCAAACACAGCACTCAGATTTCTCTATCACATGAGTTTCTCTGTGTGTATGTATGTATCTGTGCAACTTTATAACATGCAGACTTCTGAAACCACTACCAGAACAGCCAACAAGACACTCAAGACTCAAGACTCAACCATCAGCAGACTCCTTTGTGTGGCCTCTTATAACCACACCCATCAATTTACCCCATCCTAACCCTTGGGAACTACTAATCTGCTCTCATAGTATGTAATTATGGTAACTCAAGAATGTTATGTAAATGAAATCACATAGTAGTATGTCACCCTGTGGAATTGGCCTTTTTTCACTCAGCATAATTTCTTTGAGGTTCAAACAAGTAGTTGCATGCCCTGGTGGTTTCTTTCTTCTTATCAGAGCAGGGCTCCATGATACGGTGTATCAGAGTTAGATGAACCATTTGCCCATGGGAAGACATTTGAGCAGTTTTCAGAGTTTTGTAATTATGAATAATACCAATGAATGTGCTCACCAAAGCCACCGGGGAAACCACACTTCGTTTATACTGAGCAAATGCTCAAGAATTCCAATCCCAAGGGATCTTACAAATTCATGGTTAGTTTTGAAAGGAACTACCAGATTCTATCCAGATTCTCTGTCCCACTTCCCATTCCTATTAGCAAGGCGGAAGTGGCCCAATTTCCCTGTATCTGTGAGGGCTAATCTTGGTTGTTAATTTGCCATGCCTGAGAAGAGGGAACCTCATGTGAGGAATTACCTCCATCAGAATGGCCTTTGGGCATGTCTGTGGGACATTTTCATCACTGATGACTGATATAGAAGGACTCAGCCTACTGTGGGGAGCAGGATGCCTACAAAGGTGGGCCTGGGCTATATATAATAAAGGCACATGACCCTGAGCTAGGAAGCCAGTATAAGCCGTGTTCTTCCATGCTCTCTACTTCAGTTCCTAACTCCAGGTTCTGCCTTGAGGACCAGCTTGGCTTCCCTTGAGGACGGGCTCTAACCTGCAAGCCAAATAAACCCTTTCTTCTCCCAGGTTGCTTTTGGTAGGAATTTTACCACAGCAACAGAACGCAAAACAGAACAGCATCTTTGTGAGCACTGGAAGATACCAATGTGGTTCGGTTTTCTGGTAGGTATGCAGTGATACCAGCAGTTCACTTTGCATGTCTTTGATATGTTCACTGCTGAGTGTAGACCCCCTTCAGTGTTGTCTCTCTCTCTGTCTTGTTCATCTTGTAATAGACCTGTTTATTTTTAATCCCTGAAACGCACTGAGTCTATATGCAACACGAAAATAGTTTCTCCCATCTAGCCTGTACTTTCAGCCTCCTGGCAGCCTCCTATCTATCAATGCTGATATCTTGTCTTTGACGCCACCCTCAAGCGCTCCTAACCCACTTGTAACTGCCACTTCTCATTTCCCTGGGCTTGCTATAGCTTTGAAGTTTACATTGAAGTTTTCCCGTCAACTTAAAAACACTCTGAATAGATTTTAAGGATATATAATTTCAACATTAAACAAAAACAAACAAATAGCCCCAATATTGTAGTTTGGCTGGGAAAGTACTGTTGTAATTTAAAAAACCCTGCGAAGAGACATCACCCCATGCAACAAGGCTCACCTAGGAGGTTTACTGGAAGAGGAGAGAGAAGGGGGTGGGGGAACAGAGATCAGTCCCTGGGGACAGGAGTGGTGGAAGCCTGGGAGAGAAAAGAAAGAGATAGGAGGTTGGCTAGGCCCACCTTTTGAAAGGGGACATAGTAAATGTGCACAGGAGGTGTTTAGTGGCTGCAGTTGAGGACATATCCCATCAGGACCCTAAGGACAGGCCAGTACAGATGCCTGAATACTAACCAGTACAACTTAACTGGGATTCCTGTTTTTTTGTAAGGAAGGGGAAAAAATCTGGAAATGTCGGGGCTGGTGAGATTGCTCAGTGGTTAAGAGCATTGGCTCCTCTTCTAGAGGACCTGGGTTTAATTCCCAGCACCCACATGGCAGTTCACAACTGTCTGAAACTCCTGTTCCAGGGGATTCGACACCTTCACACCAATGCAAATAATATAAAGTTAAATAAATTATTTTAAAAAAATGGAAAAGTATTACCTCAAAACACAAATGTCCATATGAATGTTTATCACCCATGTGACATCAAGCATTTCGGATGCAGCCCCCTTGTCCCTCTCCGGCTCCTCATCAGACACGTCAGACAGCAACCAGCCTCGTTTATTGTGTGTACGCCTTTCCTCCACGCTCACCCTCAATGTGCTTCCAAATTGCCTAACGTTTTTTAAAAATATCTGATGGCAAACCAACATTTCAGAATCATGGAATGGAAGATGGCGACTATCTTCTCCCCTCTCTATGAAATGTAATTATTTCAGTTCCTGCTTCTGTACACTTCCAGGAAACTGAGGAGTCCAAACTCGCACAGAGCAAAACTCATTGCTAAGTTTAAACAAACTAAGCCCTTCTTCAGCATGCCACGTTTGAGAGAATCAAGGCATGCAGTGGCTAAGGCCATTGCAGCTCCTTGAAAGACAGTTAGAGATTAGATAGAATTTCCGAATTGACATCTGCATCATCTGCTGAATCCGCAGGTGCATGAGAAGAGTTCATATATATCTGGGCAAAATTTTATCAACCCTTTTCCTATAAGTTTTCCTTTCCTGTAAGTTTTCCAAAATTTCCTCAAAACCAGCACTGAAACAGGGGAGGAGTTTGACATTTCACCTGCCAAGTCAAAAGTCCTGAGAGCCAGGGCAGGGTGTTTCTGTTGTCATGACGTGATGCACAGCCAGACACAGGAGCAAGCAGTGTCCTTAGACAGGGCCACAGAACTGCCTGCCATCAGTGGCCAGGCTACATCAACACCGAGATCTTCCTGTGCTGCCCTCGAGGGCACTCTTTGCAGCCCCTGACGTATTAAAGATCATTCCCCCTCCACTCCATAGCAGAAGGTGTGTGAAATGGAGGGGCAACCATCCAATTCCAACTTATTCTCACCTCCCTGGTCCAGTATGTGCATTTTCGCATCTGTCACGAGAACATAGTTATTTAGCCTTTGCTGAGGTCTGGGTCGTGTTGGCCTGGGTATGAGGATCGTCACCTTAACTACCTAAACTCTTGAAACCATGATCAGAATACCAACTGGTCAGAGAACCCAGACCCACTCAGTAATCAGGCTCAAAGCAGAGAGGGCTTTAAGCACGGCCAGGACACATCCAGTCTCCCTGCTATCACATTCTATGGGCGAGGCATTAACCAAGCCCGACTTTCCAAACCACTCTAGCCTAAGTCACATATGCCCTGCTTTCTATCCAGCCTCACGGCATAGTCACCTGTTAACTAAGCCCTCTTCCTCCTCTCAGAAACCTTGGAAAGTAGATGCCTTGCCTTGTCTTGGCGAACAAAAGTTTCCTTAAGTTCCCGCTACCCACAGTGCATTGCTGCTGTTATCAGGAGTAATAAATCTCTTACCTGAAGGATAATTCAGCCCAGCACTTCTCTCTGCCTCCTCTCGTCTCCCTCCTTAAAACCTAACATTTCAGTTGGTAAAATCTTGGGGTGTGTGTGTGTGTGTGTGTGTGTGTGTGTGTGTGTGTGTACACATATATGTATGTGTACTGGGGACTGAGTGCAGGCCCTTGCATAGGCTAAACTCATGCTCTCCTACCTACCCAGCTACACTCCCATCCCTAGTACTTTCTTGACACAACGGCATAACAGCTAATAAACAGTTGAAGTCAACGCTGGATTCTTAACACTCATAATTACAAAGCCCTTAATTACGACGTAAGCCCCACGGCTCTGAGTGATGCCGCAGAGGATGGTCCATGGCTAGGAACCACCAATCGCCACTGCCAGCATCAGCAGTGGGATAAAGACTGCTAGTGTGTTTCAGCTGTAGCGATAACACTACTGGGCTACCAGCTCCGACCGGGGGCCGACTCTGGGGCCGCCACGTGATGTCAGACCATGCTGCTTGTGTTTTGCAGCTGTCTTTAGGGTTTTGTCTCCCCCCACTCTGCCCAACCTTCAGTTTCCACTGCCAAGAGCCTGTGCTTTCTGGGTTCCTGAGAATGGTTTCCCAGGAAACACAATTCTCAGTGTTAAAATCAGGACAGTCCTGGGCAAATGAGGACAGCTGGTCACCCTGGTTATATATACAGAGGAGCCGTTCTAGAAAGGTCTTAGACTAGGAGGGCTCCCATCCATGCCTCCGGTTGTCTCTTTTCTTGCTACGTTAGCTCTAAGGGACCAGGGAGAGAAACCTACAGGTCAACAGTCCTGTCCCCTCCTTTGCTATTTCCGCATCTCCTCTTGGTTCTGAAATTGCAACGGTGTGCAGCGCAGTCTCCTTCCTTTCTCCTTGTCCCAGGCAGGAAGAGGAAGAAATTAGAGGGACAAACTCAAAGCTAGGAATCTGACATCATATACCCTCCAGATAGCTTTGGCCTGGCGCCAGAGAGTCAAGCGGCACACAGCAGCTTCAGCAGTGAGCATGAGGCCTTGCCCTCCGGTTTCCGGTCACTGTCTCCTTCTTAGATGCCACCTCCTCTCTAGTCATTTGGGATACAGGAAAGGCTAACAAAAAGACCACAGCCTTCAAAGAGAAGCAGGAGACTCATTTTCTATAGATCAGTACTGAATTGGCTATGGAAGAAATTGTGAAAATAATTCTGGGCACAATGACTATGTAGATTCAAATATTCACGAATAAACCTAACTAAGGAAGTAAAAGTTCCCTACAATGAAAATTACAAAACACTAATAAAAAAAATGAAAGAAGATGTACACAAAAAAGATGGAACGATCTTCCATGTTTATGGATCAGAAGAATTAATATTGCTAAAGTGGCTCAAAAGACTTGCTTAAAAAATTCAGTATG
>NC_022023.1:27553574-27555661 GCF_000317375.1 Microtus ochrogaster | reverse complement strand
TAAAAACCAATTAAAAATGGGTCAAAAAACTAGCGGTAAGGGCTGAAACTCTGAAGCTACTAGAAGAAATAAATGTTCTGAAACATGGGGACAGTCTTAGGACTCCAGAGGCACAGGGAAGAAAACTGACAAATGGGATTCTATAAAATGAAAGAGTTTCTATACAGGAAGGGAAATGATCACTGAGGTGGATGAAGAACCTAGGAAATTGGAGAAAGCATCTGTCAGTTAAGGTTTCATCTCCAAAATGTAAAAGGACCTCAAAAACAAAATAACAAAACCCAATAACTCTAGCTAAAAAATGGGCAGAGAATCTGAATAAAGTTTTCTCAAAAGAAGAAAAACAAATGGCCAATGTACATATGAAAAATGCTCAATATCATTAGCCCCGAAGAACATGCAAGCCAAAAAACCGTTAGAATGGTTACTGCCAACCCCACCAACAAATCACAAATGCTGATGAGGATGGGGGTAGGGCAAAGGAACTTTCTATATACTGTTGGTGCGAATGTAAAGTAGTATAGCCATTCACTAAAGAAATAAAAACAAAACCACTCGATGACTCAGCTCTCCTACTTTTTCTAGGTATACAGCCAAAGGAAATGCAGTCGACCTAAACAAGAAGCCTGCACAGCATAACAGCTCAGATCTCCTCAGTGCAGTCTATCAATGATCAGGAAAGGAAAATATGGCATAAACGCACAATGGGATTTTACCCAGCCATTAAATATGGTATCTTCTACAAAGCAAATTCCAGGACCAAAAAAAAAAAAAATGAACAAACAAACAAAAACCCCACAGAACCAAAAAAACGAAAAAGAAAAAGGTATCTTGTCATTTGCAATAGAGTGGATGGAGGTGGACGTACCATGTTAAGTAAAGCTAAGGCAGTCTGGAAAGACAGGTTCCACACATGATCTCCTCTACGTGGATGCTGAAAAAGGAGACCTGGAAGGAGATGGTAAATAAGTAGGTTGGGAAAAGTGGGGATGGGAGTGTGGGGGAGGGGGCAGGATCTGGTCAGTGCAAACCACACCTAATAGAATTCCTGGGATGTCCTGGGCTGGGGGAGGGGAGAGAAGCAACGTCTCACAGACCTGAAGGCAAGTTTAACTTGTGCTGGGGACTTGGGCCTGGTTTCCCTAGGACACAAGGGAAGTCTGAAATAGCAACTATGCACCTCCAGAAGACAAATTCTTGCACTGCCAAGTCCTTGACATCCATCCCCTAGGTGTCAGCTTGTGGACTTCTCAGTGGTTTCCCACAAGCGATGAGAACCACCACCAAGGAGCTGATGTGACCAGGCTGTACCAGGTAGGGGTGGGGAGAGGGTGGGGATAGGTGGTGCCGCTCTCCACTTTACACTAAGGAGGGGCCATGTAATATGGATCAGACTGTTAAGAGTTTAGCTGGTTCACGTCTCAAAGCTTACGCAGCAGTAATGCAGGGGAAGATACTGCAGCAAAATATTTAACGTGCTGAAAATAATTTATACTTATTGATATTTACAAACAAATAGCTAACTAAGGATTCCTGACTACTCATTAAAAGGGGCCCACCCTCCAGGACCTGTATTTTGCAAGATTCAGCTGCCCTTTAATTGGGGTTAAGTACAAAGTAAAGCACAGAAAGGTTGAGTCTCTTTACACTCTGTAATTTTGCTTTTCTACTAATTTCAACTTTCCCTGTCCTCAATTAGTTTGACTTAGTGATGTTTTGTCACACGTCGGCCATGACGTCCTAACTTGATCCTAACCCAGAGGTAGCAAAACTAATATACTCTCGGGATTTGAAGCAGGTGGAGATTATAACCTTTCTTTTGGGGAAAGTAATAGCAACTTCAAAAATGTAATTTATAGGGCTGGAGAGATGGCTCAGAGGTTAAGAGCACGGCCTGCTTTTCCAGAAGTCCTGAGTTCAATTCCCAGCAACCACACGGTGGCTCACAACCGTCTGTGCTCTCTTCTGGCCTGCAGACAGAACACTGTATAAATTATATATATATATATATATATATATATTATATGAGCTGAGCCGGGCGATGGTGGCGCACGCCTTTAATCCCAGCACTCGGGAGGCAGAGGCAG
>NC_022023.1:27549390-27552894 GCF_000317375.1 Microtus ochrogaster | reverse complement strand
TGCTGGGAACAGAACTCAGGACCTCTGGAAGAGCAGCCAGTGCTCTTATCCTCTGAGCCATCTCGCCAGCCCCCTGTGTCTTCTAATAATAATAGAATATAATTAAATATTTGTTTGTTTGTTTTTGGCTAGTGTTTTGAGACAGGGTTTCTCTGTGTGTAGTCCCAGCTGTCCTGGAACTTGCTCTGTAGATCAGGCTGGCCTAGAACTCACAGAGATCCATCCACCTGCCTCTTT
This sequence comes from Microtus ochrogaster, assembly GCF_000317375.1. NCBI lineage: Eukaryota > Metazoa > Chordata > Mammalia > Rodentia > Cricetidae > Microtus > Microtus ochrogaster. Next base: position 27,552,657 of record NC_022023.1, on the reverse strand, counting down.
CTCCTGAGTGAGTAAAGGCATGCGCCACCCACCACCACCAGAATAGAACTATATATTTATTTTATTGATACTAAACTAGACCATAAACTGATCCAGTGGTATCCCTGGGGCTTCTAACCCCAGAAACCTCTTAAGAATTCCCTTAGTGCTGGGTAGTGGTGGCACAAGCCTTTAACCCCAGAATTCAGTAGGCAGAGGCAGGTGGATCTCTGTAAGTTCGAGGCCAGCCTGGTCTACAGAGCCAGTTTCAGGACAGGCTCCAAAAAGCTACAAAGGAACCCTGTCTCAAAACAAAACAAAAAACAAACAAACAAAAAAAGGATTCCCTTAATTCCTAAGTGAGGCTTTCTGATCTGGAGCACACTAACTGGGAGCCCCTAAGTTAGCCTTTTCTGACGACAGAGATGAAAATATGAGCCAGTGCTACTCCAACCGGCAAGAGCAGAGAAGCTACTCCACATCAAGTATGTAAATTTCTGAGGACAAACTCAGAAGGAACCACTTCCCATTACCTGAATACCCACACTTAACCAGGCAGTAAGAATCAGCTTCTTAAGTTGCCCATTTCTTTGCAATTTTTTAAAACTGTTGTTGTTGTTATTATAATTATCATTATTATATTATTTTGATACAAAGTTTCTCTGTACAGCCCTGTCTATCCTGGAAATTACTCTGTAGCCCAGGCTGGCCTCGAACTGAGAGATTGTCCTGCCTCTGCCTCCTAAGTGCTGGGATTGAAAATGTGTGCGACCATACCGACTATCTTATTTTTTATATGCATGGGCATTTTGCCTATATGTATGTCCGTGTACCAGATATGAGCCTGGTCCGTGCCGAGGCCAAAAGTGGATGTCAAACTCTCTGAAACTAGCATTACAGATGGTTGTGAGCTGCCACGCGGGTGCTGGGAATTGAACCTTCATCCTCTGGAGGAGCAGCAGTGTTCTTAAGAACCGAGAGCCATCTCTCTAGCCCTAAAAGTGTTTTTGGTTTTTAAACTTTTCATTATATTTATTTGTTTGTTTGTTTAGTGTGTGTGTGTCCCTTCGTGTGCTACTGACCATGTAATAAGGTCAGAGGACAGCTTGTGTACCTCGTGGGACTTGGGTATCAAGCTCAGGTCGCCAGCCCTGGCAGCAACTGACTTCACACACTGACCCATTTCATGAGCCCAAGTCACCTGTTCTATAGAAGAAAACAGGAGCCTCTGAGTGCTGAAATATCCCACAATGGCCTTGGCTCTGCTGGCTTTTTACTCCCTGTGTGAGAGCAAACCCCGACTTCTCAGAACTGGTTCTTATCAGGGAAACTATTGCTCTGTGCAAACCCTGGCATTGTGAGGATTCCGTGGGTTTGTGGAGGAGAAAGGACACAGAAATGTTCAAAAAAAGCATGAGCAAAATAGGTCATCTCTTTGCAAACTGTCCTTTGCTCCCTTGTCAGTTTGGCTGAGGGCTGCTCTTTATTGGTGCTCTTAGCTGCAATTATTCAATCAATATGAGGTCAGAGAAGTTACCCGCTTCCAGGAGGACAGAAGTTACTGTCCAGCCTAAATTCCATGGCGGAGCAGCTAATGCAGGCTGCATGCTGGGCCCCAGGGGTGAAGATCAGACCAAAAAAAGAAAAAAAAGAAAAAGGAAAATCTCTGAATTCTCTACTTTCCACCGTTGTGGAGGAAGATAGAGACCAAATGAATAAGAACAATATATGCAATTTTGGATTGGAAGAAAGTTCTAGAGAGAAAACTAAGGTGAAGATGACAGGGAATAGGGGAGGGGCAGCCCGTTCTGTAGATTCAGGGAAGTCTTACTAAGGAGACATCTGTGCACAGCTAAAGATGAGCCGGCAGAAGGAGCAGCGACTCTACCACCAGTCCTCAAAGGTAGAAGAGGGGTGGGCAGTCCGAGAAGGGCAAGCAGGCCAGTGAATGCGGAGAGGGAGGAAAGGAAGGAGTCAGCCAAGCTGCAGTGGGCTGTGCACACCATGCTCTTCTCGGTGTCCGAGGAGCACAAGTCTGTTAAAATACACCTCGGGGGCTGAACAGAGAAGGAAATGCAAGGGCGAGAACCCACAGAGGGGCCGGCCATGAGGGAAGTCCACACCTGTAAAATGCACAGGTGTGAGAGATGGCCGCTGTGTACAGGAAGAGCCAGGGGCTTGGGAAGACGGTTTTGATATGAGCACCGGGAGGAAGAGCAGAGGGGAGGACTGCGGGGAAGGAAGGCGAGTGCAGGAGGCTGCGGGAGAGCGAGTTGTGCAGAGGCGATGGGAGCTGGGAGCGGCACGTGTTGGACTGGACGGCCGCAGCGGCCTGGTGGGTTGCCTGCAGGCTAGATGAAGCCGGACTTTAGGGAAGAGGTCGCTGTTGGAGAAACGGCTAATCGTCAAGTAAACATATAATTTAAAGCTGTCAGGGAGTGAGCTCACAATGCTATGAGCACAGACGTGGAGAAAGGATCCAAACCCAGGCTCTGCGGTGAGCCCGTAGTGAGACGTCCAGGAGAGACAGCAAAGGTGACTAAGAGTAAGCCAGGAAGATGGAGTACTGGGTTTTGAAAGCCAAGTGCAGAAAATGTTTGACAGAGAAGACCAATTATCTGAGACCCATGTCACATACCATCTCTGGGCTCAAAAAGAAAACAGGAAACTGGCCAGAGGCAAAGCAAACACTTGTGAACCTCCTATGAGGGCAAGATAAACCTCTATTTAATGATTTGATGATAAAATCCGAGATTTATATATAAATATCATATATATATATATACATATATGAGATACCCACTGCTATATCCACCGCCAACTCAGTAAAGTGACTCCAGAGCTGTCACTAATGCACAGAGATGCGCAAATGCAAGAGGACCAAGAAGCAAGGCCACGACTCCTCCCCCTCTCTCCTGAACTCCCAGCAGATCCTGATGTCAAAGCCAGAGTTCACAGTTAATTAGGTGCCCCAGGAAGTCCAGAGAAACAAAAGCCCCCAGAGACAGAAATCTCCCAGGAGACTGGAAAAGTGATTTCACCCCAGAGGCACTGTAAAAGCCCCTAGAAGGCTGGGGATAGGGTTCAGCTGCTGAGTACTAGCCTAGGATGGGTGATGTCTGGGCTCCACCCCCATCGCCGCAAAAGCAAACTAGTAAATGAAGTTAAAACTCTAAGTGAAACCGAGACAAAGGCCAAATTTAAACAGCAAACAGCAAAATTTAAAAATACTAGCCAGGCTGGGCGGCGCACGCCTTTAATCCCAGCACTCGGGAGGCAGACGCAGGC
>NC_022023.1:27547850-27548990 GCF_000317375.1 Microtus ochrogaster | reverse complement strand
CCCAGCACCTGGGAGGCAGAGGTAGATGGATCTCTGAGTTTGAGGCCCGCCTGGTCTACAGACCTAGTTCCAGGACAGCTAGGGTTGTTGCACAGAGAAACCTTGTCTTGAACCCCCCCCCCCACACAAACAAACAAACCAACAAAATGAAAAGTACTACTGTCTCTCAGATGCTTCTATTGCTGTCAGGCAGCAGAAGACGCAGGTTACATCACTGGCTACCATGTGCCTGCAGCATCTTGTCCATATAGAGCTTGTCTGTGCCTAACCTTCCTGTGTCTTCTCCCCCTCAACTTCACACACATCCTGGAACACAGAAGGTGCTTTTGTCACCACAAAAGGCCAACCATCTTAAACACAGCATCTCAGCAGCTTCTTTCCTGTCTTGGCATCTTTCTTTCCTTGCCTCCCACAACCTTCAATCCAGTGTCTCCATCACCCTCCACCGATATCCAGCGTCCACATCACCTCCCACTGATATCCAGTATCCACATCACCTCCCACTGATATCCAGCGTCCACATCACCCCTCCACTGATATCCAGTGTCTACATTACCCCTCACTGATATTTAATGACCACCTAGCCAAAACCCTTCCTGTCTTCTTTTTTATTGTGATCTTAGTAAGGCTGAAACTGGGCCTTGGGCATGTTAGACTTGGGTTTCCCAGCCAGTCCACTCGGCATGGAGGGTCCTCCTTGCTGTTTCCAGACTCAGTCCCACACAAACACTGCCGCTTTCTTTGCTGGGTCCTCCTCTAGTGCTTGACGGGGCATGGCCCCGTCAGAACAGTCAGTAACGCCTCTACTCATCAACTGATCTGATATCGGAACTGTGAAGGAACTAAACACAGAGTTAGCTGGACAAAGGGGAAGGCACAGCAGCAGACCATGTAAAAGGGCCTGCTCTTTTACTCACTCCAGATAGCTAAGGAGGAGAAGGGGAACTGGGAGTCTCAGGAACGTAAAGGGCTGATTGTCATCTGAGAACAAATAACTAAGCCTGGAGGAAGTCACGCAATAGTGGTGCACACCTTTAATCTCAGCATTCAGTAGGTAGAGGCAGGAGGATCTCTGTGAGTTCGAGGCTAGCCTAGGCTACAGAGCGAATACCAGGACAGGCTCCAAAGCTAGACAGAGAA
>NC_022023.1:27544965-27546374 GCF_000317375.1 Microtus ochrogaster | reverse complement strand
TCCCCAGGACCTGCTACAGAGACATCCTGGCTAGCATACCCAGTCCCCTATACCAAACTCTCCAGACAGCGCTGGGTTTCCCTTCCCCCAGCTTCTCTGATCCCTACAGAACCCAGTCTCTTTGGCTAACTAAGGTGGCCTCTTGCCTTTTGGCCACTGCTCTGGTTCCTGAACTCCTGCTCTCTTGGCTTCTGAGTCTGCTCTCTCCCCTCCCTTCTCTCCTCCCATGGCCCAGTAAGTCTGCTGACCATGCTCACTCTGTACTCCTCCAGATGTTCCTCTGTATATGCTCGTACTTACATCTATAACAAAAACCTTAACTCCAGGCGGGGCCATGGTGGCGCACGCCTTTAATCCCAGCACTAGGGAGGCAGAGGCAGGCGGATCTCTGTGAATTTAAGGCCAGCCTGGTCTACAGAGCAAGTTCCAGGACCGGCTCCAAAGCTACAGAGAAACCCTGTTTCAAAAAACCAATAACAATAATAATAAATACAACATGAACATAAAAAAATAAAGAGTCTTGAAATGCAGGAAGCACAGTTGATGAAGTTGAAGAGAAGCGTAGATGCAGTCTACTGTCCTGGCTGGGACTCCAGTACTCTCTCAGACACTTAGCAAGAAGAGAAGAGACTTAACAGCACAGTCTAGCAGAAGCCAGCAAAGACTGCTGCCCCAACCCTGGCCAAAGGCAACTTTCTCAAGCGCTCAGTGGAAGTGTCACCAAGAAAAGTCATATTTGGGGCCATAAAACACGCTTCAAAGAGTTAAAAGAACTATAATCATACATGTAGCATCCTGTACCACAACAGCAGACACGGGGGGAAAAACCTCTGAACATTTAGAAATAGCACTGCTAACCAGCCAAGGGGTCAGCTAAAGGTGGGGTGTGCATTTGTAATCCCAGTATACAGGAGCTAGGCGCAGGAAGATGAAGACTCGAAGGCCAGCCTTGGCTACAGCCGGCTTGAGATTCAGGAAACACTCTATCAAAGCCCCAAACACAGTAAGGACATAACAAATGGGTCGAATAAGAATTTTCAAATGAAATCACAAAAACATACATAATTTATTGAAAATGGAAGTGTATTTTTAAAAATATATGTCATGGAGCTGTAGCTATGGCTCTGCAGTTAGGCACACTTACTACTCTTCCAAAGGACTCAAATTTGGTTCTCAGCATCCACATCAGGAGGCCTATAATTGCCAGTCCACCAGTAACTTCATCTCCAAGAGATTATGCTCCCATGGTTGTGTGTAGACATGCATGAGTGCGCACGCGTGCACACACACACACACTAATACTAATAAATAAATAAATCTTTTAAAAAATATAAAACACTGAATGCCAGGTGTCATGGTGTGTACCTTTAATCTCAGCATTCAGGAGGCAGAGGCAGGAGGATCTCTGA
>NC_022023.1:27542061-27544011 GCF_000317375.1 Microtus ochrogaster | reverse complement strand
AGAGAGCAAAGAGAAACAAGAAAGGTTGTTTCTTGGGTCTGGGTGCTGATAAAATCTATAAATTTATTTTGTAAGACTAACACAAATAAAATGGGGAAACAAAAAAATCATCACAAGCCAAGCATTATTACATGTATGTATGTATGTATGTATATACATATATATGTATATATTGGTTTTTTGAGAGAGGGTTTCCTTGTAGCCCTTACTGTCCTGGAATCAGCTCTGCAGACCAGGCTGTCTCTGGCTCCCCAAGTGTTAGGATTAAAGGCGTGTGCCATGACCAACCCTTCTCTATCAAATATTTAAACAAGCATGTCAGTCGAAATGCAAAGGATTTAGAATAGCTAAAATGATTTTGAAAAAATTAAGGATCAATCTAGCTAACTTCAATTTAGCTATAGTAGTCAAGCCTGCAAACATTCCTACAGAGAATACATAGAAAAAAAAAATCAGTGGAACCCAGAATGAACCTGCAGAAGTAGTTCCATGTCTGACAAAGGTACAAAGCCAGTTCTATGGGTGAAGGAAAGTCCTGAGAAGAACCGGTGCTGGGGCAACTGAACAACCAGACAAAACTTAAGTCAGGACAAGAACTCTGTACCTTACACAAAATGGGCCAGAGGGTTCAGAGCGAAACCACAAAGCCATAAAGGGGTGGGAAAAAAAAGAGAAAACCTTTGGTCTCCAAAGCTAGACAAAAATTAGACACCAAATAGGAAAGTACACAAAAGGAAATAAGAAAAAAGGCTGGACAACATCTAAATATAAAACTCTTTTCTCTGCTAAAGGTCATGAGGAAGAAAATACAAGCTACAAACCACGAGAGAGTATTTGTAAGTCACATATCTAACAAGACTAGAATACAAAATGAATCCTTAAAACTCAAGAGTAGAAAAACAATCCAAATAAGAAACAGAAAAAGACATTTCACTGAAGGGGGCAGTCAGATCTAGCCAGCTCTTGGGAAATGATCAGCATCACCAGCCATCACTAACCCTCAGAGTAACTCTAGTTAAAACAATGTATCAAGAAGCAATATACCTATTTGGTGACATCATCAAATGTGGAGAAGGATATATATAAAAGGATCACCTAAAAACTGCTAGGGGTGGGGGTAAAGAAGGTTATAATGTGGCACAGCCACTCCGGAAAACAGTTTGGCCGGGTCTCATAAACCAAACATGCAATTACCAGACCCAGCAATTGCACCATTGGGCATTTATCTCAGGGAAATGAAGACTGAGGTTCGTACAAAGACACACACACAAATGTTCTCAGCAGCTTTCACTGCGGTTCAAAACTGGAACTAACCTAGTGTTTCTTTAACCAACTCTGTTACTACTGTTAGTTAAGGTCTGCAGGAACTTAGATCGGTCACCAGAAAAGTATGTTGAAAGATGCCAGTCCCCAAAGTTCCATCCTGCTTAGAAAGCTTGATTCTGTTTATGCAGCATTTTGAAATGATAGCGTTTTAGGACTGAAGGATGAATCTGTCATGGCCAGTGAATAGGGGTTTGCTGGCCGGGAGGAGGGAAGCTAGAGATAAGCAAACACAGTTGTAAAAAGGCGAGAGGGGCAGCCAGGCATGGTGGCTCATCCATGCCTTTAATCCCAGCACTCAGAATGCAGTGGCAGATGGCTCTCCTAAATTTATTTGTTGCTGTTGTTTCGAGACAGGGTTTCTCTGTAGCTTTGGAGCATATCCTGAAACTAACTCTTGTAGACCAGGATGGTGTCGAACTCACAGAGATCCACCTGCCTCTACCTCCCTAGTGCTGGGATTAAAGGCGTGCGCCACCACCGCCTGGCCTGGTGGCTCTCTTAAATTTAAGGTCTACTGATAGATTGCAGAACAGCCAGGGCTACACAGGGAAACCTTGTCTCAAAACACCAACCACATCTACCACCCAAAAGAAAAAAAAAGAAGAAGAAAAGAAAGGAAGGAAG
>NC_022023.1:27535701-27541961 GCF_000317375.1 Microtus ochrogaster | reverse complement strand
ATCCTTAATAAATAAATAAATCAAATAAAAAATGATTTATTTTTATTTTATGTGCATTTGTGTTTTGCCTACATGTAAGTCTACGTGAGGGTGTTGGATCCCCTTGGAACTGCAGTTACAGGCAGTTGGAAGCTGCCATGCGGGTGCTGGGAACTGAACTCAGGTCATCTGGTAGAACAGTCAGTGCTCTTAACTACTGAGTCATCTCTCCAGCCAACCCCCACCCTTGAGAAACCCTGTCTTGGAAAACAAAAGAAAATAAAAGGAGAGAGCAAGAAAAAGAAAACCAAGCCCGGTGGTGGTGATGCATGCCTTTAATCCTAGCATTTAGGAATCAGGGGAATCTCTGTGAGTTTCTGGTCTACAAGGACAGGCTCCAAAGCTACAGAGAAATCCTGTCTCAAAAAAACAAAAAAAGAAAGAAAGGAACGAAGGAAGGAAGGAAAGAAGAAAAGAAGGAAGAGAAAGGAAGAAAGAAAAAGAAAGAAAGAAAGAAAGAAAGAAAGAAAAGAAAGAAAGAAAGAAAGAAAGAAAGAAAGAAAGAAAGAAAGAAAGAAAGAAGAAAGAGAAAACCACTAGGTCATGTATGTTATTGTGCTTCCTGCATGTTGACCTGCATTGCAACATGACCAAGCCATTCTTTTGCCACATTATTTTCTTATTTATTTATTAAAGACTTCTGCCTCCTCCCTGTCATGTTATTTTCTACATGTAAAAATATATATTTCACCAAGTTCAAGGTTTATGTGCAAAAGGTAATGTGTGTGTGTATGTATGTGTGTGTGTGTGTGTATATATATATAATACAAAAATAAGACCATCTCACAAGAGAGACGGTCCACATGCTGCAGGATGGCTTCTGTAATAAGATAGGTCCTATCCATTAGAATGTGTGCTTGGAGATATAATTAGGACCTAGGAGTGGGGGACTCATCCTGGATTCTTGAGAAGGGACCTAAATCCGATGACAAATGCTCTTTTCAGGGTGAAATGGTGGTCTTTCAGAGAAAGAAGCTGACGTAAGACAGACAGAGAGACTGAAGAGGATACCCATGGAGAAACACATGGGAAGCTCAGACAGGGAACACATCCTCGATCGGGGCTCCAAGGTCAAGGCAACCATGCCAGATTTGCACCTCTGCAGACTTAAATACTTCTTAATAAATCTAAAACTAATAATAGGGAATACTTCTATAATTTTGAAGTAGAGATGACAGCTGCTCCAGTATGTCATTTTTCTCTACCAAACTGAGGCAGGTGACCCTGAAATTACCACCAGTAGTAATAATCAGAAAAAAAAAAAAAAACTTGGACTGGACTCAGAATTCTAGAGATTTCTTTCTCATCATGCCCTTATCTCAATCTTATTTTCTTTAATCCAGAAGTGTTTTTGTTTTGTCACTACTATGCTATGATATACAGCATGTGAGTATGTCTTAGTCCCTGCTCTATTGCTATGATGACACACAATGACCAAAGCAACTCTCATTAAAGAAAACATTTAACTGGATCTTGCTTACAGATTTAGAGGGTTAGCCCATGATCATATGGCAAGAAGCAGACAGGCATGGTACTGCAGCAGTAGCTGAATGCTTACATTCTGATCCACAGACAGCAGAGATAGAGACAGACAGGGTCTAGCCTGAGCTTTTGGAACCTCAGAGCCAACACTCAGTGACACACCTCCTTCAACAAGGCCACACCTCCTAATTCTTCCCAAACAGTTCCACTAACTGGGGACCAAATATTCAAGCAAATGAGCCTGTGGGGCCATTTTCATTCACACCACTACAGAAGATTTTATTCACAGTGGAAACCCTTGCCCCTCCCCCAGCACAATGTTAAGGTGACCTTCCAGATGCTGTCAATTCAGATTTAATCACTGGTTTGATAGCCAGTATAATTTGTAGTGCCCATAAGACTCCAATGTTTGGATTCAACTTCGCTGACCTTCAAAATTATCTGCATATGTGTGCATACATAGATATAAACCATCATTTGAAACTATAAAAAAAAAAGAAGAAAGCTTGGGAACTTAGAACTGTAGAAACAAAAGTGGGGTGGGAGGCAATAAGGCAGTTTGGGATAAAGGTAGACTCTAAAGAGAGAAGTAAAGAAATATTCTCATCAGATAATGCAGAGCAGCCCTAACTCAGAAGGCTGAGATACAGCAACCAACAAACTAGAACAGCTTGCAGTTCTCTCAAGAAGAAAATGAAAAGGAGAGAGAGGGAGGAGGAAGGGGAGAAGGATGGAGAGGGTGAGGGAGAGGGTGCATAGAAGCAGGAAAGGTGCTTTCTGCTTTACAAACACAAACAGCCCAATCACTGTGGAGGCTCCACTTACATTCCTACATCCCTTGAAGCTTTGCAACTGTGTGCTTCAACGACAGTGATGTTCTCTTGGGTGTGCTATGATTTGGATCTTAAATGTCTGCCAAAGGTTCACATGCTGAAGTCTTGGTCTCTAGCCGGTGGCACTATGGGAAGGAAGACTATGGCCTTCAGGAGGTAGGGCCTAATCAGAGGAAGTTAGGCTATCAGGAGTGTGCCCTTGAAGGGAACATTGAGACCCAAGATCTTTCTCTTTGGTCTTCTGTTTCCCAGACTCAAAGAGGTTAAGAGGTACCTGCTGCCACATACTTCTACTTTAATGTTCTGCCTTGTCATTGGCCCAAAGGCAACAGGACCAAGCTGCAACCCCTGAAACTACGAGACAAAGTGAACTGTACTAGAGTTTCCATCGCTGTGACAAACACCATGACCAAAACAACATGGAGAGGATAGGGTTTATTTGGCTTACACTTCCATACCATAGTCCACCATTAAAGAAGCCAGGAACTCAAACAGGGCAGGGACCTGGAGGCAGGAGCCAATGGAGAGATCATGTAGGAGTGTTGCTTACCGGCTTGCTCTTCGTGTTTTACTCAGCAGCTTTTCTTCTAGAACCCAGGACTATCAGCCCAGGGATGGCACCACCCACAATGGGATGAGCCTTCCCCCACCGATCACTAATGAAGAAAGTCCCTATAAGCTTGTAGGCAGGCAGATCTCATGGAGGCATTTTCTTAACTGAGGCTCCCTCCTCTCTGATGATTCTAGCTTGTGTTAATTTGACAGAGAACTAGCCAGCACGTGAATGCTTCCTCCTTTAAAGTTGGTTTTCAGGTATTTCATTTCCTCACAGAAATGGAAAGGCAACAAACAGGGCTGGTACAGGAGGTAAATAGGGGCTCAGCTTCTCCCATCTTCCCATCTTGGCCCTCCCATTCCCAGCAGTGTAAGCTTTGTTATTTCTTCTTATCCTCCTACCTTTATTCTGAGCACACAGAAGACATTTCATCTGAGCAAAATGTCCTTGTTACTATAGTATCTGAAATTCACGGAGGTGATTCAGGAATTGGAAATGATGTTCTAAAGGGTGTCTTTCAGTCAAGAGCTACTAACAGCATCAAGAAACAATTCTCTAAAGGGCAAGAAATGCTCAGGAAGAAGCTCTCACTTTCAACTTGGTTTATATAAAGCCACATGTTTGGTGCTCAGTTTTTATTCTACGTTAAAGGAAGATGTGGGGGCAAATAATGCTGGGAGCAAGTCCATGCCCAGGGGCGAATAAAGTGAGGGGGCTGAGGAGAGCCTGAGTGGATTTTAGGTGGTCTGCTAGATTTAAGAATGGGAAAACCTACCACACCGCTGATTGGTAGATGGTCTCCCCATCTGCCTCTGCACCTCCAGCCATCAAAGCATTCAGGATGCTCCCCATGCCTTTCCACATCACAAGTCACAAAAGAACACACTTCCCAGAGAGGTCAAGGTGCTGTCTTAATGAGTTTGAGTAGATATCACAAAAATACCACATACCTGAATGCTTAACACCAATTTCTTCCTTCATTTTCTTTTCCTCTCTGTCTCTCTCTGTGTCTCTCTGTGTCTCTCTCTCGTGTCTCTGTGTATGTTTGTCTGTGTGTCTGTGTATGTGTATGTTATTTTGTTTTTTGAGACAGGATCTTAACTACATAGCTCTGGCTCTCTTCTCGCTCTGTCATCCCACAGCTGAGAGCAGAGTGGGGCTTTTTCCTAAGAGCAATAATCAACCAATCAGGGGCAACACTTCCAATTACCACCCCCTTGGTGGCAGGACCTCAACATATTGGAGAAAGCACACATATTGAGTCCTTATCATGAGAACTGGGTACACCGAGTAAGAATGGGAATTGATGAATTAAAAGTATCATTATGCTCATTAAGTTTTTCAATTAGTAGGACTATTGATAGTCATTTCCTAATGACCTTGACACAGATCTGATGTGCAAATAATCCATAATGTTAGATACTTGGTAGTCCAAGAAGGAACACCAGGAGTTTAAGGCCAGCCTAGGAAACAGAGAAATTTTGCTTCAAAACAACAACAACAACAAAACAAAGGCAAAAACAAATGATGCAAAGGTGTTGCAGTTATCTGCAAAATACATTTGTCTGCAGAGGCTTCTGAGCCTGGAGAAGAATTTAGAAGACAGAAAATCCACATCCTTTGTTTTACATAAGCGGAACCAGAGGTCACGAGAGGCATACAAGGTCACAGTGGGAAAGGCAAGACTAGAAACCAGAGTGCTCTGCCTTCTGCCAGTGTCTGGTTCTAACAGTGTCCCAGCAGACATGGAGTCAAATGCCAGCCTCAGTTCCTGCCTGGCAAATGGTGCCCCAACTACTCAGGCATTTGAGGTTATCTAAAGGATCTGGTTCTTCAGTCTTAGGCTGGGAGGGGAGCGGGCAAGCTTAATATTCACAAGGTCTTGAATTCAAATCTCAGACAGACAGACAGACAGACACAAACACAAAAATGAAGGAAAAATCAAGTAATAAGGAAAGCAAACGAATTTGATTGATTTCCCTGTACAGATCTTGACACATGGGTGAGGGTTTATGGTAGTGGGTATCAAAATATAATGCTACTCCAATGTCATTCCATGTGCCCAAATATTATTTCTAATTTTATGTATTTTTCACTTGAGATAGGTAATTTTGACTCATCCTAATCATTAAAACATGCATCCTATTCTAAAATGGCATTTTCTTAGGTGCGATCTATGTGTTCAATGGGGCTATAACCTATTACACATTTTCTACTTTATCGTATTACAATAAGGTATGTATTACTTAAACTATCTAATGTGATAAAAATTCAAGTCACTATTAGAGCGAGAAACATACAGCACTCATTTTATAGATGGGGTATTTTTGTTTGTTTGTTTTCTTTTTGCTTTTCGAGACAGTTTCTCTGTGTAGCCCTGACTGTACTGGAACTGACTCTGTAGACCAGGCTGACCTCAAACTTAAGAGATCCACCTGCTTCTGCCTCCCAAGTGCTGGGATTAGTGTGTGCACCACCATCACCGCCACCACCTCCACAACCGTCACCACCACTGGGCTAGATGGGGTTTTCTAACTATAAGGTAGGGGACTATTTTGTGTTACATCATCATTTAAAGATCTGTAGCAAGCTCATAGCAAGATGGAAATTCTGTTGGAAATTAAATAAAATAATGGATATGTCCACTCTTACAAGCTAAACAAGTCCAGTCTGATGGTAGGTACCGGCCTACAATCTCAGTGCCCTGGGAGGTTGAAGCAGGAGGATCAAAAGTTCAAGGCCAGTTGGCTGGTCATGGTGGCACATACCTTTAACCCTACCCCTTGGGAGGCAAAGGCAGGCAGATTTCTATAAGTTCAAGTCCACTTTGGTCTACAGAGCTAGTTCCAAGACAGCCAGAGCTGTTACAGAGAAACCCTGTCTTGAAAATTGGAGGGCGGGGACGGGGTCAGGGGAAGGCCAAGGTCAGCATGGGCAGTTTAGTGAGATTCTGTTTCAACATAAAAAGCAAATAAAGTGAAGGGGTTAAGGAGAGTCTGGATGGATACTAAGTGGCCTGGTAAGATTTAAGAATTTACAGCTCACTGGTAGAGGGCTAGCTTAGAATATACAGAAGGCTTTAGGATCAATCCTCTGGTACAGCCCAAAGCAAACAAACAAACAAACAAACCAAACAGAAAAGAAACAAGGGCTAAATAACGAAGCCCCACACTAGCAGGCTGTATTTTCATTTGGCTCTTACCAAATATTCCTTCACTTCTGAGGTTATTATTATTAGAGTGTTCTGTTAACCACAATGGTTCCGTTCTGTTTTCACCTTCCGACTTCCCATGTCTGTGCCTCTGGTTGTTCTGCTATTTTGATTTTGTCAGTGTTCTTTTTTTTTTTTT
>NC_022023.1:27518020-27535551 GCF_000317375.1 Microtus ochrogaster | reverse complement strand
TGCTGGGATTAAAGGCGTGCGCCACCACCGACCGGCTGTCAGTGTTCTTACATGAAAAGCCCGATTCTAACATTTCAGGTGGAAACAAATAAACACACATAGCAATGCACCTTGCCGCCATAAGGACCTCTGGAGAAGACTCCCCAGGCCTGCAGAAATCAGCGTGGAAATGTTACGGAACTTGGGCTCATAACCCAGGCCAAGTCATGTTGGGGTACCCGTCCCCAACTTATAAATGTCCTCTGTCTGCTTTCTGGTTTTAATTTGGCTCTTCTAATTGGCTTATTGAGGACAGGTGGTTGGAATTGGCTTGAGGCATAGATTATGACCCATAAGTTCGATAACAAGGGTATAAAAGGACAAACCTCAAGGCTGAGACACCCTGGCAGTTTATGCAGTGACAAAAAGGTAGTCAATAAAAATTCAAATGATAGGGCTGGAGAGATGCCAGAGAGTTAAGAGCACTGGCTGTGTGTGGCACAAATTCTAGCTCGTATTAATAATGAAAGCCCACAGTCAGATATAGAGGCTAATGCAGAAGCTCAGAGAAGCAAAGTGGCCAGTCAGTAGAGAGTTCCTACCTCTACCAATGCTCAGACCCAGGGAGCGATCCTGTCCTCAGACTGTCTCCTCGGCCTTCATCCTCAGACCGCAACTGTCTCCACCAAAGCTCAGACTGCAACGAGTTCCCATCTCCTCCCGCCTTATATTCCTTTCTCTGCCCAGCCACATCGCTCCTGTCTCTACCTTCCTAGGGCTAGGATCAAAGGTGCAGGGGATCCCAAGTGCTGGGATCAAAGGTGTGAGCTCTGTTTCTCTTTGAGACAGATTCAATCTTGTGTAGCCCAGGGTGGCCTTGAACTAACAGAGATCTGTCTGTCTGCCTCTATCTCCCAAATCCTGGGATTAAAGGTGTGTGCCACCACTCCCTGACTTCTAGTGGCTTAGCTCTGCACTCTGATCTTCCTGAAGGCAAGCTTTATTTGTTAAAACATAAATAAAATATCACTACAGCTGTTCTTCCAGAGGACATGGGTTTAATCCCCTGCATCCACATGGCAGCGTACAACCATCTGCAACTCCGGTAACAGGGGACCTGACACCCTCTTCTGGCCCCTGTAGATACCAAGCATGCACACAGTGCACAGACACACTCATATACATAAATAAAATAAGATAAAATTCAAATGGTTTTCCAGACATGACTTTTCAGTTCCCACCCTTGAAGCTTTAGGTTTATGTATATCAGATGTATTCCAGTGTACTTGGGATGTCCCTTGAAGTTTTAGGTTTATGTATATCAGATGTATTCCAGTGTACCTGGGATGGGGTAGGGAGCCTAAGTGGCTATGGGATAGACTGTTAGATTTTTTGTTTTGTTTTAGTTTTGTTTCTTAAGGCAAGGTTTCTCTGTGTAGTCCTGGCTGTCCTAGAACTCAATTTGTAGACCAGGCTAGCCTTGAACTCATAGATCTGCCTGCCTCTGTCTCCTGAGTGTTGGGATTAAAGGCAGGTACAGACACCACCACCGTCATCCAACAAGCTGTTAGATTTTTTTTAAATTTATTTATTTATTATGTATACAACATTCTGTATCCATGTATGCCCGCACACCAGAGCAGGGAGCCAGATCTCAGTACAGATGGTTGTGAGCCACCATGTGGTTGCTGGGAATTGAACTCAGGACCTCTGGAAGAGCAGCCAGTGCTCTTAACCTCAGAGCCATCTCTCCAGCCCCTGTTAGATTTTTAGGAATGGAAAAAGTTGCTATTTATCTGAAGTCCTGCTACTAACATCACATCCAAGAGAATATGCGATTGCTGATGAGAATTTGCTCCTGTTCTATGTTGGCTGTCTGAACCAGAAAATAAACTTTAATTTCTCCCCATGTTGGGAAACTAATGGTTTCTTACTGTTGGCTTTTATCCTTGTGTTTATGTGCAATAATTGTTATGGATCCATGAGAAAACCACTTAGGGGAACAAAACAATTCAGGACCTCTTCAAAGATATTAGTGAACTGAATGGAGCCACAGGGACATGAGATTGCAGGAGGCAGACTGGTTCTCTGTCTCAACTCTTCCCAGAGCCCAGACATGAAGGCAGGACAGCTTTCCATCTGGGCTGGCATCCTTGCTGTGAAGCCAGCCCCTGACCTACCACCCCTCAACTCTGACTCGGCAGAGGGCACCCATTTCTTAGTCTCCATTAAGTTTCTCTGCTTTCACATGCTGTGCCTGGTACCACTGCCCACAGGATCCCAGGATGCAATTATGACACCCCTATCTAGAGGCACCCTCAGATCTGCACAGCCATCCTTGAAAAGCAAGAAGACATTCCACAATGCTGTAGGCCAGAGCCGAGTTCACAGTCACAGAGCCCAAGACAACTACTGGTCCTCCTGGCTCTCATTCATGTGACAGGCATATTTTAGGGAGATTCTCAAAAAATGGTTTTATTAAGCTAAAGCTCATATTATATAAAGTTACCCATTTAAAGTATATAGTTTATTTTTCCATATAGTCATAAAATTGTACAGCTACCATTACTTAATTCTACATTTTATGACCTTATAAAGAAATTCATGCTGATATTGGGCAGTAGTGGTGCATGCCTTTAATTCTAGCACTTGGGAGGCAGAGGTAGGTGAATCTATGAGCTCAAGGCAAGTTTGGTCTACAGTGCCAAGACAGGATTGAAAGATGCACTGTTTAGAAAAACAAAAAAAATAAAAAATAAAAGAAAGGAAAAAATATGGAAAGAAAGAAATTCATGCTGGACAACAGTAGTGGCAAGTGCCTTTTATTCTAGCACTCAGGAGGCAGAACCAGGTGAGGAGATCTTTGAGTTTGATGCTAGTCTGGTCTACAGACTAGTTCTAGGACATCCGGGGCTAATGTAGAAAAACCCTACATTTGGTCTGGGAAAAAAAACCAAACAAACCACAAAGCCAAAAAAGAAAAGAAGGAAGGAAGGAAGGAAAAGAAAGAAAGGAAAAAAGAAATTCATGCCTGCTCACTACCAGACACCAGCAACTCCCCAGACTCTGAAAACCACAAATCCATTTTCTGTACTAGGAATTTGCTGATCTGAGCATTTCATTTAAATGGAGCGATACATGTGTAGCCTTTGGTGACTGGCGCCTTTCATTCGGCATCATCCCCAGTGTCACATGTATTAGGACTGTCCTGATTTCTTTCTTTTCATTCTGGCTTAGTCACCGTGCTATTGCTGTGAAGAGACGCCATGACCAAGGCAACTCTTACGAAAGAAAGCATTTAACTGGGACTTGCTTACAGCTTCAGAGGCTTAGACCATTAATACCATGGTACGGAGCCTGGTGGCAGGCAGCAGGCAGGGTCCTGGAGAGGTAGTTTGGAGCTACATCTGGGTTCATAGTCAGAGAGAGAAAAAAGGGCCTGGCATGGACTTCTGATACCTCAAAGCCGCCTCCAGTGACACCCTTCTTCCAACAAGGCCATGTCTACGCCAACACGCTACACCTCCTAATCTTTATCAAACAGCACGACCCCCTGATGACTAAGCATTCAACTACATGAACCTATGGGGGCCGTTCTTATTCTAAACATTATTTTGTCGTATAGATATACCAAGTTTCGTTTGTTGGTTTTCAGTGGGTCAACATTTGGCTTGTGTCCATTTCTTTATTATTATGAAAGATTTTACTTATGAATATTCAGCCGAGAATTTAAATTCACACGCTTCCAGTTATCTTCGGCCTGCCCCACCCCAGGAACATAGATATTGCTAGGTCACATGACAACTTCATTTTTTCTAAAAGCCGGCACGCTGTTTTCTAAGGCGGCTTCCCTATCTAGTCTCCACTCCTACCAGCACCCAGAAGACTTGCAATTCTTCCACACTCTTGTCGGCACCTGTGATGCTTGTCTCTTTGGTCAGAGCCGCCCTAAAGGCTAGGAAGTGGTGTTTCACTTTCACTCTGATGCCTGAGACACGGAGCACCTCTTCTGGTGTCTAGGCCATTTGTATGTGTTCTCTGGAAAGAGCCTTTGATGTCTGAATTAGGCTGTCCTCTTGTTGCTGGTCCTTACACATTCTCTACTGCGGATGCTAAGTGCTTATGAAATATAGGATTTGCTAATGTTTCCCTCAACACTGTAAGTCATCTCACTTTACTATCATTTGAAAGCAGTCCTTAGTATAATTTATTTCTTTTTATCATTAATGCTTAGTATCATATCAAAGAAGGTATTCTTATTTTTTTTTAAAATATTTTCTATGGCTTATTTAACTTTATTTTATGTGCATTGGTGTGAAGGTGTCAGATCCCCTGCCACTGGATCTTCAGACAGTTGTGAGCTACCATGTGGATGCTGGGAATTGAACCCGGATCCTCTGGAAGAGTAGTCAGTACTCTTAACCACTGAGCCATCTCTCCAGCCCCTAAGAAGGTATTCTTTAACCCAAGGGCATGAAGATTTATTTCTGTTTTTCCCTAAGAGTCATATAGTTTCAGCTTTTAATTTGGGCCTATGACCCATTTGGAGTGAATATTTAATAATAAACAGTATGAGGTAAGGGTCTAACTTAATTCCTTTGTATGTGGTTAAACAGCAGCAAAATCTGCTGAATTTCAACTGATTTATAAAGAATATTTCAGCTGGGCGGTGGTGGCACACCCCTTTAATCTCAGTACTTGGGAAGTAGGGCCAGGGAGATCTCTGAGTTTGAGGTCAGCTTGGTCTACAGTGCAAGTTTCACGACAGTCAGAGCTACATAGTGAGACCTTATCTCAAAATAATAATAACGCCATTATTGTTATTGTTATTTTACAATTATATATTTATTTGTGTGGAGAGTAGGTGGAGAGGTCAGAGGACACACTCGGTTCTTTCCCTTTAGCTTGTGGGTCCCAGGAACTAGAGTTCCTGGGCTTGGCCTTAAGTGCTTTTACTAAAGAAATCTAGCTGGCTTCCCAAGTGTTTTAAAACACACTTCTAATTAGGAATCCCATAAATTCTAGTCCGATGTGTTCACTTTATAGATTAAAAAAAGAATTATGCTGAGAAATATTACCTTAAAAGCACTCTATCTGGTACCTAAAGAGTGGTTGAAAGAAGGTAATTTTGCTCTTATTTGGATTTCAAACATTAGACTGTCAAGGACGAGCAACAGAAAAGTATAGAGTGTAATTACCAAGAAGCGACTGACTACGTCACATAGGGTGATCTAAACCAGGACTCACCACAGAGCCTCACTGGGCAGAGCGGGCTGCCTGAGGAAATGAGACTCTGTCACAGACGCCTCTACACAGGAATGCCGTGGGCAGCTGCAGGAGCTACCGGGAGTGGGAAAACTGCAGGTGGGAACAGGAGCGGAGGCCATGGCAGAGCTGCGGCCAAGGCAAAGACTTGATCAGGCTCAGGGTGCTGGTCCTGAGGAGGCAACCAGCAGATCCATGCTTTAAAAATGCGGTCAACTGCTTTTGGATGATGGGTCACAGGAGGAGGAGCCCAGAAGTTCTTAGGAGATTCTTGCGACATCTCATGACAAGGGCCTAAAAAGTAGAATCAGTTCACAATCAGTTCTTAGAACTCTTGATCTTGACGGGTAGATATGTTCTGAACTAGAAGAGTGTCTTATTTTTGTTGTTGTTTGTTATGTTTTTGTTTTTTTTAAATCTTGCTCTGGAATACCAGATGGGGAGAAGGCTGAAACAAGCTCTCCCTTGAGTGCCCCAGCCCCAGCACAGCCATCAGCCTTGCCCTGGCAGAAGTACCCCTTCGTGTTCCCCACCCGGTCCTGGAAAGCATTTATTCCAGTTTATAGCCTGTCCCTATGCTAAAGTAAGCACGTAGAAAGAGGAAACAGAACATGTACACCCTGGACAAAGAGGAGAGAGTGTGGGCAGGGGCTGGTCTTCATAGACTGTGGTCAGGGGCTGGTCTTCAGAGACTGTGGGCACGGGCTAGTCTTCAGAGAAACTGTTGGCAGGGGCTAGTCTTCATAGACCATGGGCAGGGGCTGGTCTTCATAGACCATGGGCAGGGGCTGGTCTTTATAGACTGTGGACAGGGGCTGGTCTTCAGAGACTGTGGGCACACGCTGGTCTTCAGAGACTGTGGGCAGGGGCTGGTCTTCATAGACCATGGGCAGGGGCTGGTCTTTATAGACTGTGGACAGGGGCTGGTCTTCAGAGACTGTGGGCACACGCTGGTCTTCAGAGACTGTGGGCAGGGGCTGGTCTTCATAGACCATGGGCAGGGGCTGGTCTTTATAGACTGTGGACAGGGGCTGGTCTTCAGAGACTGTGGGCACACGCTGGTCTTCAGAGACTGTGGGCAGGGGCTGGTCTTCATAGACCATGGGCAGGGGCTGGTCTTTATAGACTGTGGACAGGGGCTGGTCTTCAGAGACTGTGGGCACACGCTGGTCTTCAGAGACTGTGGGCAGGGGCTGGTCTTCATAGACCATGGGCAGGGGCTGATCTTTATAGACAGGGTCTGGTCTTCAGAGAGACTGTGGGCATGCACTGGACTTCAGAGACTGTGGTCAGGGGCTGGTCTTTAGAGACTGTGGGCACGTGCTGCTCTTCAGAGAAGAGACTGTGGGCACACACTGGTCTTCAGAGAGACTGTTGGCAGGGGCTGGTCTTCAGAGGTGGGAAAATGCAGACTAGAATTAACCTCTAGACTTTGGTGTGTCTGACCCAGAATGAAGACCTGTCTGTTGATCGTGCTAGTTCACACGGCCTTGCTCTCCTGGCTTGTGGCTTCTCATGAAATAAAGAAAGTATACCATCTCTGCAAATACTTCCAGAACCATGTTTTCCTTCTTGATGACGCTGTGCCAGTAAATGGGCCAGTTCTTCAGAAAGTGGAGGCTTTAACGTTAGTCTTCCACGTTCCCCGGAGGATTCTGGGACCGGCCAATAGTACCAAATCACCTTTATTTGTCTTAGATGTGAAGTTCTCAAAAGACTTGTAATTTTCCGAATGAAAAAAGAAAAGGCTGCCTCTAGTTCTAAGACAACTTCTCTTTTCTTTGCACCCAGTTCACCTGTGTCTTCTTGTGGCGTGTGAGCCAATCTACCGAGGTACCCTGGCAGCAGGAGGGTGAGCAAAGACAGGCAGAAAGCCTCAGTAGGCAAGCTCCGAGTCCACCGTCAAGCAGTAAGTGGCCCTGACCCTCGAGGAGCCTTAAGAATGTCTGAGAAAGCAGCTTCTATGGAGGAGTGGATGTTGCAAGCAGAGGTGCCAGAGACAGGACGGGACCTGGAGAGAAACAGGCATCCAGTCTGCTTCCGAGCAGTCCCCGCCAGCAGGCACTGTGTTAGAAAAGTGATGGCCACAAGCCGCTTAGGAGCAGCCTTCTGTCCCTGATTGGTGACAAAGACAGAAATAAATCTGCAATTAACAATCTCAAAGGCATACTTTCATCACGGGCACTTAGGAGAAAGGAAACAGGGCTGACATAAACTTTGATGTAAATGCAGCTTTTACTGGTTTTTTTTTCCCTTTCCCCCCCCTTCTTTTAGTGATCTGACACCTTCTCCTTGACAGAAATAGCAGCGTATTAATTCTCTGCTAAACCTTCTCCTGAAATGTGCGTTTATGTCTGGCATGACTTTATCTCCGTGTCACCTGGTCCTGCCCCCCACATTCCTGTTCCTCCTGGTAACACCCACCCAAATTTCAACACATTTTCCCCTCACAAATTTAGCATTAGCTTAAGTCACTACCTATATTTAGAGCGTTCCTTCATCCTTTCTCCAGTATAAAGGACAGCTGCAGTAATGGGCGTGTTTCGTTGAGGAAGAAAAAGTGTGCATTTTTTTGATGGGTATGTTTAAACACATCTCTTGTGTGTGTGGATGTGGCATTGACAGATTTGGGGGACTATGAGAACTCTACATTGGTCAGAAAGTAAGCAGGCAGCATTCCTCACTTTATTATGTGAGCTCCCCACGCAGTCTGTCATGTGGAATTTGTGTGGGATCTTATTTACTATATTACAAAAGCTGTCCTTCGTGTGTATTTATGCAGGAGAGAAAACAGGCCTCTTTTATGTAAGTCAAATGGCGCTTCAGAAACTATTACTCTGGAATGTCTGGAAAGCGTTCCATGGTTTCTGGATCCCCTGAAAAATATAATTTACTTCTCACAACACGTTAACAAGGGCAAGGTGTATGTGATATTAATGCAGCCTTCTGGCTGGTGACCAAGCTGCTAGGCCTGTGGACGGAGATCCACTGGCAGCAGGAGGTAAGGCACCAACCAGGGACAACCAGGAATGGAAGACAGAAGGATGAGGAGGTCACTGCACTACCCCCAGAGAGTCACCAGCAGTGACCCTGGGCACTCAGGGAAAGGTGGGGACCTCTTTCCTGGTGGTATCTTCCCATCTACATGGATGCGTCATGGTGCCATGCTTCTAGTTGCTTCCAAGTTCTTTGAATCCATCTCCATCGTGTTGACTTGAGACATTCATTTAAGACAAAAAAGACAGACTATGTGCAATATAAAATGAAGGAAGGGAGAGCGGCTACTGCTGTTGGAATGACCCAGGAAGTTTAACCCATCAAAGCTGATCAAGACCCAAAACTCACCTGCTGTTTGCAGTCAGTGGGAGAACTAGTCATTTTAACTACAAAACCGAAATGCTACTTATGAGAAAAAAAAAATCAAATCAAAGAAACAAATTGTTCATGCTTCTGATAAGGTCACACTCATCATCATAATCATACACTTTATGATTATGACCTTATCGGGAAGGCCTAAGCTACACATCTGTCGAGGCTGGAAACATCCCCCTGCTTTTAAACAGCCTCAGCTCCCACATGGCTCATGTGGGCTCAGGTCAGTGGAAAAATATTTCTCCCCCTCGCCTCTTCGTGGGAGTTTTCGTAGCTTTCCATTCTCTTTCCGCGGGTTTGCTGGGTGTGGACGTTCTCTTGAAAACTGTCTCAGGATATAAAAAATTTGTTCTACAAACACTTAGAAATATTAGCCGAGGACTGCAACCACAGCTCCTTGCTATCTCTCAGCGGAAATACCATCCGTTAGGTGGGGGTCGGCTCATTCTGGTCAGCGGCTGGCCAAAGGCTTAGGGTAAAACAAAAGAAACAGGGCTGAGAAGACTTCTTTCCCATCTCGGGCACTACAGCTTTGTGTAAAGTCCACAGGTGAGCTCTGAGGGTCATGAAGACATCACTACTCCCTCAGGTCCCAGGAGCAATGACAACATGCAATAAACATTTACGGATTTAGAGGAAAAGAAGGAAAAAAAAATAAGCCAATAAAGGAGCTGCCTAGGCCACAACTCTGGTGCCCACCAGGTTCTCAATATTTAAGACAATGGAGCCTTTCAGCAAACCAAGTCAAGATTAAATTTCTTCAAGGTTCCTTCCACGGCTGGTTCTGGGGACAGGAAAGATTTTGCTAGCAAAGTTTATGGCTTCCTTCATGGTATAATACATCAGGATAAAAACAATATAAAGCCAGAGAAGAAATCAACAAGATTTATCAGTGGATCGAAAGAAAGACTTGAAAATATGGAAGGGGAAATAGTTCATTACAAAGACATACAGTAAACATCCATAACTATAAAGTCAAGTCTTTCAAAAATAAGAAAAGATTACTTAATAAACGTGGTTAATGTGATAACTCTGTGAAAGATGAGGAAAGTTGGATTCCTAACTCCTTGTTCTTACCAAAATTAGTTTCAAACAGATCTTGTTTTTTATATGTAAAGAGAAGCAATAAGAATAAGAAGCAAGCCAGGCAATGGTAGTGGTGGCACACACCTTTAATCCAGCACTGGGGAGGCAGAGGTAGGCAAATCTCTGTGAGTTCTAGGCCAGCCTGGTCTACAGAGCTAGTTCCAGGACAGTCCAGGGCTACATAGGGAAACCCTGTCTCAGAAACAAACAAAAAGAGTAAAGAGTAAATACCTGAAGAATGCAGGAAACAATACCAGACTCCAGCCACAAATGAGACATATGATTCCAAGAGCTGCCTTCCCTAGAGAGAAGCTGTGTGCTTTATCCTCTGTGGGAACATTCTGGAAAGGGCCTGGGAAACGCCCACAAGACCCTGTTCTGGGGACTGTCCATGAGCTATAACATGTCTGGTGGATTTAGCAGTGCTTATTAAAATGTAGAAACCATATATCTCCGCAACCACAGCCACAGAGACTTACCCCACACTCCCAGGACCCAAGGCTCCCCACTCAAGGGTCAAGGCTGAAGAAGAAGCCCTGCCTGTCACTCACACTCAATCAGGTCCGTGCTCCCACCCCACCCCACTCCCTGCAACTGGCACTGTTCTTTATGAGGACTGAAGACTCCCTCACACCCAGATCAAATGACCACCCTAGCCCTATGGACCCCAGCTCGCTATGATGTGAACCCACAGCATCTTAGGGCTGGATGTGACGCTTGCATCTTCTAGAGCCAGGCTTGAGTTATTTGTTGAATGAAAAACCAAGTGAATGAATGGTGGGTAAATGAGGTAAGCCGCCTATGTTGAATGAATGCATGTGTGAAGCTATCTTAGTTGGGGTGCTGGTGGGTAGACTAGAGCCGGGACTGGCACTTTCACAATAGGTGAAAGTCTAAAAGAGGACAAAGATGCACAGCTTCTATATAGTCTTCTAAGGCACAGACAGTTCAGCTTGGGCATGAAGACTATTTTCAAGTATGCAAAATTCCATTACCTTACAGAACGCAGTGCGAGCAGCTGGTAATGAATCATGAAAGTGGCAGGTTGGGTTAGATTTGATGAAACCAAAACCCCTTAAGCTCAGAAGCCTGGCTTGTTAAATAACAATGCTCCTGTAAACAAGCCTGCGAGATTTATTGTGCCCCTGGGAAAGTCTCTGGAATGAACACAGAAAAGGCTTCTGTTGATTAGCCTGTTTAGCTGCAGGCTGAGAACTGACCTAAAAGGGAAAAACTCGGCCCTCCAGATTTTACATAATGTGCCCTTATCAATTCCTGTCAGGAGAAGCTTTCCCCACAGGGCTGGCAGCCACAGGGAGTGCTTCTGCCTGAGCCCAGCACCCCGCGGACCAGAGCCCGCTGGAGAGCAGAGCCCATGGCTCCACCACCAAAGACGAAAGAGGGAGTTTCAGTGAAGGGGAATGCAAAGAGAAGGATAGGGAAATTAATACAACTAACAAGATGATTGTCTCGAGCTCCGACAAAGAACGGAAGCTCTGTCCCAGTGCGTGCTAACCGGCCCAAGGTCAGACGGGAACTAACTGCTGAGGTCCCACCGCGTCTCCTGCCACCTCCCCAGGGCTGGCTCTGCAGCAGGAGGACTCATTTTTCAGAGGCAAGCCCTGGATGGGCCTACATATTTTTACTGGTTAAAGGAAAGATACCCTTCTAAAGAGGACACGGGACATTCATTTAGAGCCACTAACAGAAATCTCCATCAGCACTCCAGGCTCACTTACCCAACTTTTGGGATATTTCCCACATGGTTCTAAAAAAAGGTACACACAACAGGAAGTAAGAGCCGAGAGAGAGAGAGAGAGAGAGAGAGAGAGAGAGAGAGAGAGAGAGAGAGAGAACTCAAAAAAACATGAAAGCAATGGTTGAACTAGAACATTCTAATAAATGTAGATGGAATTCTCAACTGTGAGGGGCATATGGTTTTCCTAGCTGGGCAGTGCTATCTCCACACCAATCCCCTCTCATCTTCCCGTGTGCTCCAGTGGACAAAATCTCCTCTGCTCACCCCTTCCCTTGGATGTACTGAAAAGAAGCTGTAGACTTCGAAGATTCTCCCCTATGATGCCTGGCAGCTTTGTCCAGAGCATCTTTGGTACCCTTGCAGGGGAAGAAGTCTACTGTCCTGAGAGGCCTTCTTGAGAGCCAGTATGTGCTGGTCACATGAGAGACAGGCCCTAGGTGGCCCAGCCACCCTAGCTGAAGCCTCCGCACAGACATGAAGAAGCTACCTTAGAATGCCCGCTGAGCAGGCGTATGGGTCCAGTCCCCATGCCATCAAGTCACAACCCCACAAGACACCCTGACAGGGCACCATCCTCTCACAGGACCAAGAAAGAGAACAGAAATATAAGCTATCAACTTTCTAATAACAAAACACAATTCAGAAGGGTTGGCTGGTCAAACTGCGAGAGAGCGTTCTGGCAGGTTTCTTGCTATGTGACTCTTGGCAGGTACACCAGAATCGTCGCGATGCTATCAAGGAGGTCTTACCACGGGTCACTGCACCATTCTTTGAGAGGAAGGCTGTGGAATTGCTTCTCTATAGGGTGGTATGTTTTGGAGGAGAGCGGGTTGGGTGTACAGCTCACCACTGTAGGAAGGCAGGCCAGGTGGGGTCAGCCGTGGGAGAAGCCTTGTAGGCATGAGAGCATAGGATGGCAGCCATAGGCAGGCCCCAGGTGTCTGTCAGCTGGCTGAAGCCATGGTGATACTGCCTTTCCTATCCAAAACACCGTTCCCAGCCAAAGCTCTGTTGTTTGTTATTGTTTCCTCCAAAGTCTAGAATGTTCTTGGGTCAGAGAAGTTTTTTTTTTTTTTACCATGAGCATAAATCCAGATTTAATTGTGAGATCCTAGATTACGTGGAGGCTCCTTTGATACTTAACTCTCCCCTAAGAGTTAAGACTTATTTTATTTCAGCCTTGAGCCTCAAATTCAGACTTCAAAATATAAAGCAAAGATGAAAGCCCAGACGAGAACAGAAAATGAAAAACAAACAAAAACACATTGTACTATTCAAAGATAGTACAAGGAAAACATACTTCAGATACTGGAGACAGCTGGTGCTCTGCCTCGGTCCCCACAGGTGTCTCAACCCGGTTCTTCCACAGGTGACCCTTCTCTAACACACCCAAGGACACTGGGGACACTTTACCTTCTCTGAGACCCAGGATCTTGAGATCTTTTCTGTCCCCCTCCCTTACTCTTTTGCTCTCTCCTCCTCCCTTCCTCCTCCTCTTCTCTCCTTTCTTCCTTTCCTTCTACTGCATTCTTTCTTTGGTCTCCTTGGATTTCTGAGATAAGGTCTCACTCACTCTGTATCCCTGGCTAGACTAGAAATCAGCTGAACTTCAAACTCACAGAGATCCCCCCTGCTTCTGTTTCCTGAGCACTGGGATGAAAGGTGTGTGCCACCACCGGCGGCATTCTTTCTTTGGACTTTCTTTTCAGATTTTTGAGATAAGGGCTCACTGTGTAGCCCAGGCTAACCCGGAGTTGAAATTCTTCCTGCCTCTCCTGTGGTCTGGAATTATAAATACACACCACCACACCTGACTTCACATTTATTTTTTTTTGGAATTTTAAAAGAACGGTTCCGTGATCTTTGGGTGGTAGTGTATGCTCTAAGCGTGAGAAATATGAAATATGAGTCTTTTTTTTTTTTGCCAAATACTATAGAATACTTGGGACAAGAAATTGAAACCTTTCTATCTCCCCTACCTTGTAAGACTTTTAAGCAAATGCTTTACTCCTCCTCATTCAGTAAAACCCTTTGTTTACACCAAGGCCCACAGCACTGGCACTGTCCTGTCTGATGGCCTAGAGCTGTGACTCTTTCCCCTTGGTTTCCTGCGTGACAATTCTTTGTAGACTAGCTAACTGAACAAGAGTGTAAGGTCAGAGCCCAGCCAACGGGGAAAGGCACACTCACCACCTGAGTTAGAATAAAAACTAAATGTACTTCCGGTGTGTTAGCTCTTCCTAGTGCACCCTCTGGATCAAGAGTCGAGTCTGCCTTCTCGGGATACTTTAACCGGAGCGGTGGTCTCTTTCTTTGTGACCCTAACTTAAGGCAAGAGCCTTAAACTGAAAATCAGGGTGAATGAGCAAAAGCCAGAAGAGTAGCGCAAGCCCTGCACACAAACCTCTTCCTGCTCTGGTCCCCCCCCCCCCCCCCCGCCGGCACCACCCCCTCCAGAGACACCACAGCACAGAAAGGTCCAGTCTCCAGCCCAGCTGTGTCTCACAGTGCCTCTCACCTGCCCACTTCACATGGTAAGATATGGCCTTGACCATAAGCTCTGCCCTCTCGAGACTAAAGCCAGACCCCTTGCCTCTGAGAATCAAGGTGGCAGTGGAGCAAACACACTAGATATTTTAACAGAAAGTCACCTTTGCAATTCCAGGCCATGTTTGAAATCCGGCTCTTGGAACAAAGGGGTCTCCAGCTGGCGCCCGTGAGAACACAATGGGTGGAGGAAAACTGCCCAGGAGTATGTGAGGGCTCAGCAGACACACATCTGGGGTCTTGCTACCATAGAGAGGGCAAGCAATGCCCCAAAGAGCATCAGAGCTTAGGGAGCATGGAATAGCCCTAAGCCTTTCTTAACTGTCTGGTTGGCAAATGAATGTCTTATTAAATAGCCCAACTTTTTAATATATGCCAAATATACTGAATGCTTGTAAGAGATTCTCTTATGTTTTTCAGGTTAAAAAAATTTATTTGGGATATTAGTTGCTCCCGAATATAAAGTTGACAGTCCTCGCAGCCAAAACCTAACCCAGGGGCAGGACACACACTGGGAGGAGGATGCCCTTGCTCCTGGCACCCCAGTGTGGTTGCTGCACCTCTCAAGGGCACTGCTCCTTGTGATGACTGAGTTTCCTTTGTGAACAAAGGAGAGATGGAAGAGTCAGGCAGTGGTGGTGCATGCCTTTGATGCCAGTACTTGGGAGGCAGAGACAGGTGGATCTCTCTGAGTTCCCTCCAGCCTGGTCTACTGAGTGAGTTCCAGGACAGTCAGGACTACACAGAGAAACCCTGTCTCGGGGTGGATGGAGGGCAGGGAGCAAGCAAAAAAGCAAGCATGGAGGACTCTTGCCTTCCCGTCAAGGGAAACTTCAGTATGCTTAATAGTCTTTTGGGGTCTCCTGCTTGAATATTCTCATCCGGTTGCTGTGGGGCACAATCTCCTCTCCCCTGTGTGGGAGATGCAGAAACTGCCTGAAGAGACAAGACACAAGCCCTGGAGTCTGAGGTACAGCCTCTCCTCTCACCATTTCAACACAAACAGGCAGACAGGCATTTCCCTACCCACAAATCCAGAGAGTCTTCTGCCGTGAGACCCACAGACCATTTTTTTTTGTTAACATTTTGTGAAGAGACAAGGAGCGTGAGATGTTGCAGCAGATACAGTAGATGTAGCTCCTACCCAGCAGGGTTGAAAAATCTAAATTAAAACACAGGGATAGGAAAGCCATCCCCTTCTCCTCCTCCTCTTCTTGTCTCCCCAGAGTGTCATGTACAGGCCGTTCCCCTGTTGCACAACTTGGTTTTTAGGATAAGACAATGAGTACCCTGTGACCTTTGAGTGGTGGTAACTGTCATCGGCACAAGAGTGGTGGCAATGCTAAAGACACGTGGTCACTCTAATAAAGCAGGGTCTAATCCAGGGCAAAAGGGGAGCTGAGTCATGGCTTCCTTTCTCTCTGAGGAGAAGAGAAGGCCCCCATGGGGTGACAGGGAGGGAGTCCCTGTTGTGAACTGTCAGAGCCGGTCCCCACAGCAGGGAGTGGGGGATGGCAAAAGCAGCAGATTGCTGTTCCAGGATGTGATTGAGACTGGCATCATCCACCACGTGACCAGCCTCCACAGGCAGGACTCAGAGACAATGCCCTGGGTTGAGAAAGGAAGTCACCCATTGTGAACCAGAAGAAACCTCAGCAAGTTGTTTGGGTTCTGACCTTCTGTGAGCTGACAAAATGGCCCCGCAATGAGCAGAGAGGCTTAGTCCATCCAAATCCATTGCTCGGATAAACTTCTGAGCAAAAGGGAGGAACCAAAACCTGGTGTTAAATAAAGGTAGAATGTTTAACTTTTGCTTCTCAGCTTGACTGCGAACGTTTGAGACAAAAAACATCTAATTTCCCCACAACACAGAAAATGGCTTTTAAGCAAAACTTAATGCGTAGCTCTATCAGTCTTACTTTTACTTATTTCTTTTTAATTTTAAAAATTGTATAGGTATGGGTGTTTTGCTTGCATGCCTGGAGTCCCAGACAGTTGTGAGCTACAAGGTGTATGCTGGAAAGCGAACCCAGTTCCTCTCTGAGACAGCAGCCAGTGTTCTGAAAAGCTGAACCATCTCTCCAGATGCCAGACTCACATCTATTGATATCATTGATGCTTCCAGTAAAGATTGGCCAATGTCACAATGTAAAGGTTGGTAATTAAAACTGAATAAAATTTACATACATAAATTTCCATACCTAACGCAAAGTCACTGGGGTAAATATAGAGCTAATAGAAGAAGCAATAATACCAATTAACATGATCTTTTAAAGGTGTTAAGTTTCCATTCTCCTTGGAAAGTAACGTGGAGTAAGCAAAAAGCTGGCTGGCCAAAGGGTGAAACCTATTAGAGAGGATTTTTTTTAAAATCTTAAATGTAGGCCCAGTCTTATCTTAAGTGCTGGCCCACACCCATGAGTCACCCAGCAGTTCCTGTAAGGATTGCTAAATTCAAGTCTGGTCACTCACAGGGACTCCCAGCAAAACACTTCAGTGCAGCCCTGATGAGCACTCACAGAAATGGAGGACAGCGAGCCTTTGGTTGGCTTTCTAGTCAAAGTCCAAGAGCCTTTTGGCATGTTTGGTTGTCGGGTGCTGGGGGATCAAGCCTGAGGCTAATGGGTGCTAGGCAAGACATCCACCAGTGGGCTACTGCCACGGACTACGGTCAGCCCTCTGTGCTCTCTGCCTGCAGTCTGAATACCTGCAGCTAGTCAGCTGGGCGAGCCCTGTTAACTAACTGCTCTGGAGATGCCATGTTCAAGTCCATGAATTCTCCTCCCGATGTCCAGGATATGATTCGGTTCTCTTTCTAATATTAGAAAAAGAGTGTCATCATTTTTCCCTGAGAGATGGCATTTCCAAGAACCTGAAATAGCTATTCAGTCAAAATTCTGTATGTCAAGACACATGAACCCCACATTTCAAATGACTCATACTCAAAGTGGCTAACAGCAGCCACACTGAGAAGCCCAAAAGGCTCCAAGGACAGTGCTGTTCCATATAATGAAAGATGAGTCTGTCTGCACTCCTGGCTCACAGGAGACACGTTTTTCAGAGTTGTTTATTTTATTGTATGAGTGCTTTGCTTGCAAATATGCCTATATATCACATGTGTGTCTGGTGGTCACAATAGTCTTTGGATTGCCTAGAACTGGAGTTATAGAAATTGTGAGCCACTGTGTAGGTAATGGGAACCGAATCTGGATCTGGAAGATGATTTGTTTAAGAAACAAATACACTGACATTTTGTTTGCTAATGTGTTGAGATGGGGTCTTAATTATGTTGCTGTAGCTGGCTTCAGACTATGCTCAAATGATCCTCCTGCTTCAGCTTCCTGGGTAGTTGGAATGTCAGCTTTTAAAAGTTTTAAAACTTACATTTATATATTATATGCATGCCTGTGTATGTATGAGAGTAGCAGGTGATGGAGGTGGGTCTTGTATCTTATCTGTTGCTTTCATTGGTTAACTAATAAAGAAAACTGCTTGGCCTGATAGGACAGAAAATTAGGTAGGC
>NC_022023.1:27513672-27517770 GCF_000317375.1 Microtus ochrogaster | reverse complement strand
GGGTGGTGGGAAGCAACCCCGCCACTCCTAACACAACAAGCAGGGAGCACATGCATGCCCCAGCATTCATGTGGAGGTAGGAGAACAAGCTACAGGAATGAGTTACTTCTCTCCTTGTGCCATTCATGTCCCAGGCATCCAGCTCAGGTTGCTGGCGTGGCACCCGACACTCTTACCAACTGAGCCATCCTCTTGGCCCTCCCCTTACTCTTTTTCCCTCCTCTTAGAATTAAAAGTGCAAGTCCTGGAGGGAAGGCTCCGTGATTAAGAGCACTTAGTGCTCTTGTAAAGGACCCCGGGTCCATTTTAACATTACAAAACAAACAAACAAAAAGTGAAGGTCCATTTTTTAAAAGCCCACTCACAGAGACTACCAAGTGCCATCTAAACTATAGCCCCTGGCTAGCCTCTCCCCCCCCCCCCCAGGATGAAGGCCTGGGGAGAAGGTGAAATAGTCACAAACAACTCTTTCACATTTTGAAGCCAGACCATTCTGACAGAACCCTGTTTTTAGAAAAGCCGGGCCGTGGTTGACTATATAACAACAATGTGTCCTCAGAATAGAAGACTACAGAAGGAAATTAAGGAAGTCTCTGGAAGCTTTCTTGCCAAGGTTCTCTGTATAATTTCCAATCAAGCACGTAAACAGCTGACATGAAAAACGACTTCCCTTGTATATACATCTGGTCCATGCTTGCTTATGCAATGCAGCCATTACCCTCACCAACAGGAAGCTGGCGTGGGGGAGAGAGGCGCTGACCTCAAGGAGTACAGTGGGAGTCGAGGTCTGTAGGGCAGATCCAGTCTAAGGCCAGGGGCTGGGAGGGGCACAGGCACTAGGGGTGAACTTAAGATGTGACCCGTTCTTTCCTGCATGCCCATGCCTCTTCTAGGTCCCATCACGCTGATTCACAGGCAAGTGGTTAGAACAGGACACCATTCCAGTGGTCAAGAAACACCCAGGGAGGGCTGGCAGCTGAGAAGAGCCCTCCGTGGTGTGGCCTCAGTTTGTCTGACCTCCTGGCTGTTGGCAACACCAAGCCTCGGCTCCTCCCTCATCCTGCCCCTGCAGTTCCTTGAGGCACATTCCTGGAGTCTCCCAGAGCTTTGAGAGCCCCACTCCCCACCCGCCTCCTTTTTAAAAAAATTTTCTTAGGTTTGCATTCTTTTTTTATGAGAATTTTTTTTTTTTAAAAAATACCAATCCAAATTCCCACTCCCTCCCCTCCTCCCATCCCCTCCACAAATCCTCCCACTCCATCCCCCTCTAATCCTCAGAGAGGGTAAGGCATTTTGCTTTGTGGAAAGTCTAAGGCCCTCCCTACTACATCCAGGCTGAGTAAGGTATACATCCAAAGAGAATAGGATCCCCCAAAGCTAGTACAAGCAGTAATGATAAATCCCAGTGCCACTGCCAGTGGCCCCCTCGGTCTTTCCCAGCCATACAACTGTCAGCCACATTCAGAGGGACTAACTTGGTCCTATGCTTGTATTCTAAGGCTGTGTTCATGACCACACTGTCAGGGACAACGTTTTCAGTGGTTTCAAACGACACCCAAGTGTTCTGAGTAGCGTGTGCGTGTCTGCTCTGGCAACAGCACACGTGACATCAGTCGGGTGAACCACATCCATTGGGCTGCAGTGACAGGGCTGTGCCCTCATACCCTCCCTCTTCTGCCCATGGTTTGGACCACTTTACAGGGCTAAATGAATGGATAAGAAAGGCAACAAAGAATGTTCTTCTGGGTTAGCCTTTCTGAAGCACTTTAAAAGGTAAAATAAAACTGAAACTCAATTAATGTTCTCAAACAGCTAGGCATGGTGGCATAGGCCTGTAACCCCACAACTTGGGAGGCTAAAGCCGGAGGCCTGCCATAAGTTCAAAACCAGCTGCTTTATGAGTGTCCTGGTTTCTTTCCTGTTGCTGTGATCAAAGGGTTTATTCTGTTTTACAGTTCCACAGAGAGTTGACAAGCAGGAGCAGGAAACTGGCTGATCACATTGCAAACACACACAGGAAGCAGAGAGAAAAACAACAGGGCCAGGGTATCAAAGTTCAAAACCTACCTCAGAGCAATGAACTCCTTCCCTCGAAGAAGGTTTTACAGCCTAAAAAAGAGCACCACCCAATACCCTAGCTGTACTCATAGAACCTTCATTCAGTAACCGAGGGAAGCAGATGCTGAGATCCACAGTCAAGCATCAGGCTGAGCTCTGGGAATCCAGCTGAAGAGAGGGAGGAGGGAATACGTGAACGAGGTGTGTGTTTCGGAGTGGGGAGGGGGGAGTGTCAAGATCATGATAGAGAAATCTACAGACAGCTGAACCAAGCTCGTGGGGAACTCACAAACTCCAGACCATCAGCTGTGGATCCTGCGTGGAACCAAACTAGGCTCTCTGCATATGGGCAACAGTTGTGTAACTTGGTATGTCGGAAGGGTTCCTGGCAGTGGGACCAGGATCCATCCCTGGGGCATGAGCTGGCTTTTTGGAGCCCATTCCCTATAGTGGGATACCTTGTTCAGCCTTGATGCAGACAAGGGGAAGGGCTTGGTCCTGCCTCAACTTGATGTGCCAGGCTTTGTTGAATCCCCATGGGGGAGGCCTTACCCTTTCATAGGAGTAGATGGGCATAAGTTGGGGGATAGGCAGTGTGTGTGTGTGGGGGGGTTGGGAGGGGAAACTGTGGTTGATATGTAAAATAAATAAATTAAAAAAAAATCAGCACCACCAGCTGGGGAGCAAGTGTTCAAACATGCAAGTCTATGGGGGACATTTTACTTAAACCATAACAAACATGAGCATTAGGCCACTCAAGGGGCTTCAAAGTAAGACCCTATCTCAAAGACCTGAAAAATAACAACAAATCTCTCAACTTTCTCGGAGGCAGCCCAATGATGGAGTAATGTTTCCCTAGCACCAAGCCCTTAACCAAACTTGTTTCTTAGTAGAATGAAGTTAATGTCAAAGTCAGAAAAATAATGGTTGCTTCATATTGTTGTTTTCTTCTTTTGCCGTATCTTTAATAATATTTTTGATATAACATATTTCAATAATTCAGCGGTCTCATTGTGCATCTTCATTAAATGATAAAAGAGTAAGCATTCTTGTCCATGGAATAGTACCTCCTCCTCCTTCCAATTTTACCAAGGTACAGCTAATACACAAAGAACTGTACATACGTAGCATGCAGTTTGGTAGATAAATGCCCACGTAGCATCATTGTAACCTGGTAATGCATGCCTCTAGCATCTTCTCCCCCAAAGTCCCTGCCAAGCTCCTTGGGCTTTGCAGTTTTGCTTCTGCGGTGGGAACACTTGACCTCAGATCTGCCCTCTCTGGTTTTTGAAGAGCACAACATCATATTGTTAATGTAAGTGCTATGCTGTTCTGCAGATCTCAACTTACCCATCTTACACAACTGAAACCTTACACCCACTGAAGCACAGCTGTCCTCTCCCCACCCACCTCCAGCACCAGCAGCACGCCAGTTTCTGGCAAACACTACTGTATCAACTTCGCTTCTATGGGCTTGGTTATCAGAGATGCCTCACGGGAGTGGAACCACAAAACATTTATCTTTCTGTGTCCAGCTTATTTCACTAAGCATAATGTCTCCAGTTTTATCTATGTGGCAAATGGTAGATTTCCTTTTTGCCTTTTTTTTTTTTTAAAAAAAATAAAGCAGAATAGTATTTGTTTTACAGACTGCATTTATTATCAGTTCATTTGTTGAGAGACAGTTGGTTGATGCTATGTTTTTAGCATCAGGAATAATGAATGCTGCAATAAGCACAAGATCTCTTTAAGATACTGAACTGGCCGGGCAGCAGTAGCCCATGCCTTTAATCCCAGCACGAGGGAGGCAGAGGCAGGTGGATCTCTGTAAATTTGAGGCTAATCTGGTTCACAGAGTGAATGCCAGGACAGTCTAGACAGAGAAACCCTGTCTCTAGATACCCCTCCCCCACAAAAAAAGATACCGAATCCAATTCTTTTGGTTATATCTCCATTGTTGGGATTGCTAAATCATGATGTCTAGTGGTGGGATTGCTGAGTCATGATGTCTCCAGTGGTGGGAGGGATTGCTGAGTCATG
>NC_022023.1:27511903-27512844 GCF_000317375.1 Microtus ochrogaster | reverse complement strand
TGTAGACCAGGCTGGTCTCGAACTCACAGAGATCCACCTGCCTCTGCCTCCCGAGTGCTGGGATTAAAGGCGTGTGCCACCACCGCCCGGCTGACTTAGACTTTTTTGAGTTGATCATGTTTTTAGTTTCTTTGAGTTGATCGTAAGAGTTCTTCTGGCACAGGGAGCTAACCTCATCAGATACATAGCTGGCCAGCATGTTCTCCCTCGGTGGAGGTTGGCCTTGGACTATGCTCATAATTCCCATTGTTTGTTAGTTACATTCTTTAGAGACAGGCAGCACTTAAGGACAGTTAACTCAGCCTCATTTCCCTAGTTCAGATCCTACTGGTCTCATGGTTTAATTTACTCTTTATGTCTGGCTTGCTAGTCTGTTAATCTTGCATAATATTAACTGAAAGAGACAATAGAGTGCCCATTAAAATTTTACCCACGGGTTCAGATGTGTCTCAGAGGCGACATGCTTGCTAGGCACATATGAGGTCCTGGCTCAATCCCCAGAACTGCACACACACAAACAACAGCAAAACCATGCAAATATCATTTTTATCCTCTTCTCCCAGTGGACGAGAATTGGTCCACTGAACAGATTAATACTGTTCAGGAAGCTTTATGGTTGTTTATCAGCAATTCTTAGATAACTCAGGGAAATGATGCTCAAAGCTGTTTCTGAACAACACAGTGGTGTAGTTTCAGCAGCCGTCTGTTTCCTAACACTCTGTATTTACTGGTTCTGAAATACTTTCTGTGCTAGGGACAGCAAGGCATTCAGGGGTGTGGATTTGCATACAAGAACTCCTATAGTGGTAGTCGGTGTTTATATTTCATTGAGTCGGTGATTATTGAACTCAGATTGCTACGCTCGTGACGAAAACTGAAATTTTTATTTTTGTAACACCTAACATCAACTCCTGAGACAGCTTCAAACACAATGTTGAATG
>NC_022023.1:27494515-27511516 GCF_000317375.1 Microtus ochrogaster | reverse complement strand
CCAGGATGCTCAGTGACATCACCCCCACCCCTACCCATGTTCAGGCTACCCCTAAATTGTCCCCAAGAGACCCAGTGAGCCTTTTGTTTGTAGTTATTCCAACAACAGGGACATGGCAGTGTTTTTTATCATATGCTTTTCATTGGTGTTTGTGTTCTGGAGACAAGGGGAGAGATGCCAATAGACTAAGTTCTGCCTTGGAGCAGACTTTAAATATGAAATGATTCTCCTGCTCTCATTG
Source organism: Microtus ochrogaster (assembly GCF_000317375.1). Taxonomy (NCBI): domain Eukaryota; kingdom Metazoa; phylum Chordata; class Mammalia; order Rodentia; family Cricetidae; genus Microtus; species Microtus ochrogaster. The sequence continues at coordinate 27,511,275 of NC_022023.1, read as the reverse complement.
TACACATCACCAACCAAGGACTTCAGTTTCATTTGGAGACTTCAGAGGCATCAATAACCTTCCTAAACATGGTTTTGTGACTTTCATCCTAGATGACTATACAAACAAATCACTCAATGGATTGTGGAAAATGGGCCATGAGATGACCAGGAGGCACATGACATCATGCACAAGAGGGAACAGAACCCAAATTCAATTTGTCACTTGGGATAAGTAAACAATTTCTAATTGATAGAGTTGGCTGGGTTAACTGTTCTGGGCACAGTGAAGAGCAACTATGTTCTTCTGTGCTGTGAGAAAGCCCCCACCACCACCAACGACCCTCCCTAAATGAAGAATCCAAGGCATACTGCAGACTTTTTAAAACCTGTGATGGTTTCTTTGCTCTAATGTCATTGGTCTCTCCCCACTGTCCATTTTGATCTAGTGACTTCTAGGACTCATTCCAACAGGGAGTAAAACTCTTTAAGAAGGGTGGTTTGAAGAAACTTCTATTTCGTCGAAAGAAAGATGTCCTGAGCCTTCAAGATCATTGTTCCTGATAGAAAAGACACTGTAGTTTTAGCACAGTTGATTTAGTATATTGGTGGTTCTGTTTGCATGTTGAAAGACAATCTCTCTCCATAGTTATTGATATTTAGGCACTCACAGCAATCCTCCTGCCTCAGCCTCCCAAGTGTTGGACCATCAGCCCTGGTTTGATAGACCCTTAACAAGATGACCATGCTAAAGACACTTCTGGTTCATTTCAAGTTATCTGACACCTCAGGAAAACCTGTCTGCTCTGCGCAACCACTGTCAAGGGATTTCATTTGGAATTAAAGATTTTGTTCATCCACATGCAAGGCCTGGGTTGCCTTGAGGCTGGGTTGGCTCTTGAGGCTTAAGAAGTTTGTAATTGAGAATCTCAAGGCCTGAGGACCTTGGATAAAGTTCTCAGGAATGGAAGGAATGCAGGTAGCTCACTCCTGACTCAGAGGTAGACCATCCATCCATCCCAGCTTTTGTGCTGTGACTGGGAAACTTACTGACAGAATCTATGGGCAGGTCTCACCTAGGGCTGCCACAGTGACTTTTAGCAGGGACACACTGTGAGTTTGCTTCCTCCTTTTCATCCCAGCATCTTTTATTCTGTCAAAGCCTTAGAATAAAAGGACCAAATGTAAGAGTCTCCTCTTCTACTTCTGACTTTAATTATGAGGACACAGCTAATTTGTAATTAAATCAAAACAAAAGAAACTCTCTAGTGGTAAAAGGAACTGCCAATCCAGTACCAATTTTATAAACCTTTTGGAGTCTGTGGATATATTTTATTAATCAAATATTTATAGCTGTGTTTATGAAAAAATAGAACATTTTTATATGGAGCTTGCTATGTCACAGACTTCTGTGCTAGGAAGTAAAGTCACCACGGCTGTGGTACACTCCTATGTCATTACTACAGTCACCATGGCTGTGGTACACTCCTACGTCATTACTAGAGTCACCATGGTTGTGGTACACTCCTATGTCATTAGTAAAGTGAATCCACTTAGAATCAGGCATCTTTGCAAAGGTTGTAGGGTGAATTCAGTATTGAGAGTTCTCCCCGAATCAAGGCTATTCCACTGACTGTTAGCAAGGAGAATCTGGGCTAGGGGCACGGCTAAGTGATGCAGTTACCTGCCTATTATTCCTGAGTCCCCAGGTTCAATTCCCAGCACCAGAAGGGCAGAACTTGAAGGCAAACCTTCACTTGTGCGGAATGAGAGCTTCCTGCCGAAGGACACCCCTCCTGCTTCCTCTCAGATGTCTGTGAGGTTTGTGGCCTTACATCAGTGCTACTCTCTACCAAGTGGCCTGAAGGGACTGGCTGAGTCACTATCTGGAATAGGAAAGAGAACACATAGACAGCCCTTCTGAGGCTGTGGGTCAGGCTCCCGCAGTGCTGCCCCCAGACTTCCTGTTCACTCTTGGGCCAGTCATGAGCAATGGCTCACTCCACTTGCATAGCTAGAAACCATACCAGAAGCCAGGGCATCAGCACACAACTGTCCTGCGTTTGTAAGCTTTAAGAAACAAATAAAAGAGCGTCCAGCTGGTCTCGTCTGCTTTGCAGCAGTACGTTAAAGGACGTGGAGAACAGGAGGTGGAGGTGAAGTAGAGTGGTCAGTCTTTTATATTGCTGTCTAAAAACATCTGAATGAAAAAGCACTTTAAAAGAATGAAGAAAGACCCCCATTCAAAAACGAAAGTCCTCATCACATATCAAACTCAGACTGTGAAGTACAGGATAGCTTACTTTTCCCCTAAGTTCATTTTGCCTTGGGCTAATAAAAAAAAAAACGGCATCATGTGGACCCACCTGTGGTACCTAGAAACACTGCGGGCTGAGCCTACAGCTTGGAGCTCAGAAGAGGAGATGGAGACATGGGAAGATGGGGATAGGGTGAAAGTCCACAGGTTTCTAAGCCTAACAGCAAGGGGAAAGTTACAGCAGACAGCTTCAGATTTGAACCCCCTCATCATCTGTAACACAGGCTGTGCCTGCTCTCGGTGCCAACAGAAGAGGGTTGGCTCGGATGCCAATCTAAACCACTGTATTTAAACAATACAACAAAGCTGCTTGTGATGGTCCACACCTGTAATCCTAGTACTAGGGAGACAGAGCAGGAGGGAATAGAAAGAAAGTCAAGGCCATTCCTCGCTACTTGGCAAGTTCAAGGCTTAGCCTGGGCTACATGAGACCCTGTCTAAAAAAATTTTTTTATTTTTAGGCCATGTGACATATTTGTGATTCCAGGATGGTCAGTTAAGGGCTAGCTTAGATTTCATAGGTAAAAATGCCTTTAAATATAAGAGTTAAATTCTTTTCAAACAGTTTAGTCTGCTATTAAAAGGCAGAAGACAAGAGAATACAACGTAAGAATTAAAAAGGAAAGTAGTAAGGTATTTTTTAGATGATTTAGTCTATAAATAAAGACAGGAAGCCACCCAATATATAATTTATGGCTAGGTAAACCAGGCATGGTAGTATATGCCTATAATCTTAGACTATGAAGACTGAGGCAGGAGGTTCATTGAGAAGTAGAGGCCAGTGTGGATCACAGTGAGGCTCCATCTCTCACACAAACAGAAGTGGGTGAAATCAAGATACCTACAACAAAATACTAATTACCCCTGGGCATGATGGGCACACACCTTTAATCCCAGCACTTGGGAGGCAGAGACAGGTGGATCTCTGTGAGTACAAGGCCAGGCTGGTCTACACAATGAGTTCTCAAACAGCCAAGATTAAGTAGAGCGAGAGACCCTGTCTCAAAAAAAAAAATACCAAAATGAAAAAACCTAATCAGGAAATAAGCTTCTGCCCCGCTCCTGAAAAATAAAGAACTAGACCAAAACACAAAGCCTAAAATAAGACTAACGGAAACCACGTATTCGGTCTAATTAACCAAAACTGCAAACTTTTGTGAAAAATAATGAAGTCGATACACACATCCTGCCATGTGTGGATAACAATGACTAAAAGATTTCAATTGGGCAGTTTTTCCAAAAATTATTTGTAAATTCACCGTGAAATTTCCACATGTGGCAAAGGAATATAAAAGTCATACACAAAAGCACCAAGTACCAGCATAAAGACTGGCAGGCAGGGAAGTGGCCAGAATACATGACCCAGAAACAGCCCCTATCCACAACAAAGAAGGTCTCAAAAGTCAATCAAAACGACCAAACGGAAAGGGGACACCAACGAGGCAGCAATTCAAATTTTAAAAACAAAAGCGGGGCCCTTCACCCAGGTCCGTATACTAAAATCAACCATATATGATTCTAAAATTTTTGCAGAAATATTTTGTCAAGGCAGAAAAATACAGGCTATTTAAAATACTTCTAGAAAAGAAACCTCTTAGCCAGGCAATAATAGAAAAACATGAAAGGAACAGAGTAACAAACCCTACATTTACACAACTTTCAGCTCTGTTTTTATTCTGATTATAAAAGTAAAATTATAGGCCCTACTGAGTTGGTAGAGTGCTTGCCTAGCAGGTTCACAGCTCTGGCTGGGTCCTTCGCATCACACAGACCAGTGTGGTACAACAAGCCTGTGATCCACGCCTCGGCATGTGAGAGCAGGGGGATCCCAAACACCAGGTCATCTTTAGCTACACGGTGGGTTTGAGGCCACCCACTCCCCCACAAAAATATATTCTGTGCAGCTCCAGTGGAAGACTACAGATGCAACATCTGGTACCCACAGAGCAGTTGTCTCTGCTGGCTTCCCGTACTACCTCGCCAGATGACTCTAAGGTAACTCCGCCCTCACTATGACTGACTCCTGCTCCGTCGCACTCTCTGCCCTCAGACCTTCTAGTCATCACCGGAGGCAGTACTACCTCCGAGAATGCGAAGACCGTCCCCAGATAACAGTGCATTCCTCCAGCGTGAGATCCAAAAGGAGAAATCCTTACCCATTTGTACTTGGACCCTAAGCAGAGATGTAGAACAAAATCAGACTCAGTCATCCAATTTAGCCTCCTGGCTCAGCCTAGCAGTCCTCCTGCTGGAGCTCCCTGCATTATCATTTTTTTTTTTTTTTTCGTTTTTCGAGACAGGGTTTCTCTGTGGTTTTGGAGCCTGTCCTGGAACTAGCTCTTGTAGACCAGGCTGGTCTCGAACTCACAGAGATCCGCCTGCCTCTGCCTCCCGAGTGCTGGGATTAAAGGCGTGTGCCACCACCACCCGGCTGCATTATCATTCTTAAAGAGCTTCAAAGGGGAGTGACTTTATTCCAGTAGCGTCTCAGTACGTGGGACTTGACAGGTAGAGAGAGACAGAGAGACAAAGATAGAGAGAGACAGAGACTGAGAATAAATGAACATTAGAAACATTACCATTTAGAGGTTGTGGCTTTATACCAGTGTTTCTGATTCTCCTGATTCTACAGTCAGATAGCCCCAGGGACACCAGGGTGGACTGATGCTAAGCTCTAAATCATCAGCTTTTCTTCAGGACTAGAGGTGGAAAAGAAGGATGCTTCTCTCCACACCACAGACCCTTGGGGGAAAAAAGTTGATTCTGAGAATTAAAATTAAAAAAAAAAAAGCAATATTTACTCTCTGCTCCCTGAGTGAGATGCAGTGTGAACAACCAGCCTCTTGTCCTGCCACATGCCTTCCTGCTTCCAGAAGGGACTGGTTCTCCCTGCTCTTGCTAGTGTACGTCACCAGAGCAACAACAAGATAACCACGACGGTAGGAACCAAAGGAAATAGCCCCACAGGCCTACTGTGCAGGCCTCCGTGAGTGCACCAGGGTAAGAGGCTATACAACAGGGTTGGGGGGAAGGCGGGAAGAGGGGAAGGGTGGAATCCAGCTTGTGCAGCACACAGAGTGGAGTCTCCTCCCAGCCAATCACTCCTATGCCTGCGGCATTTCTTTAAGGGAAGTGTCTGGACCCTTGAGGCTAATTAGAGGCCATATCCATAACCATGGACTATTAACAATGCAAGGAGAAGCTGGGAAGGGTCTCTGAGGATCCATCCCAGTTCACTAATAACTCCCAGACATTAACTTCAGCTTGTGAACTCATATGGGAAGACCGCAGGACAGCCATTCAGATAACAACTGTGTTTAATTAAACAGAAGCCCCCATCCCGAATATCATAGATACCTAATGGACCACACTAAGCCTATCTCCTATTTTGGTTTTCTCTTGCCTTTTGGAGACTTCCAAAATCCTAAATGCTCTGTCCCCACGATCCTACAGGCTCTTGCCTTCCTGCCATCCTCGCAAATAGATAAAGGTTTCTTCTTATTTGAGGTTTCTGCTCATTATAGTTTTACTGCCCAAAAACGATTCCGGAGATTCACTAGCTGAAATAACCATGTTTCAATAACTAGTTGAAACAGCACCATGAGCTATAAGTAATATAGGAGGTACAGGCTCCATAGATTCAGCTGTTGACACTGCTTCTTGATGCTCAGCCAAGATCTGGAAGAAGGGACCAATGCCTGATAAGATCAACTCACAGGACTGAAGGTACCTTGTGAGACAGATTGTCACACAGAATGCAAAGGCATCTGAATGCCTTCCAGATCCCCAAGAATTAATTTCGTTCCCTCCAAAGATAGAGATGCAATTTTTAACTTGATGTAATTGTGTCATGTGTTCACGCTTCCATGTAATTGTTGGTATGTCTTTCTGTGTTAAGACGGCATGGGAGAAACTCAGCCTGCTCTAGAATTCCCTAAAAAGAAAAAAAAAAACAACCCAAAACTGAATAACAAAACTTATAGCCACTTCATCCTTTCATTTTCACTGTACACTGAAATTATTTTATTTTATTTATTTATGCATATACCTGCTTAAAATGCGTGTGTACATACAAGTGCAAGTGTTTGGGGGCTCTATTAAACAGTTCGTAAGGCCTTATGAACAAGGTACTCTTTTCTTTTTTGTTGTTTCTGTTTCTGAAACAGGTTCTCTCCTGGCTGTTCTGGAACTCACTCTGTAGACCAGGTTGGCCTCACACAGAGATCCTCCTGCCTCTGCCTCCCAAGTACTGGGATTAAAGGTGTGTGTCACCATCAGGATCCTGAATTTCTTAAATCACATAATAATGCTATATTTCATATATTAATGTTTTATAAAACCTTAAGATATGACTTGTTTATATAAAACAGCATTGATGAGACTTGAGTAGGAAATTTAGCCAGGCAATGGTGGTGCACAGCTTTAATCCCAGCACTCGGAGACTGTGAGTTCTCTGGATCTCTCTGAGTTCTAGGCTGGCAACCCTGGTCTACAAATCAACTTCCAGGGTCTAGAGCTACATGGAGAAACTCTGTCTCAAAAAACAAAACAACAAACAAAAAAAAGAGAATATGAAACTTAATACCAGACACACAGATTTTGATAACAATTCCATTTCAAGATAAGTTCTAAAATTAATCAAAATTTCACTTCAATTTTACACTATCCATAGGTAACAGAACAATAATAGTAAATAAAAATGCTTTGTGTTAACTTAAACACTGACTAATATCCAGTAAAATAATTTCATTAGACAAACTGCGATGAATTTCTTTCTTGGGAAAATTCCTAATATGTATTATATAAGCTTTTTTTTATTGATTTTTACTGAGTTCTCCATTTTTCTCTGCTCCCCTCCCTACCTCTCCCCTCCCCTTTGACCCTCTCCCATGGTCCCCATGCTCCCAATTTACTCAGGAGATCTTGTCTTTTTCTACTTCCCATGTAGATTAGATCTATGTATGTCTCTCTTAGGGTCCTCATTGTTGTCTAGGTTCTCTGGGATTGTGATTTGTGGGTTGGTTTTCTTTGCTTTATGTTTAAAAACAACCTATGAGTGAATACATGTGATAATTGTCTTTCTGTGTCTGGGTTACCTCACTTAAAATGATGTTTTCTAGATCCATCCATTTGCCTGAAAAATTCAAGCTGTTATTTTTTTCTGCTGAATAGTACTCCACTGTGTAAATGTAGCACATTTTCCTTATCCATCCTTCAGTAGAGGGGCATTTAGATTGTTTCCAGGTTCTGGCTATGACAAACAAAGCTGCTATGAACATAATTGAGCACATGTCCTTGTGGCACTATTGAGCATCCTTTGGATACATACCCAAAAGTGGTATTACTGGGTCTTGAGGAAGGTTGTTTCCTAATTTTCTGAGAAATCACCACACTGACATCCATAGGGGTTGTACCAGCTTGCACTCCCACCAGCAATATAGGAGTGTTCTCTTTACCCCACAACCTCTCCAGCATAAGTTGTCATCAGTGTTTTTGATCTTGGCCATCCTCACAGGTGTTTTGATTTGCATTTCTCTGATGACTAAGGATGTTGAACATTTTAAGTGACTTTCAGCCATTTTAGATTCCTCTATTGAGAGTTCTCTGTTTAGGTCCGACCTCCATTTTATTTTATTGGATTATTTGTTCTTTTGATGACCAATTTCTTGAGTTCTTTGTATATTTTGGAGATCAGATCTCTGTCTGATGTGGGGTTAGTGAAGATCTTTCCCCATTCTGTAGGCTGTCGTTTTGTTTTGTTTACCATGTTCTTTGCTTTACAGAAGCTTTTCAGTTTCAGGAGGTCCCATTTATTAATTGTTTCTGTCAGTGTCTGTGCAACTAAGGTTATATTTAGGAAGTGGTCTCCTGTGCCAATGCATTCAAGTGTACTTCCCACTTTCTCTTCTATGAGGTGCAGTGTAGCTGGCTTTATGTTGAGGTCTTTGATCCATTTGGACTTGAGTTTTGTGCATGGCGATAGATATGGATTTATTTTCATTTTTCTACATGTTGATATCAAGTTATGCCAGCACCATTTGTTAAATATGCTTTCTTTTTTCCATTTTAAATTTTTTGCTTCTTTGTCAAAAATCAGGTGTTTGAAGGTGTGTGGATTAATATCCAGGTCTTCGATTTGGTTCCAATTATATAGAATTTTTATTAGGGCTGTGATACAGGTAAAATGACAGATCTCTAAGTTTCTTGAGGATCTTTGTTAAACTGCCTTTCACAGTTACAAATTGCAGGCAATTCAACCTGATTGATCTTAATTTACAGATGCACCATTAAGGTACAGAAACTAGAGCCTTTAATCCCAGCACCTGGGAGGCAGAGGCAGGCAGATCTCTACACAGAGAAACTCTGTCTCGAAAAAAAAAAAAAGGAAAAAAAGAAGATACAGAAACTATTGCCCAATCATTCTACCTGAGCGCTCCACCTTCAAAAATCAGGTTTTACAAGGTTCTTAACTTGTCCAATTTAGACTTTAAAAAAATGATTTATGACCCAAGCTGCTGGTGCATGTTTAGTTCAGCCTGTTTAAAGTCTTACCCATCCCAGATCAGGCTCTGTATCATCCAAATCGCAAGTCTTCTACTTCATTCATATTAGATGTCATAACTTAGAAAGGATAGATTTTGAATAAAGGATTTGTGGTGATAGTTTATTTCTTCTCTAAAAGATAAAGCCTGCCTGAAGATCAGAGGGGCAGAGTTAGCCACTAGTTAACTACAGAGTCCAGGCACACACCTTTGTCACCAGCACTTGGGAGGTGGAAGCAGGAAGATCAGGAGTTTAGGGTCGCACTGGGCAACCGAAGATTTAACCAGTCTACAAGAGAAACAGAGCTCACACTTTTGATCCCAGCACTTGGGATCCTGCGCCTTTATTTCCAGCACAAGGGAGATGGAGACAGGAAGGGATATAATTAGGCAGAGAGAGGAATATAAGGCAGAAGGAGACGGGTGCTCAACCCCTCTGTATGAGGATTCCATAGAGGTAAGAAGTCTCTCGAGTGGCTTGTTCCTCTGCTTCTCTGATCTTTCAGCAGTTACCCCAATATATGGTTCCAGGTTTTTATTGTTGAGAAAAATTAGAATTCGCACTACAAGGAGTGTTTAGTGTGATGGGGAAAATGATCTGATCAACATCTTAACTTAAAACTGATAAAAGTTTGAGAGTGGCCAACCAATGACAGGTCCGGGTTGAGACCCATGCCAGAAGAGGGAACCCACCCTGACACAGGCTGGATGGCGAGGATCCAGACGCTGGATAGCACAGACACCTAGGATAGAACCAAACACAACTGGCAAAAAACAAACAAACAAAAAACTGATAAAAGTTATCAAAAACCTTTAATAATTGAAAATAATCTATTCTATCTTATATACTCTCAAACTGTATGCTGCCAATGTGTTTGTGTTTTTATAGTGTTTTCATGGTGCCACAGTGACTTGTAGCCATATGAACTAAAACTGTTCAGTTAGTCCAAATTCTTTTCAGTTCATATTGTAAAGGAAGCCAGGCAGCGGTGGTGCAAGGCTTTGATCCCAGGACTTAAGAGGCAGAGACAGGCAGATCTCTGAGTTGAAGGCCAGCCTGGTCTACAGAGCAAGTTTTAGGGCAGCCAGGGCTATGCAGAGAAACCCTGTCTCATAAAACAAAATAGGGTAAAAATTTGGACACTCACCTATGTCCGTAGCTTCAACTTTCTTGGAGTAATTGATACATTCCCTACAATGGTAAGTAAGCATTGATATGCTCCCCACACTGGTAAGCGCGTACTGATATGACCCCTATAATGGTAAGCGAGCACTGATATCCCCCTATAATGGTAGGCCAGCATTGATATGTTCCCTATAACGGTAAGCAAGTAATTCAAAGAAAAGGAGAGATGTAAAGTGAGGATAAAGATGCAAGAAAAGTATCCTGATGTGGATGCCTTGTGATACCAAATGAAAAGCAAATTCAAGTGAAAAGTTGATGCTAAATACTTGCCTAAAGACCTAAATCTTCACATTTTTTAATATTTTAAAATTTGTTGAAAACAACATTGTCTTTTGAATTGTTGGCATGTTGGGTCTATATTTAAGATGTGGTTTCTTGTGTTCTTAATAAAGCAACTCAAAGACTGTTGCTTTATTAAGAATCAAATGTGTCATTCGGCAGACCAAAAGGAACCATCAATAAATAAAGGAAATAGAAAAAGTTATATATGTCAGGTGGTAGTGGCGCATGCCTTTAATTCCAGCACTCAGGAAGCATAGGCAGGTGATCTCCATTAGTGAGAGACCAACCTGATCTACAGAGCAAGTTTCAGGACAGCCAGCACTGTTATACAGAGAAACTCTGTTTAAGGAAAAAAAATTAAAAATACTATATACAAAAATATATTTCTAATAAAAAATGTTAGAAGGAAAAAAAAGAAGTACCATAGATGTAAATGGATTTGTATAGAGATACTAAGGTAAAGACCGTTACAAAATAAAAATAGAGAGATTAAGACAAAGCCAAAAAATTATTGTCACAAAAAATTAAAACTTAATAGTATAGGTTTGCAAAAACTTTCTTAAAGTATAACGATTTTATATTTCATCCAAATATTGTTTACAGGGCCAGGAGAGATGGCTCAGTGGTCATGAACACTTGCTGGCCGGGCGGTGGTAGGGCACACCTTTAATCTAGCACTCGGGGGCAGAGGCAGGCGGATCTCTGTGAGTTCAAGGCCTACCTGGTCTACAAGAGCTAGTTCCAGGACAAGCTCCAAAGCTACAGAGAAACCCTGTCTCTAAAAAAAAATAACAAAAATGAAAAACAAAAACAAGAACACTTGCTGCTCTTCCAGAAGACCTGAGTTCAGTTCCCAGGACTCATGTTGGGCAGCTTCCAACTGTCTGGAACTCCAGCTTGAAGGGATCAGACACCCTCTTTTGGCCTCCTCATGCACCTACATACACATACACACAGATGAACATATATACACAGAAACAAAAACAAAAAAAAAATATATCTTTTGAAAAGGACACTGCTTATAGATTCTACTGAGTTTCTAGTTGAGAAACTGGATCTTAACAGACTCGAGATTTATTTTAAAAACCTGTCTCTGCCAAGCTTTAAGTATTATGCAACAGCTGAATTTTCAGCCACAATATGTTCTTTGGTACTGCTGTAACCGCCTTCCGGATGTTCAATAATCAGACTTGGCAGTTTAACACAGTGGGAATAGAAGGACTGCCAAGGAAGCCATTTTGGCCTTTCTCTAAGTCTTGGTCCCAGGGGACCCTGAAAGTGTCCTATACCTCTAAAGCCTTGTACACATATGACCTCTTGATCAAAGAGGCAACGGACATCCATAGGCTTGCTTCTAATCAATGTACATTCTACATAGAGGACGGTCAATCCAGAAAGAAATGTCCCCAGTGCTTCTGAAGGAAGCTGCATGGCCAGCAGACACGATCCATCTCAGTTGTTGCTACACTGGTGGAGGGAAACGAAGGAGTCAAGGGGCTCTTCCTACATCCCTTGGAGTAACGCTAAGGAGACTAAGTGACTTCAGCTATAGAAAAGAAAATGGTTGGTTTTGGTCACCTGCATGGTCTTAAATCCCCAGGAGGATAGTGCAGTCGAGGACTAAAGTGACGGGTAGCAACAGAACAAACAGATGTTTCCAGACAGGACTTTACACAGGGCTGTGAGGGCCTGGAGAGGTGGCTCAGCAGTTAAGAACACTGGCTGCTCTTCCAGAGAACCAGGGTTCAATTCCCAGAGTCGACATGGTGGCAGTTTACAACCATCCATAACTCCAGTTGCGGAGGGATCCAGGTCTCTCTCCTGATTTCCTGACACTAGGCAGGTATACGCACATGCAGGCAATACACCCATACACATAAAATAAATAAATCTTAAAAACCCTAAAAACGAAAACCAAGAGAAGATGACTTGGGCCTGACAGGCTTCCCCATTGACCCTGAGTATAGACTATAGACACACCAGACAGGATACTCATAGCCACCAAGTATAATTCAAAATATGTCTGCACATCTGTCAGTGGTGACAACCATACCTTATCTTAAACCATACTTTATTCTCTTAATCTTTTCCACTATTGGGTTCCTTTTAAAAATTCATTGTGAGTTTTGCTATATTTTCAATAGAGTCGCCAGTTTGTCTGTCTGTTTTCTAACAGTCCAAGGGATCATATTCCTGAGAGCAAGTCACACAAGGAGAGCTCCTTGGGACAAGCTTGGTCATGACCTTCTTGGCTCTTGCTCTATTTTGTGGGGAGGAGAGGGGCACTAGTTACTACCTCTTGGTTAGATCTTCTATTTAAAAAACATTTTTCACATTTATTTATTTGTATTGGCTGGGGATGGGTGTGTGCTCCATGGCATTGCATGTGGCGTGTGGAGATCACAAGACAAGCTATAGGAGTAAGTTCTCTTCGTCCACTGCGCGAGCCCTGGGAATCGAATTTACAGGGGCCTTCCTTGTATTTGTGTGTGTGTGTGTCTTCCAGGATAAGTGACAATTTCAAGTTACACTCCTTATGATGCCAGGAATCCAGCCAGTGTCTACTATAGGAAATGAAAAGCCTCTCCAGCCAATAGAGAAAGTAGCAAGAGAGTTTTGTGGTCCTTCTAAGGCAGGAGCCATGGCACTCAACAGCATGAAAGAAGTTATATAACACAGACTGACCCTTCTGCTCCCCTCAAAGGGTTTATAGGAGCACCGCTGTCAGGGTAGACTTGTGGCAGGAAGGAGCATAGAGACTGGGTAGAGAGGAACATCAAGATTAACAAATGAAAGACGCCAACTGGCAGAAAAAGACAGGAAGCCCTTCCCTGTCTGGACCACACACAACAAACAGCCGGCGGTAGACAAACCTGGAAGGGCGGGTTCGAGATAAGCAGACCTAGGAAGGGTCCCAAGGCTCACGGCCTCTCCCAGCCCCAGCCTTTCTGTTTAGTAACAGTTGATCTCGGCTTCTGTTATTAACTGCGTGCACCTGAGGCAAATGTCTTTCCAGGGCAGAAGGTTCTGGACACAAGCAGGTGCCCACTGGACTTCCTGTCTGCCTGCCTGCCTGTCTGTCTGTCTGTCTGTCTGTCTGTCTGTCTTTCTCAGTCCACTAGCAGACTTGCATGCTTGGGAGACCCTTTTATTCTTTCTTAATAAGCTTCCTCCACTCCTATCACCATTCATGGGACCCTGACCAGTTCATTGTTTTGAACACAAGAACGTGAAACTTTAGCGAGTGCCTCCCAATTTTGATCTGCATCTACAACGTTTTATTTTACTATTTTTTTTCTGTTCAAGGTCTTGAATTTGCTCAGCAAATAAACGAGTGTAAAGCTACAAACTGTTAATAGAGTATTGAAACAAACAGAAACTCTCGTGGGTACAAGAGAATGACAGGTTCTTATATCCTCACACCATGGGGTCTGTAGCCTGTTACTCTGAATTTCTCTCTTCCCCCCATCAACAATGTATGCAATCTGTCTCTAGCTTTGATCACCAGGGGAAAGACCCACTAGGTAAAAGATAATGCCAAGGTATCACAAGAGACAAACTGGTCACTGAATCTTACACAGGAATAGCCCATTAATCCATGACCAAGAGTCTACCCTCATGACTAAGGAAACTGACCAGATGCACACCACTCCAGCCCCCTCCACACTGAAAGAGCCATTTCTCTACTCCGCTGTGCCTTACCCTCCCACACTGGGTGCTGCCTTTACTTCAGCTCCTTTCTCTTCCAATTTATTATTTACATTTTGATTTATTTATTCTTTCCTTTTCCTTCCAACTTAAACAACATTTGCTGGAGAGTCTGAACTGTACCTCCAGTGTGTATTGCCACAATCGCTGGAGAGTCTGAACTGTACCTCCAGTGTGTATTGCCACAATCACGGGAAACAGTTGCCTCACCTCGGCTATCGGTACTAACCATCACTTCAAAGTGTACAATTAAAACTAACTCCCAGAACATCCTGGCGTTCCCATTCTTTTCCCATCCGAATGAAGCTGTAAGAGAAACACCTGGCTGTGAGTTGTACACACATTAACGAGGCTTCATATTTAAAGCCACGAGGCAGTAATGTAAGTGCAAAAACAATAATTTAGTAATTTTAAAATGGGTGAGCAATGCACCAGCCCTCGGAATAAAAGCATTACCCTGCTTCTGCCCTTACTACACACCCTGAAACCACACTCTCCTTCTGCCCAGGCTCTGGCTCAGAATCCCCCAGTGCCAGGGCACTTCCCTCTGTTCCACGCCTGTCATCAGAATGATGGCAGCACGTGGCAGAGGCATGAGAGGAATGTGGGCTGCAATGCCATGTCACCAGCGAAACTTTATAGTGGGGCTAAAACTCCAAGAGGAAAAATAGGAGACAGAGCTCCATGAGGCAATGGAGCAGTTGGATCTAATCCCTGCTATAGGTTTTGAATGCCCAGAAAAATGTGCTCAGCAGAAGGCCAAAGACTCTAGCTGCCAAGAGCAGAGCTGCAATCTGCTCCAGCAGGAGGGTAACTATCCCTTGGCCCATAAAGAGGACAGCAGACTTCAAGATGGAACCCACAGCATGTATGCATTGCTTTACTGCTAAGCACAAGATCATCCTGAATTTAAGGTTTAACTATATCGAGAGAACCCGCCATGGCGCTGGGGAAATGGCTCCTTAGTAAAAAACACCTGCTCTGCCATGAATCCTCAGCACCTACATAAAATGCTGGACAAGCCTATTCATGCCTGGAATGCCAGCATATGGGGAGAGACAGGCATAGCCTAAGAGTCAGCAGCTGGGACGTGTAAACAAACAAACAAGCATCAGGAAGAAAAACAAAAGCAAAACCACAACTCACCCAGGTTCAGTGAGAGACACTTTCTCTAGGCGGGAAGTGATAAAGACACCTGGCATACTGCTTCAGCCTCCTCATGCAAAGGCCCACACACCCACACACCTGTATGCACATACATCTCACACACACACACACACACACACACACACACACACACACACACGTCATGATGGTCTGTCTGTGGTAAGCTGACGCAGCTGAAATGTGTTATGACTCTTGTTGTGTCTACCTACATCTGACCACTGGACTCAAGAATTTAACGGGTTTGTTCCAGGCATTTGCTTCTGTCAGGATGGCTAAGTGTGCCTTTCAGAGGCACCGAATGCTTTAACAAGGGCAGGATCTCAAGATGCCTATCTCAAGGCTTGACAGGGAAAGGGTAAGACTGATAGACTGGAGCTCCACCCCCAACCCAGTGACCAGAAGAGAGAATTAACTCTGAAAGATGTCCCCTGATCTGTTGTGGCACACCTGTCCCAGCATGTGCGTGTGCGCACGCACGCGCGCGCGCGCACACACACACTCAAATGTAAACTAAATGTGTGCTTTTTGTTTTGTTTTTGTTTTTTGTTTTGTTTTATTTTTTGAGACAGGGTTTCTCTATGAAACAGTTATGGCTGTATTTGAACTTGCTCTGTAGACCAGGCTGGCCTCAAACTCACAGAGATCCACCTACCACTGCTTCCCGAGTGCTGGGATTAAAAGTATGCACCACCATCACCCAGCTAAATAAATTGTTTAAAATGTAAATGTTTTAAAAATTAAATGCACTTTAAATGTTTGGTAGAAATTTGGGACTAGAGAGAGATGACTTAGCTCTTGCAAAGGCTCCATCCTCGATTCCCAGTACCCTCATGGTGGTTTACAAACCATAACTCCAGTTTCAGGAGATTCATGCCCTCTTCTGACTTCTCTGAATATCAGGCATGCATATGGTACGCATAATTACATACATATATGCAAGCAAAAATACCCATATACATAAAAATAAAACAAAATTCCCCCAATATTTTGGTTTGAAGGAAATCCAACGAATAAAACTGAATCAATAATCAGTCACATTTTATGTAAAAATAGTTTGTTTCATTAGCTGAATTAACAAGTTTTATAAGTTAAAAAGGATTATGAACCAAATTACTAGTTTTAAACACTGATAACAACAATAGTCCTCTGGCAGATCGTAGCCTCTCCTGGTCACCATTCTTTGCCACTCACTTGCTTCCCAGCCTCTCTTGCAGCTAAGTAAAAACTCTCAGTCAAGAAAACAAAATGTCGGGCCTGGGTGGAGACCTAACATTCCAGTTGGGCTGGTTCAGTTACTTTGGCTAAGTGAGCAACCCTAGGAGGGTTTAACGCGTGCTAAAGAATAGGAAGAATAGAGGCAGGCGGATCTCTGTGAGTTCGAGACCAGCCTGGTCTACAGAGCTAGTTCCAGGACAGGCTCCAAAGCCACAGAGACCCTGTCTTGAAAAAAAAAAACCAAAAAAAAAAAAGTCAAAGCTTTCTAAATATCTTAACCTTTTTCTTCTTTGTACTGGGAAGATGTTTCTTAGTTGTGTCTGGTGACAAAGGCCTATTATTTCTGTCACTTGGTAAACTGGGGC
>NC_022023.1:27494102-27494415 GCF_000317375.1 Microtus ochrogaster | reverse complement strand
CAATTTGTGAGGAACTGTACTTTTCCATCCCAGAATCCTGCTTCTAGAGCAGAAGTCATGGACCACAGCCAGGTAGGATTATAAATCTGCCCACTTTTCTAAATTATTCAGAAAAGTGTGACTATTGCTTTTCTCCTCTTTTCTATGCAAGCTTTCTGTAGCACTTCAGGCTTTCCCACCAACATTTTGGGCTTCCTTATCCTTTCTCTGAAGTGTCCCTCCCTCCCTGACAGGTGGTATTTGTCTACCACATGTGTGCCACCCACTTCTCCAACAATGTCATTCCATATGGTGTCATCCTGTCCCCTCGCCC
>NC_022023.1:27486154-27493764 GCF_000317375.1 Microtus ochrogaster | reverse complement strand
CTACAGCTCCTGCCCTGCTGTGCTCTACAGCCCGCCTGTCCTGCTGTGCTCTACAGCTCCTGCCCTGTTGTACACTACAGCTCCTGTCCTACTGTGCTCTACAGCTCCTGCCCTACTGTGCTCTACAGCCCGCCTGCCCTGCGGTGCTTCTTGCAAACTCTAATAAAAGTTGTCCTTGTGCTTCCATTGAATTCACTCTGAAATTCTTTTATTTATGAGACCAAGACCCCAAAGGCAGACCCTGATTTCCTTGTCATCGCAGAGGATGAGTGAGGTTTCGCAGCCAAACCAGAGAACTGACAAAGGAGCATGGCAGGCCCTGGCCTCTCTGTCACTAGGGGCTGGCACATGCATATCCATCTGAAGCTACAAAAGAGACCCAGTGCTACAAGGCATTGCCCAGTCATCTTTAAATCTTTCATGGGAAAAAAAAAACATAGCAGACTTTGTGTTTTTCCCACAGTCCCACCTGAGCAAGACTATCTTAATGTCTTCCATCCTCTTTTCTGCGCCAACATCCTTTTTCCTGTTAAGAGCTACTCTTTTTTCTTAGCCACTTCTATTCAGAACTACTTCAAATCCTCAGTGGCCTACTTAACTGAGAAAAGCAAAGTCTACAGTGGACCAGACAGGCAACCTGAGTCCACCATGCCAATGGAAAAGTCAACAAAACAAGAGAGGGGTGAGGGTAGGTGCCCTGCTGTCAAAAGAGGAGAGCTTTCTCATTTAAAAGGAAATGATTGTTATCAAACACTTGACACTAAGTGAGAAATAAAATATAGTAGGAAATCCATCAAAAAGAAAATTCACTATTTTGCTGAATTCTTCAGCTATCAATGTGACCTTTAAGCTGGGAAAGACCGGAGATGGGCAAGTACAGTGGCGACAGTTTCAGCGCTCACGGAGACCATGTCCATCGAAATAAAATGAAATACCTATTTCTGTTGAACCACTGCAGGTGTGGCTTTCCATGGGGCAGATGCAGACAGCTGTTGGGAAATGGAAGCCTGAGAATGTTTCCTTAGTTTTCAGAAAAGAGCAAAGACGATGATTCCAAAAACTACCAAGTGGCAAATATGGCATCAATATTATCAAAATCCAGGGGCAGAATGTAAGACAACTGTTGGGTCCTGCTCGGGTAACACACAGCACGCTCCCTACAGAACATGTTGGAAACCAGTCAGGCCTTCAGTGGTCTCAGTGCAGCAGGAATGAATTGCCAAAGGTGAAGGTTAATACTCTCACTTTCCCTCTTGCGCTATCAGAGAAGCAGACTTCCAGTAACTGCACGGGACTGTAAAGTTATTCGTGAAGAGAACTCTGCCAGGGAAATCCCTAAGCATTCCAGTGTAACTACATCAAAGCCTTACCCACGAGCTCAATCAATGTGTGCCCTAGCAGGCACCAAGGGAAATAAAAGGAGATCAAGAAGCCACTGGTACTCAGATCAAACTCTGCCTCTGTTGAGTGACTGTTCCCGAGGACACATGAACAGATCTCTTACTTATCCCAGACAGGGAGCCTATGACAGACCAAAGCAAAGATACCACCAAAGCCCAGCTTGGTGAACCACTGCATATTATTGGGGTTGCTTACAGTATTTGTGAAGGGTTCTTACAGGAGCAGAAAGACTTATAGATAGCTGCATTAACAAAGCCTGGTCTCCCCAGCAGAGGTGATAGCTCACAACAGGTTGGAGGGGGTCCTTTCCTGGCAGCTCAGTTGGTCTCAGTCTCTTCTAGGCAATTCAGCTGGCAGCTTTCTGGCTAGTCTGTTTCTTCCAGGCCACTTGGCTGATCTCCAGGCTGCTCAGCAGGTCTGAGAGGGAGTGTCAGGTCTCTTTATTGCTTATATACTTTCAGGAAGGGATGGAGGGGCCTAGTGAATCTAGTCAGATTCAGGTACTTCCTGAAGCTATTTTGAGTTGTTTACTTCCTGTCTTAACCAGCTTCTCTGCAAGGATGGAGTGTTTCGAGACATTTACAGCCATGTCTTAAACAAATTTCCCTTCAAGATGGAAGGCTCCATCTGAGAAGAAACTGTAATAACAGTAATGATACAACAACACCCACAACATCTTCTGAGAGGCAGCATCATTTCCTGTCATATCATTCTTTCTGGGGCTCTAGGCCTGGTTGAAGTGTGGAGCCTGTAGATCAACTTCTCTCTACCCTTCCTTCCACCCGAAATCCTCTCCGGATTGCAATCTTCTGTGGGTACAGGTGGGGTGGCCTTCTAGATGAAGAGAGTAGATGGTGACATCACAGGAAGACCCCCCCCAAGATGAACAGACCAAGTCTCCGCAGTCCCCTTGACTCAGACTCTGAGTCTGAAATCGAAGTGTTGCCTTTTGCCTTTGCAGGAAAAATGTAAACTGTGAAACGCTTTAAAAACAAGTCTGTGAATGTGATCCATTTCACTCTTCTTCCTCTCCTGTAACCTGCACTCTAGAAACAGTCGAAGCTAAAAGATCACTCGCTCACCTGCAGAGAAGGAGCTTAGCGGTCATGAAGTCACACCCATTACCATTGGTCACTCCCATCATCAGCAGGTCTATGAAGCAATATTTACACATTAGGTAGTGGTTTATAGAAAGCAAAGACCAGAGAAGAAATCTCATTTGCTTATGTCGTGCTTTTACCGGTGATTTCATTAACCTTGCGTCTGGGGCAGAGGAATAGAAATGAAGTCACTTAAGGACCTGTGCTGTTTCTGTACCAAGAGGCACTGAGCGATGAGAAAATACGCAGGATGTATAGCAGTGGCTTCACTGAGCCGGGGTGCCAGGGAATCCTGCAGCAACCTTGCAGTTCCCTGTTCTTGGGGACAGTCTCTTGCCTGGGTCCCCTGCACAAGCTCCTGGGTATTTCACTCATTCAAATCAAGGTGGGGAAGCAACCCTTGGTTCTTGGGTTCTTGGTGCCCAGGAAGATGCCATGGCCCAGATGCTGCTGAGGTTTACCAATTGCCTTCCAGAATGTCAGCCACTACCACATGTGGAGGCAATGGAGCTTCAAGGTGGCACACAACACAGTGAGTAGTGCCCAGGTCCTACCAACACCACTGTTCCTTTTTCAGCCTATTCTGATAATCAAAAAAAAAAAAAAAAATGTATGGCGGAAAATGAGAAGACACGAGACGCAAAAGAACCCACGTAGGAGTTTATTAAGAGGGATTGTGCTCAAAGGGCCCGAGGGAATAGTGTGGAAGGAAAGAGAGAATAAAAATAGTGTGTCCAGCTTTTAAAAGCTTTTAAAGGCTCCGTAGCACATGCGCACGAGGGGAAAGACGTGCCTAGGTCAGACGCCAATGACGTGCTACACTACGCCTTGCACCTGCATACAGGGGCTTTTGCGTCAGACACTGATGACGCAGATGGCGGGTGACCCACGCATGCGCACACAGGGGGGTACATGCGCCTGCTTTAGAACCAGGAAGTGCATGCAGCCTTAGGGGTGGCTAAAAGAATTACACTTAAGAATTAGCCTCCTGAATGCTTGGAATTACAAATATTTGCCACTACAACCAGCCAGTCTGACTTTCCTAGTGTCAGGAAATAAAAACGAAATTTTTAAAGTATAGAAAAAAATGAGTTATGAATTTCTCCAGTAACCTTCAAGCTCATGCCACCAACCGTGAAAACGACTTAACGTCTATGAATTAAACAATTAAGAGGAACCCTAGGTATTAATGGGCCTGTAAATAACATTTGGTTCTAGAGTTTGAGTCATGGAGATCTTTGAAATTTTATTTTGTGAAAAAGTTGGAAAACGAGAAAGAAAAGTCGTGCTAGTTCATAAAGAGACACAATTCTTACAGTCTTTCCACAAAGCCAGGCATGGGGCCACCTAACTGTGACCTAGCACTTAGGAGGTGGAGGCAGGAAGATCAGGAGTTCAAGGTCATCCTTGAAAACAATGAATCCAAGGGCTAGCCTGAGTTACTTAAGACGTATGTCAAAGCAAAGAAAAATAAAATCAAAGTAAAATCTACTAACAGAAATGTAATCATAAAAACTAATGTTTTTATGGTTTTTACCCTGCAACCCCTTATGGCTTATTTGAATAATGCATTTACTTGGGAAAATGTAGGTCAAATTTAGTGTAATTAATTGGTATTTTGTTCAAACTACAATACAGAAGGAAGAAAAAAATCATTAACAAACTAAAGATAAAACAAATCCAGCTGATGATGAGTCAACCAATTGATAGGTCTCTCTCTTTCTCCCTCCCCCCACGTGGTGCTGGGGATTGTGGGATTATGTCTATGACCTTGCACACACTGGGCAAGTCCTCTGCCTCCCTATAACAGGATATATTTAGAAAGAAAACTCTTTGTTTGGGTGGAAACATCACCCCAGGCCCTGGCATCCACATATCCAAAGAGTCTGGAATGTTCCTCCACCCCAAACCCCCACCACCTGTAGTTGTCTTAGTCCAGACTCCACCTCCGAGAAAAGCCTGCCAAATGATGACCCCCTTCCCGCAGATGCTCAAGACCACTCCCACAGGGTATTTAAATTGCCCCCTAGAGAACAGACACGTGTTTTTCTGGTCTTCCTTTCCTGTCTCCTCTCTGGAGGGCTGGAAAGCCATCCGTAGCATTTGTATTCATTCAACCTGGGCTTTTTCTAACTTGGTTTGATTTGATCTGATTCAGATTATGGCGTCCGCAAAGACACTTACTGGGGTGCAGAAAGTTTTCACTCTTGACTCAGATTGACAGCGCGAGTTAGACTCCCAGCCCATTTATAAACATAAAAATGATCAGGAAATAGGAAATTATTCTCTATTGATATTGCTTTGTTGTTGTTATTATGAAGCAGTTCAGTTAGAACAGAATTCTTCCTCTTCCTCTTTTTTTCTTGGTAGTATTAAGGATCAAACCCAGTAACTCAAGGCCTCTTGGTATGCCAGGCAAGTAGTGTATCCCCTTAGGTCACCCCAAAGCCCTGGCTTCCTTTCTTCCTTCTTGTTGTTTGTTTTGTTTTTCTGAGGGAAATTCTCCTTCCTACCCAACAGGTCAGGCTGGGGTCTACTTGACCAAAGACAAGCATGGTCTTTGTAAACAAAGCCTGGCTGTTCAGTACACACATCAACTGGGCCTTCTCCGGTCCTCTCACCTTTGGCTCAGAGAACGGTGAGCCCAAATACTTCATGTCATATTTCCCAAGTGTTGCATGAAGCTTAAGATGAATAGGTTTTTGAAAGGCACATACCGTGCCCCGAATAGAATATCATCCTCTTCCATGGCCCAGGTACTTAGAATAACATGTGCTGTTTATCTGCAAGGATCCTCGTGCAACTTGGGAAAACAGTGGATTAAAGTTAAAACTTCATCTACTGAAAAGCCAGCAAATGTTCAATCTAAGTTTCAGAATCCTTAAAAAAAAGAAATCAAAGAAATATTTCCTTATACCTCTCAAGTTATTTATCCTTCCTTTGAAGAAGCTGAGGTAAAACTTCTAGAGGAAAAAAAAAAACGAACGAAGTAGATTCTTCCCAGGGAAAATTAACTTTCAAAAAAAAAAAACAAACCAAAAAAGACAGGAGTAAGAAATCCGAAGCAAGATGTCACATTCAAGGAAAATGAGCTGCAGAATGGAAAAGTTCTCTGACCTCTTGGACCCAGATCTGAAGCCTAAAGCAACCTAAACTTATTCTGTAGGAGTGGAACCCAATCAGACTCCAGTGTCGAAAGGCCTCTGGCTCAGGAGATAGAGCAGGGAGGGGGGGGGTGTAGGCTGGAAGGTCTAGAGGCCGGTTAGGGCTCTGGATTGTGTTCCGCATCCTGCTGATGGATGCTGAGCTAGAGAGAGCATTGGATTTGCATTTGAAAGGGTGCCTTGGCCACCGAGACTATGAGCACAGGCAGAGGCATGGATGCCAGCAACAAGCTGCCCTGCGACTGTGGTGCCAAGCACTGCTGTTGCATCTTTAAGTGAGTCCTCGGCTGCCCCACACTTTTCTCTGCCCACTGCCATCTGAGCCTGGCCTGGGGCTCCCTGGAATCGCAGTGTCTCACACCCACGCTCCTGTTCAAGGTGGATGTGGGCGCATAAGGAGCAAGGGCCCTGCCTCCACCCCTGCAGCCCATCCCGCTATTACCTCCATCGTGTCCTAAGGACCCAGAATGTAGATAGTGTGCAAAGGTTTCTTCTAAATCCCTTCTTCTCTCTGTACTTTATAGATCTAAGAAGGTAGGGTACCAGATGGGAATTTCCCCAAAATAAAGTCTGTCAGTGTCTGGGGAAAAAGATCTACACAAGAACCAAGAGGGCTTGGAATATGCCCGCTGCTGAGAAGGCAGGGAGTAATGACCAACTTTGAGGGAGGGAGCCAACAGGGACCTGCTCACAGTCTTTGTGATCAACAGGGACCTGCTCACAGTCTTTGTGATAGGTACCAGAAAGAGACCGTTAAATCCACACCTCTTCATCAACAGAGATAAAGGGCAAATGGTTTTGTGAGCCGAGAGAAACCCTCCAGAAGAACAAAAGCAGGGAAGAGCTATAAACAAAGCGCAGAATCAGAAACATGGGAACGGCTCTTCCAAAGGGTTTTAGTGTCTCTAATAACTACTGGAATTAAGAAAGAAAATCCAGATGCTTTTCCCCACATGGTTAGAAAAGACCTTTAAGGTGACTGCGGAGGGTTGGCTAGTTCCCCTTAGACTTGTATCTACCTGGAACTTCTGGACTTGACTGTTTACAAAGAGGGGGGCTGTGGCTGAGATTACAATAGTCACACTCCTCCTACTTACTGCTCCTTCTCTGTACTTACACTGACAGTCCACAGCAGCCAGGAAAAATTAAATGGAACAGTCTAAAAATCAGTTTTACTATTTACAGCTCTATGCAGTTCTGAATAGTGTGTTGAAATAATTTGTTTGTTTGTTTTTGTTTTGTTTTGTTTTTTGAAGCATGATTCTCTCTACATAGCCCTGGCTATCCTGGAACTCTCTATGTAGATCAGGCTAGCCTCAAACTCACAGGGATCTGCATGCTTCTGCCTCCTGAGTGCTGGGATTAAAGAAGTCTGCTATCACACCCAGCTGAGTGCTGAAATCCTGACCACGCGCTCCATCCCATCCAGGACATGAAAATATTCCCTCTGGCAAGTATATCTATGGTATAATGTTCCCCACCTGTTGGTAAGCCACCACCTTAGCAATCAATAACTGCCACAGTAGCTTGCTAGTCACAAGTGATGCTGGCACAGGGACATGAGTATCTGTCCTAACTCATGGGTGCACAAGACAAAGAGGCATAATTAAAAATTATGAAAGATGTGAAGTATTCTGGCAAAAGAAGAAAAATGCACTCCAGGTTTATTCTAATTTTTGTTTTAAACAATACAAGGTACATGAATGTGCCACATACCACTGACAGAGCAAAGAAAACAGTGAAATGTTACTATTTGATTATCCGAGTAATAAGATTATACACAAATTTTCTTTCCCTTTGTGACATCTTTTTTTTAAATATTTATTTATTATGTATACAATATTCTGTCTGTGTGTATGTCTGCAGGCCAGAAGAAGGTACCAGACCCCATTACAGATGGTTGTGAGCCACCATGTGGTTGCTGGGAATTGAACTCAGGACCTTT
>NC_022023.1:27484205-27485359 GCF_000317375.1 Microtus ochrogaster | reverse complement strand
GTCTCGAAAAACAAAAAAAAAAAAAAAAAAAAAAGATGTCATCCCAAGGGGCTGGACAGATGGCTCAGAGACACAAGTATGGCTCAGTTCTCAAGTATCTACATCTTGCTTTACTGCCACCCATAATTCCAGGGACCCGCCGCCCTCTTCTGACCTCCATGGGCACCAGATACATACATGGTGCACATATATACATGCAGGAAAAACACGCAGATACATGAAAATAAAACAAATAAAGAAAACATTAATTTCTTTTAAAGGTGTTGTCCCAGAGTATGAGGGGATTGGGGACAGGGAAGACTGTCATCTTGGATAGTATTTAATTCTCCAGTCTTCAAAACAAATGTCTACAGTTTCTTTTAGCTGGAGCCTGTCTTACTACATGTTGTTCTCCAGGACTCCTTTTTCCCCACCCTGGAAGGATCTCAGCACCTGGCTGGGCCAAACACTTAGAGCTGACCCTCTTCAGACCTGCTCCCCTCCCTCCCCCCAAATCTCCATTCCTGAGTCACCATTCTCCTCTTCAAATGCTGGTAAAGGATAGGGAGACTGCTTGCTTGTGCGCTTGAGTTTGGTTCCTTAATGTTATGCCCAAATCCGCGAAGGCTCTGCAAAAGCCAACAAGGAGACCGAGTCCCATATGTAAAAGCAAAGAGCCTTTATTTTAATCAAGTTTGCAAACTCAGTCTCTCTGCGTGTCCAATGTATTGGAATAACCGGAGAGCCACAAGCTCAATCAGAATTGGGTTTTTATAGCAGTAAAGGCGGGGGTGAGGGGTTTCTGAGGTTTAGCAGCCCTGATTGGCTGACACATGTCTAGGGGTTTCCTGGTGACTGTGTTGGCAGGGGTTCCTATCTACAGCGATTGGAATGCTAGGCATTTCCTTTGAATGGTCTGCTCTTGGGTGGTGGTCAGGTAATCTCAGCTTGTGGTTCTTTCTGCTACCAGGTATTGTTTCAGGGTAAACTACTGAGACTCAGGCCTCTATTAAATTTATCGATGGCTGAGTTCTACTCTGGCAGGTGATAATGGTTGGCAGTAAAGAACTTCCTTTGGATGGCCCGGCGGTGGTAGTGCACGCCTTTAATCTCAGCACTTGGGAGGCAGAGGCAGGAGGATCTCTGTGAGTTCGAGGCCAGCCTGGTCTACAAAG
>NC_022023.1:27483427-27483937 GCF_000317375.1 Microtus ochrogaster | reverse complement strand
AACTTCCTTTGGGTGACCTGCTCATACTTAGTTTATCATGGCTAGCCCCCGCACTTAACACCCATGGAAAAGTCAGGTGTGATGGTGTAGGTCTGTAACCCCAGAGCTGGGATGCAGAGGCGGGAGCCTCCCCGGGAGCTTGTTCATGAGTTGGTCTATATACACATGGTCAAAGAGTTTGTTTAAGCAGTGTGATAGTAGAAATATGGATACCTGACTCAGACGTAAAATCACATGACTAGTATCAATTAGTTCTCTTGCTAATTTTTAAAACACTATTCAATGTGATGATCTGTTGATCTAGAAAGGAGGCATTCTACTATGTCAATGTACTAACAACCACTTATGATTTAGGAGCAAGGGAGCTCTCAGCTTAAGAGAGCAAGTATCTGCCTAAGAAGCCCTGCAGCTCTCTCAGGATCAGTGCTCCCTAGCAACGCCTGCAGCTGCTTGCAGGATCAGTGCTCCCTAGCAACGCCTGCAGCTGCTTGCAGGATCAGTGCTCCCTAG
>NC_022023.1:27476637-27482537 GCF_000317375.1 Microtus ochrogaster | reverse complement strand
CTGTAAGACCAGGCTGGTCTCGAACTCACAGAGATCCGCCTGCCTCTGCCTCCCAAGTGCTGGGATTAAAGGCGTGCGCCACCACCGCCCGGCTAACCTTTCTACTTTTAAAAAGTTTTCCATCTTTGAGCGCGAGCGATGTTCAAAACGTAACAGAAGAGTCCATTCTAGTTCAGCCAAGCAGTTGAGACTAAGCTCTCCACCTCACTGTGGACGATTCTGGAACAAATTTCTATCCTTATGTCCACAGAAAAGCACAGCTCTGACCCCTCATCAAAGAAACTTCTTCCTGCTGCAGATGGAGACCATCCTGGAAATCCACAACAGGTGAGCATCCACCTCTAAGGCTGGGGGTGGGGTGAGATGTCACTCCAGAGGAGGGGGGAAGATCTAAGAGTCAGAGTACCAGGACATCTGCTTTGATCCGGTGTCTTCTATAAACGAGAAGGATCTGCAACCATGAAGTCTTAACAACACGGTCTTCAAAACAAGATCTACACCATGACAACCGTAGCTGATGTGCCAATGTTGGTGGGGGAATATCATAAGGAGAAGGGGAATCAGCTTTGTCCAAGGTGATTCTGAGTGCCATCAAGTTGACAGTGAAGACGGTCTACTGCCCCGGAATGAAAACTATGTACCTAAGACCAATCAGTTTATACTAACATCAACCTCTCTCTGCAATAATTTTCAGTAGGTTCATCACTTCCTCACCTTAAATGAACACACCATCAGTAAAAGGAGAGCCACCAGATATAGATTTTGTAACTATCACCAGTTACACCCAGTGAGGTAAGATGAACGTAGGAGATGGCTGAAGTATGAGCTATGAGCCCGGAGGAACAAGGAAGAAAGCACACTCTAGCAAAGGAAAAGCTGTAGCTGACATCACAGATGACTCTGTTCCAGTCACTGGATGCCACTTTCAGCTTCACATAGATTTGTTGCTTTCACAGGGTCTTGTTTGTTTGTTTGTTTGTTTGTTTGCTTTTTTGGGACAGGGTTTCTCTGTAGCTTGGGAGCCGGTCCTGGAACTCCCTCTGTAGACCAGGCTGGCCTCGAACTCACAGAGATCCACCTGCCTCTGCCTCCCAAGTGCTAGGATTAAAGGCGTGTGCCACCACCACCCGGCTTCATGGGGTCTTGAAAAGAATGGAGGTCAATGAAGAAACTGTGACCTCCCCCCGCCACTCCCACAATGCATTTATTGCAGCGGTGGCTCATGGAAACTGTTTGCATGCATCAAATCAGCTGTGGCCTACAGTCATTGAGAGTCTGAACCAATGGCTTAGCCTCAGAGCTCACATATAACAGTGTATCTGTCTGAGCTTTTAAATCAGAGGTTCTCAACCTGTGGGTCTTGACCCCTTTGGGGTCAGAGGACCTTTTTCACAGGAACTACATATCACACACCCTACATATTAGAGCTTTACATTACAGTTCATAACAGTAGCAAATTACAGTTATGAAGTAGCAAGGAGATCATTTTATGTGTGTGTGTGGGGGGTCACCACAACATGAAGACCTGTATTAAAGGGTCACAACATTTAGAAGGTTGAGAACCACTGTCCTAAGTGAGTCCCAGAGCCTGATGCAGCTGAGCTTTAGTTTCTATCAGGACAGTTAGGAAAAGACCGGGCTGGGCGGTGCTGGCCCATGCCTTTAATCCCAGCACTCAGGAGGCAGAGGCAGGAAGATCTCTGTGAGTTCGAGGCCAGCCTGGTCTACAGAGGGAGTTCCAGGTCAGGCTCCAAAGCTACAGAGAAATCCTTTCTTGAAAAACCAAAAACCAAACCAAAACAAAACAAACAAAAAACCTGGAAAGAGCATGAGAGAGGTTCAGCTCATAATTAAAGCAAACCTCGTAACGATCACCGTTAACCATTCATCTGTTGACCCAAGGAAGACTCGCGCTCTGGGCACAGGAGCTGCACCTGGCTTCATGCTACCAACTATGGGAAAGGAACAGACACAGAGGACGGAAAATTCTTGAGACTGCCATGGAACGAGAAGTGGCTAAGGTTACTGGGGCGACTGTAACAGGATGCAAACATGGGTGCCCCTCAAGTCAGAAGGCCAAAGCCAAGGCTCTGGCTTACACGCACGCATGCCAAACCTCTCTAACTGTATGCCCAAGAGGAGGACTGCCACTGCTGGGGACCGAAAGAATAGGTCCCCAAAACAGTTGAATGTAATTACGTAAGGTTAAGTGCTTCAGCCTAGACAGCCAACAGGAGAACAGGAAGCAGAGATGAGCAGACAGAGAGAGGAATAAGGCAGGGTCATAAACCAAAACCATTTCATCAGAGCCTTGGAAACACAAAGACTCTCCCCACAGTGACCACAGAGGAAAGCAAGCAGCTGAGCATGCTTAGATCCCAGGGCACTGGAAGCAGCAGTCACGTAAACTCACAGCAGGAAGCTAGCGGGGGGCGGGGGGGGGGGACGGGACAGGACGGAGGTCCTAAAAAACTGTTACATAGATGAGGTTTATTCTCTACTAATGGCAAGTCGGTGAAGTATTTAAATAGAGGAGTGACATAATTAAACCTATTTTGGAAAGGTAGCCTTGATAAGAATACAGACGGTTTAGGACTAGAGAGATGGCTCAGCAGTTAAGAGTGGATGCTCTTGCTGAGCATCCCAGTCAGTGGTTCCAGCACCCACATGATGCAGCTCAGGACCGCCTGTAATTCCAGCTCTACGGGGTCTGATCTTTTTCGTTTATTGGCCTGCAGGTATCTGCACTCACGAGGTCATACCCACACACCTCCGCTCATTCCTCTCCACGCTTATATACGCATATACACAAATACATACACAACTTTGTTTGTTTCTTTGACTTTTTGAGAGAGAGTTTCTCTGTGTAGCTTTGGAACCTGTCCTGGAACTCGCTCTATAGACCAGGCTGGCCTCAAACTCAGACATCTTTGTGCCTCTGCCTCCCAAGTGCTGGAATTAAAGGCGTGTGTTACCAATGCCTGACGTTACATTATAGAACTTTTTAAAAAATGTTTTGAAAATATGAAGGTTTTAATGTGGAAGATACCAGGAGAGAGAAAAATCTGATAAAGGGTTCGTTATCTATGAGTGTGAGAGGAGAATGTCCGAAAAATTGTGTGTGCATCTGTGTGAGACTGTGGCCTACGGGACACACCAGAGATACAGAAGAATTTCATGCCCCTCAAAGGCAAGAGATGGGGCAAGAACAGCAGCCACACAGTGAGCAGAATTCACTCATAATGTATTTTATAAAACTTGCCTTTAAGGACTTGCAGCGAACCGCTGAGCGAGAACAGAAGGGGAATCTAAGGAGGCCCAGACACTTTCAGCACAGTGAGTTGAAAGCATTAAACGAGGAGAGAGGGAGAGAGGGACCATTACACTCTGAAGAGCAACAACAACAACAACAACAAAAATCATTTCACTTCAAAGGCTGGAATATTTAACCTCTGCACCTGCCTTCCTCTAGCTGGAGACTGTTTTCTATTTTCTTGGGCCAAAATGTTTCTGGCTAAAGACAGAGAGATAAGATGAACCACAGAGGACTCTGCTTGCATATAAAAATAAAAAGGAGATGAGAAAAACAATCTTCAAAGCTTTCCTTGGAGTGGTTTCATTCCCATGCAGGCCTGGCTTTCCATATTTCCCATGGTGTCCAGGAACTGCAGGGGGTGTGTTTGCCTCCGACACAAAAGGAATGATTTAATATAGGAATAAAGTAACGTAAACATACAACCAGTGGTCACTTTTGTAATATAAAATTTCTTTCTTTCATTCTTCTTTAAAAATAAAATAAAAAAGTAACCCTCCCCACAAAAAAAAAAAAAAAACAAGTTAGGAATTTGACCCCCGTGTGGATTATACTTGAAGGAATAGTTTCTCCCTTGTATCTTCATGTGTCGTGGAATACGGAACCTGATGGCTCTTTTGGATTTCTCCTTTCCCCCTGCTCCCACCTAGCCGTGACCAACAATGAGCATGGTTCAAGGTCAGATCTCCAGCAAAGTGAGTGCCCATCTCTAGCACAGTTCAGACAGGATGGCTCTGAGGTCAATGTGCCCGTCATTGTCTCTAGCATTCAATTTCTACAGGTAAAACTTGGCTGGGCAGTGGTGGCGCACGCCTTTAATCCCAGCACTCGGGAGGCAGAGGCAGGCGGATCTCTGTGAGTTCGAGGCCAGCCTGGTCTACAAGTGCTAGTTCCAGGACAGCCTCCAAAGCTACAGAGAAACCCTGTCTTGAAAAACCAAACAAAAATCTCTACCCGGTGAATTTAAAAAGCATTACTATCTTCTTCTGTTACGTAAGAACTGTACACCAGAGCCCCAACTGTGGCTCAAGTCAGAAGTGTGCCTGCCAGTAAACCCCAGAGCTTGCTGGGAATGCAGATTCCCAGGTTCCATCCAGACTCACGCCATCAGAGTTACTACAGTGGCTCTGCTCACACCAAGTTTGAAGCCACTACTCTAGGAAATAAGTAATAAGGAGACAGAGAGGTAGGGATGCGACTCAGAAAATCCACAAGCAAATGTAGAAAAGATACAGAAAGACAAACAACAAAAACACCTGTCTGCAAAGCCTGGTAGAAAAGACAGAGTGAAAGGACTGCCAAACTTGGACCTGGTCTCCTTCTAGAGTATGTATGTATGTATGCATACATGCAGGTATATATGCAAATATACATATGTGTGTATATATACATATATGCGCATGCACACACACATATACATATACACACAATTTGTGTGTGCGTGTGTGTGCAATTGTGGCACACATGTCATGGCACACGTGTAGAGGTCAGAGAAGCATCTGGAGGAGGCCACTATGTGGGTCTCAGGGATTGAATTCAAGTCATCAGGCTTGGCAGTCAGTGAGTGCCTTTACCTGCTAAGTTATCTTTTTTAAGACAGGGTCTCCTGGATCCTCAATGGACTCTGAAGCTCTGTAGTAGAGAAGGACCTGACTTTCTCTGATCCTCCTCTCTCCTCCTCCTGAGTGCTATAATTACAGGTGTGTGTCGCCATGCCTGGCTTATGCAATGCAGGTGATCGAACCCTTTGCACATGTAGGCAAGCGTTGTACCAACTAAGCTATGTCCCCAGCTTTGAATATGACTTTCTCTGGTTCCATTAATTCCCCAGTGGTTCTGTGAATTGAATACCGTCTAGGAAGAAGCATGAATAACTGCCACACCCTCCTCACTGCCCCAGCTTCCCATGGAGGTGCTGTGCTCCCCCCACTCTCATCCTCCAAGGAGGACAGTGACCTTCAGCTCTCCCGACACTGTTCTCAGGACCAGAGACTGAAGTCAGTCTTGGAGAAGGCACTTTTTGTTACTGCATGCTAGGTCCACAGCGTCTCTGGTGGGCCCAGGGGGCTGCAGTCTAGCTGGGAAGGGGCTTGCAGAAGACTTTACAAAGGCTGGGGACCATACGCTGAAGCCGGGAACCAATCTGACATCCTGCACACTTCTGCCCGCACAGCACAGCCTTCCTCACAGTCAGCAGGAGATGAGCGTCACCCTGAAGCTCCTGACCTGAAGCTGCAAGACAGGAGTGGCTGAGAGTTTGTATTTCTGACAGGTCCCAGGGTCCCCACTGCCTGTGGTCCAGGTTCAACACTCTGAGGGCTGCTGCACTACACCTTATCATCTTTGCTGAAGTCCCTTCTTTACCACCAGCCAGCCCGATTAACAGACACTTTCTTGGCACAGGCTAAGGAAAACGGAGATCTGAAGCCAAAAGACATGCCAGCCTAGAGTGCTAATGAGAAAGCTGGAGCCAAGCCAGCCGTCTCCCAGTCAGACCAAAGACAGCAGAAAAGACAGGTGCAGGACAGGTGGGTGGGCTGGAGGTGGGTGTGGGAGGAGAAGGTTCCAGGAGCACAGAAAGCCACAG
>NC_022023.1:27475040-27476537 GCF_000317375.1 Microtus ochrogaster | reverse complement strand
TGGTAGTTACTTGGTGTCTCTTTGACTCTGCCCTGTCTCTCTCTCTGTCTCTCTCTCTCTCTCTCTCTCTCTCTCTCTCTCTCTCTCTCTCAGCTCTATGGGTCTGAGCTCCCTGAAATTGACAGCAGAAGGACGGGGGTAATAGGGGTGTTACCCACTCTGTAGAGTGCTTACCAGCAATGCAGGGAACTTTGGGTTCCGTCCCCAGCATGGCATAAACTGTGCTCAAGTCAAAAGGGTCAGGAGTTCAAAGTCATCCCTGACCACAATTCTAGCACTCAGGCATCAGGAGTTCAAGGCAGGGCAACACCCACCCCCTGTCATACATCTAGATATTTCTTCTAACTCCCAAGGCTCTGGGATTGCTGTGATGACAGAATGGTCAATATGCCTCTGATTCAAACCACGTTTCTCCAATATGGAGAAGAGCATGGCAGAGCTGACCAACTAGCCAGGCCACCCTGAAGCCTGCTCTTGCCCTAGGGTTCCAGGGATTCAGCTTTGTGGGTCTCTGGTCATTTGTATTTTTAAGAGCTCTATTCACTGGGTCTCAGCGCCTGGCAATGATCAGCACACTCCACGAAGGACCCTCACCTGCTCTGCCCATCCCTCCTACTATCTCCAGAATCCCGGGTACCCAGGGCTGTGACCCCACCTGGGAAGGCAGCAGCAGGATTCTTTCTGTCCATAAAACTATGCTCTTAGCCGTCACCAATGATGGCTGTCAGAAATACCACAAGAGGGGTTGTCTGCTTGTTGGTGACATGGCAGCTACGTGCTGCCAAGAGTCAAGCTGAGTTGTGCAGGAGCAGACCCACAAAGGCCAGGGAAGGAGGTACCTGGGAAAAGAGTGCTCAGAAAAGGGAACCAAACCATCAGGAAGACCATCGAGGTCTCCAGGCAGCTCACATCTTAACTAACCAATAGAGCTCACCCCTGACTCTGCACAAAGCACTATAGAGCCAAACCCTGAGCTCTTCAGGGTCAACCACTGCGGCCTCTTACGGGGTGAACACAGTTGCTGAAGTCTTGGGCTCATGGAAGGACATCAGCTTCTCCCAACACACACACACACACACACACACACTCAAAGACACACATACTCTCACACACTCACACATACACACACACATTCTCCCACAAGCACCAACACACCTACTCATACCAAGAGCTCCATGAGCACCAACAGCCTTGCCAGCTGTCCTGCTTGTTCTGCTTGGATCTCCTGTAACCCTCAAGTGAGGGCCGGAAGGACGGCTGTCTACTGAGTGGCTCGGAAATAGCTGATGAAGAATTACTGGCCCACATTCCACGCTGACAAGTGAAGTGTGGGAGAGATTAACTCCGCAAAGGAGAAGGGAAATTGCTAAAGAATCAAGATCTTCTACTAGCCTCTCTGGGAGACACAATGCCTTTCCACCTTAAGAAGCCAATGAGTATAGCTGGGTTCAAGGCCAGCCTGGTCTATACAGTGAGTACCAGGACAGCCAGGGCTAC
>NC_022023.1:27457867-27473960 GCF_000317375.1 Microtus ochrogaster | reverse complement strand
TGCCTCTCTGCTCTTCTCCTTTTTCCCCTTCTCCCCTTTCTCTTCCCTTCCATACCTTACTAAATAAATATCCAACCTCACTCTGCATGGTGTGCCTATCCATCTGGGTCTCTCACCTGCCATGCAGCTCCCTGGCTGGGACTCGCTGCCCTTTGGCCCACAGGCCAACTCAGGGACTCCCTGACTAGGACTGGCTGTCTCCATGGCCCGCCATGGTCTTGGGATCTGCTGCCCACTGCAGCTACTTGGGGAACAATGCCGTTTTACTTAAACCATAACAACGATTGTTTCCAAAAAAGTCATAAAGTTAACTGTGAATGTCAGGTGAGAGCTTTCTCCATGTGAGCACATTCTAATTCAAGAGACATTATGTGGTGTTTGAAGGGTTTAATTTGTAATCATCGAAGTTAAATTTAGTAAGAAAACTATCACTATGGAAAACTGCCTCATGCATAGCTTTGGAGAAATTTATTTGGTTGGAGGGGCTGTTCTGCTCTCAAATCTGTGTATAAAAGGGTATTGGTAAATTGCAGCAATTTGGAAAGCCTCACTACACCGTAAAATGCCAACAAATCATTGTTCAATGTATCCGCAGCACTTTGGGAGGTCTCGGAAGGGCAATGGAGTGCCCAGTGAGTATATGTTTCCTCCCCCCACAGACACACAGGGAGTATAACAGAATAATTGGAGAAGACGCCACTGTTTGTCCTCAATGGGCAATGAGCGAGCTCACATCTAATCTACCAGAGGCTGACTAACTTCATTCCTAATTAAAAAAGGGAGAAAGATGGCAGCATTAGAGTCTCTTTACTTCCCATGATGACAGCTAAGGGGAACCCCACCAGGTCGTGGGTGTATTTACAATCCCTACATAAGCACTGTGTCTCGAACGCGCACTGTTCTCTAGGCCTGGCCGTTTTCTTCGTCTCACAGCTCAGCTCCCAAGCTCACACCGTGTTTGATGTCATTCAAAAAAAGGTTTCTTTCTCACAGACCTCACTTGCAACAGACGTACCTGTTAACAGATGATCATCATAAATTATGTCTAAAACCAAACCAATATATTGCTTTCTTGGAGTAACATTTACAAAGCTACACTACAAAACTGGGATAAAGTGTTATGGGTGAATTGTGATAGCATACAGCTTTTTCTTCCCAGACCCCTCCATAGTCATCCTGCCAACACACACACACACACACACACACACACACACACACACACACACAGCAATGTAACACACACTCATAGACACACATGCACACACACAGGCACACATACACACAATACACACATCTCATCTCTATCATGACATATATTTCTGGGTTATATTTAATCAAATCAATGTATTTTCCCCCCAGAGAATTCATGAAGGTATGACACTTAGGATTTGGTCCTTGAAGCTGTCATGGTGGTTATGGTTACTGTTGACTTCCGTTTTAAGAAACGGCTCATTTGTGGAATGCTGTCCTCGGGACATGGTACAGCCATTTGCACTCATAAACATACCACGGCCATGGCTACCTGCTCCAGGCTGGTATAAGAAGGTCTACATTCCTTCACAGATCAGGAAGAGGCGTGGGAGGCCCCACCCTTCCTTGAGGAGCAATGGCTAGCGAATGGTGGCCGAGGAGGGAGGAGTCAGTTTATTCAGCGAGGAAGCAGTCACTGGTAAAGTGCTCCTACTCCAGTAAATAACCCCCGCCCCACACCCAAACAACTCCAATTCAACTCAGTGTGGCACGAAACCCAAACAACAAAAGACATAAAGTAGGGGGGAAGATCTGTTAGGAGGGGAGGGTCACTAAGGGTGGGGGTGGGATGAACGCACAGAATGAGAGGTGAAATTGACCAAAATACATCATACACATGTGCAAAGTTATCAAAGAGAGGGGGAAGGAGAGATGGCTCAGAGGTTAAGAGCATTGCCTGCTCTTCCAAAGGTCCTGAGTTCAATTCCCAGCAACCACATGGTGGCTTACAACCATCTATAATGAGGTCCGGTGCCCTCTTCTGGCCTTCAGGCATACATACAGACAGAATATTGTATACATAATAAATAAATATTTTAAAAAAGTTATCAAAGAGAAAAAGTAAGTTAAATCTTTAAAAATGGAGAGGGCAGGGCAGGGAGGGAGGAAGGAAGGTCTCATCCCATCAGGACAGAGGATGCCAGCTCAACTGGGCACAATGCTCAGTGGGTTTATTGCAGTGGGAGGTTCCTGCCAGTGTGTCACAAGGTGTGATAGTGGAGCTCAGAAAGCAACTTCTGGGAGTTGGGTCTCTCTTTCCTTTATCTAGGGCTCAGGGATGGAACTCAGGTGACAGGCCTGGTGACAAGCCTTTACCCACTGAGCCATTCTACCACTGCCAAGTGTTGTTTGTTTGTTTTTGTTTGGCTTTTCGAGACAGGGTTTCTCTGTAGTTTTGGAGCCTGTCCTAGAACTTGCTCTGTAAACCAGGCTGGCCTCGAACTCACAGAGATTCACCTACCTCTGCCTCCTTAAGTGCTGGAGTACACCACCATGGCCCCATGCCAGGTGGTTTAAGATTCTGATTGGGTTTTTGATGATGTGAACAAAATAAAATGAACTAACAAAAAAAAACATCTTGAATTTTCCTTCAGGTATGAGTTTAATTAGAAAGATTATTATGTCTTTAATTACATAAATGCTACTATTAGAAATAGGCATGCCAACTTCTAATTAAAAGAAACGGCTACATGTTATCACTTCTTTCTTGAATCCCTGCCCACACCACCACCACCGACAACAATAAAAAGCCATAAATCAAGTAAAAAATAAACCCAAGAGACCCAGAAGTAGCAACACTTCCTTAGAAGATGGAAACTGAGCAGAGAAGCAGGGGCAGGATGGGGAAGCAGCAGCTGGTGAAGGCGCTGTCTCTTCTCGGAGCCTCAGGCTGAAAGTGGGGAACAGGACTCAGAGAGGAGGGAAGGGAAGACCCAAGGCTGTGTGTGTGCGGTGGTGTGCAGGACCCCAGGGTCTCCTCAGACTCTGTGCAGGAGTTTTTCTCAGAGAAGGCTTGAGAATGCGTGATGTCATGCTTACCAGTGACAATTCTTATTATTTTATGATAAAACTGACCACCTCAACCCTTTGGTACAGCTCCAGTCTGGTACATTCATTCCCACTGTGCGGCCGTCCCTCACTAGGCATCATGGAGGTTGCTGTCTTCCCAAGATTAAACGCTGTTGCCACTGCACACAATCCCCCTTGTCTGCCCCGTGTCCTCAGCCTCGGCAATCATCATTCTAAATCTGTGAACATGGGAACTCTAGATAGCTCACGTAAGCGGACCCACAACTGCCTGCTACTTGTGACGCCTGCCTTATGTCACCAGCGTCATTTTTCTTTTCTTTTTCATCATGCTGTTTAATCTAGCATATTGCCTAGAAAGGCTTGTTAGCAAGAGTACAAATAAATACGTCTCCAGCATGTCTCTTAGAGACCGGTTCACACACTGCTCTGTTTGGCCGCTAGCCTCTTGTCTCTCTCTTCAGCAATTGTGAGGCGGATTCCTTTACCTCCACTGTGCCATATTTCAGAACGGCCTTACTTAGAAAGGCTAGGTAGTATTCCATCCCACCAATGGGTTCGTCTGTGTTTATCTACTCATCTGTCAGGGAACGTTGGCTTGCCCCTGCCTGTTGTGAACTGGGGCGGGTCCATAGCTCTTCCTAGTCCTGCTTCCTAGTGACTCATGAATGAGCAGATAGCAAAGGGCCAGAGGTCATTTTAGAGAAACTTTACAGCCTTCTGTATGGAAAGCAACATAAAGAAGGAAGGGCTCTTGAAAATTAAAAACAAAATACCATAAATAACACATTAGGTGGGTTGAAAAAATAAAGCCACGGAACTTGTCCAGCAAATAGTATAAATAGATAGATCAGGGTAGGGCATAGCTCAGCTGGGAGAGCACTTGCCTAACACAGACAGAGCCTCAGGCTTATCCTCCCAGCACGTAAGGCAGGTGTGATGGCTGGAGCGTGCAGTCCCAGCTCTTTTGACAGCAGACGTGGGAGGAGCAGCTGTTCCAGGTCAGGTTGGGTTACATAGTTGAGTCTAAGGCCAGTCTAGGCTATAGGAGACTCAGTCTTAAACAGTAAGAATTGATATAGATGCTACAAGTTAACTGATTTCCCTAGAGAGAGAAAGAAGGGGTTTAACTAAAGAAATAATAGAAGACATGCCCTCATAGCTAAAAGATCTAACTGCCCTGCCCGTGTGCTAAGACAGAGATGAAAACGGAGCACAGGGGAAACTGAGCAGTGAAATCCCAACTTCTCAGGAAGGAGAAACACTTACAGATAATGCTTTAAAAACTCAAAGGAAAATAATTCATAAGCTAGAATTCTAAAGGAAGCAAAACACCAAGCCACCCACCATGACAGAGGCCAACTGGGTCCCCTCTCCTGACCCCAATCCACGGGATCAGTGGAGAAGTGTCAGGGCAGGGTTTCAGGCTGATGGGCGTGAAGGATCAAGGCTTCTGACCTTGTGCCGGGCCTGTGACTCATTCATCATTCTGAATGCCTGCTGTGTGCCAGGCTCGGTTCTTTTCTGGGTACTGGTGACACAGAGGTGATAACCAAGTTTCTACCTGGGTGTGGTGGCACAGGCCTATAATCCCAGCTCTTGGAAGGCTAAGGGAGGAGGATCCAGAGTTTAAGGTCACAAAGTGAGTCTGAACTCAGCCTGTGTCTCATGTGTGAGAGACCCTGCACACATACCCACCCCCCCAAAAAAAGTTCCTATCTTCACGGGAGTTTTCATTCCAAAGGTAAGGGACAATGATCAAAGGTATCGTCAGGTAAAACTAGGGGCAAAGGAACAAGGTGTAACCTGGTGGTGTGCCAGAACAGAGGCGCTGGTGGGAGACCCAGGACAGTCAGAGCACCAGACTTGGTGACTGAGCGGGATGGGTGCCAGACAGGGAAGGAGAGCTGTTCTCGGGCTTTAGAACCAGATCTCCTCACCCAGTTAGCCTGGGAACAAGTGTTCCCTGGGGAGTCCTCATTCCTTCTGGGCCCCCTGGGAAGTGGATTCTTCCCAGAGTTCCCTTTCTCCTCCAGCCCCAGCAGGACTAAGCAGCCAATTATTATGGAACTGGGCCTCCAGGTCTCTCACTTTCCTCTGTGCTTGGGAGTCAACACAAGACTCTGCCAGGGAGATAAGACTCCAGACAATGCCCTATAATTGCACTGATCTTTAGTGTGGATTTTCATGAGCCACATAGGCAGAGAAGGCCCCATCATCTTCATGGACGGATAGAGAAACCGAGGCAATGCCAGGACACACATCACAAAGGTTGCCATGTGTATTCCGACTTGGGTCTGTTTCAGGAGCGGGCACTGGATCCACTCTTTTTTTTTTTTTTTTTTGATTTTTCCACACAGGTAGAAACGTAGCAAACAATCCTTTCCCTTTAGCATTTAATAGCATGTAACTGTCTCTGACTTCACATAGGCCGTCACGTCCTTTATACGCACAATACCAGACAGATGCCGGAACTATTAAAGTCAGTTCACGTCAGATCAGAAAAACTAGGGGAGGGGAGGAAACAGAAGCTAAAGGCTTGAATCAGGTCCACCTAGATGTTTTGATGGCACCAGGCAATGACGGCTGTTTCCTCCCAGAACACAGCGCTTGCTTCAGCCTTGCCTTGCAAACAGGAACTTCCTTTCCTTTGCTGCCTTTCGGGTCCGGTCTGCCCCAGCTGTGTCCCAGGTGCGGAGGAATGTTTGCCTTGCTGGGCAGAGACCTGTGATGGTGCAAGATTGGAGGGGTGGCGCATGCCAGCCTGAGGAGTCAGCTGCTGAGGCCTGCTGCTCCTGCTGGGCAGGGACAGGGAAGGTGGCTCCTGAAGTCGGTTCAAAGACTGAGTCATTATTAGCATCTGAAGTCAGCCACTTCCTGCCAGACTTAAACACTGCCCTATGAGCTTTACGACGGCTCTCGCCTCAAATTCCTAAGATTCCCAGAAGAGAGGCAGGTGGACAGCTTCCATTCACTTAAAATGAATCAGATAAAGTGTAAAACTGGAAGATGGATGGATGTACAGACAGCCGTGCAAACGAAACAAAACGATAGCAGTCGAGTGCAGGTGCTCCATGTTGGAGCATTTACTGGCAAACCCTTTCAGCTTCCTTGTGGCCTTGTGGTTTTAATAAAACACTGAGGGCAGCAGAGAATGGCTTCTCCTGCCGCCTGGGATAATTTCAGGATTCATGTGACTGATTCATCCAACAGCACTCCTTCAAGCTTCCTGACTCTCCGAATGAGAGACACTCCCTCACCTGCATCTTCTCCTCTTTGAGCCTGGCTGCCTTGAAGTCACTAATTCTTTCCTTGGACTAAAGTATCTTCATCCCCGAACGCCGCCCTCCCAGGTGTTCGCACTTCAGGAAAACAAGGAATACTGAACCTCTTTCTCTGTTCCCGACTGTGCTGCTTTTCTCTCTCTAGCAGAGACACCACGAGGCATCAACCAACCACCACCTCTCTTGTCCGCCCCCACAGCACCTACTCACACACAAGGTCAAGCACTAAGAGGGACCAGGAACGGACAGGCAGAAAAACCACCTGAGTAGCTCCTGCCTGCCAGGAACACCACAGAGCGAGGTCAGTGACTCAGCAGGCTGTGCAGTGAGCCAGATGAGCCAGATGTGCAGATGTGCACAGCAGGCTGTGCAGTGAGCCAGATGAGACAGATGTGCGGTCACACTTCAGCGGGGCTCTCTCTCCATCACCTTAGCCAGTCTTCGGGGCTGGAGATCCATTGTCTCATGACCCCAATCTTCCAAGACGCTTTAGTTTATCGTCATTTTGTATCATTTTGACAGAGCATGTTTGTTTTGACTGTACTTTTATTGTTGTTGCTGTTTTTGAGACAGGTTTGTTTTTTTTTTTTGGGTAGCCCTGGCTGTCTTGGACTCACTCTGTATAGCCTAGGATGGCCTCAAACTCACAGATCCATCTGCCTCTGCCCCCCCAGAGTGCTGGGATTAAAGGCGTGTGCCACCGTCACTCAGCCACAGTGTGATTTTTTTTTAAAAAATTATTATTTTCTTAAAGATTTATTTATTATGTATACACACACCAAAAGAGGGCACCAGATCTCATTATATATAGATGGTTGTGAGCCACCATGTGGTTGCTGGGAATTGAACTCAGGTCCTCTGGAAGAGCAGCCAGTGCTCTTAACCTCTGAACCATCTCTCCAGCCCTTAAAAAATATTATTATAAAATGTTTTGATTATATTTCATCTTGATACTCAAGTATCAAGATTTTTGTTGGTTGTCTTACTGTTATAGATTGAATACGAAACGCTCCTAATAGGCTTATGTTTTGAATTCTTGGTCCCCAGTTTGTAGCACTATTTGGGAAAATTATGTACTTTGGGCGAAACAACTTAAAGGCACAAGTCAATGAGGGTGAGGTTTTGAAAGCTCCCAGTCCCCTCTTCCCTATCTGCTTCCTCTCCACCACCATACTTCTGCTTACCATGATGCTCCATTGTGCAGTCAGACTAAGCCCTCTGAGACCATAAAATAAAATAACCTCCACCCTTAGGTTGCTTCTGACTGAGGAGCTGGGTGTGTAGATCAATGATAAGGTTCTTTTTTAAAATCAATTTCTTTTCTGTGTATGAATGAGTGTTCCATCTGCATGTATGCCTGCATTAGATCCCATTGTAGATGGTGATGAGCTACCATGTGGTTGCTGGGAAGAGAACTCAGGACCTCTGGAAGAGCAGAACCATCTATGAACCATCTCTCCAAGCCCCCCACCCCCATGATAAAGCTCTTGCACATGGTATGTGCAACTCTGGGTCCTATATCCAGCACTCAAATGCACATACTGCTGCTGGGTGGGGGTGGAGGTAGGTTGCTGAGGATGTGGTTGGGGGGGGTAGAGAACTAGTTTAGCAAGAGTTTGATCCTGCTGGGTATCCAAGCACATGCCTTTAGTCCCAGCACTCACAGGCAGAGAGAGGCAGGTGGACCTCTGAGTTCCTCTAACTTGGTCTACAGAGTGAGTTCTAGGATAGACAGGGCTACACAGAGAATCCCTGTCTCAAACAACAACAAAAAGTTTGATCCATCACACATAAAAAAAAAAAAACTAAACAAAACAACTAAAAAAAATTGTGTACCCACCACAAGCAGGTTCCAATGTACACTTCCAATCCAGCGGGTACACTGCTGGCTCAGCTTAAACTAAAAGGGTCACAAAACAAAACCAAGTCATGGCCCTGGGAGAGGGCCTGGTAGGGAGGAAGGAGGTTTATAGTGGTGGGAATGAGAGAGGTGAGTGTATTCAAAATACATTATATACATATGAAATCGCCAAAAGATAAAATTTGTCAATTTTTTAAAAAGAAATTCTATTAATGGATTGCATTAGAATTCTGGAAATAAGTTTACATGATAACTATCTAATATACCACTGAATTCTATTAGTTAACACTTTACTAAAAACCTGCACTGATGTTGGCAAGTAAAACCGTTCCTTAGTTTGCCTTTTTTTTTTTTTTTTGTGAAGTATCAGACTTTAGTATTAATGTTATGGTCACTTCATGAGAAGACGCCAGAGCTCATCTTCTCTCTCTGAGCTCTGGGAGGAAGCGGGAGGAAATCCTGGATTGTCTGAGCTTTACCGACTGCAAGCAGCCCCCTGGGGGAAGCTCTTCTGTGTTGCTCTTGTCTAGCTGGGCTCAGACTTCCTTCCTGTCTCTGCTGATATCATTTGAGTAAATTATATTTTCATAGGAAGTTGACTTTACAGCTGTGCTTGCAAAACACAGTTAGGAAAAAGTTACACTTTAAATTTCTTCTGTTTTAGTAGCGATTTCCCCCATCATATCTTATTTTGATGCATCTAGATATCTGTCCCAGTTTTCTTCCTATGGCTGTGACTAAAGACAAGGGAGAAAAGATCATGATCCACCATTGCAGGCAGTCAAGGTGGGACCTCAAGCAGGAACTTGACGCAGAAAGCATGGTGGAGTGATGATGGCTGGCTCACTCAGATTTATACCTAGGTAGTTATTTCACACAGCCCAGGACCACCTGCCCAGGGAATGGTGCCACCCACAGTGGGCAGGGCCACCAGCATCAGATAACAATGAAACAATCTCCACAAATGTGGCCCCAAGCCAGTCTTATCTGAGTCCCTGTTGTCAGATGACTCTTGGCTACTGTCAAACTTATAATTAAGCTAACTAGGGTACTTTCTTTCTCTAATTTATTTTAGTTAAGTGGCACTTTTTGTTTTGTTTTGTTTTGTTTTTTTTTTTTTTTTTTGAGACAGGGTTTCTCTGTAGCTTTGGAGCCTGTCCTGGAACTAGCTCTTGTAAACCAGGCTGGCCTCGAACTCACAGAGATCCACCTGCCTCTGCCTCCCTAGTGCTGGGATTAAAGGCGTGCACCACCACCTCCCGGCTTCTTTTTCTTTTCCGGACAAATTCCTTGCTTAATGAAGTCTTCTGTTTCTATCCACTAAGCAGTTGCTACTCTCATATTTATTAGTCCTATCTAATTTTAGCTCATTTTGTTGTTTTTTATTCTGAAAGTTCTGAGTTTAATGTTAGATCCATTGCTTCATTTTATTTATTTTTGTTTTGTTCCCATAGACATTTATGCTCTGGATCTTCCTAAGCATTATTTCAACTACATTCCATAGACTCTGGCATCCAATGGTTTTAATATTGTCTATATTTTATTCCTATTTATTTTCTTGATCCAAAAAATTAATATATATTTAAAATATATATTAAAAATTAATAAATATAACACAAATATATATTTCTGGGATATAAAGTTCTATAGATTGTGTGTGTCCCCTCATAACTCATACACTAAAACCTTAGGTGATGGTAGTACAAGTTGGGGGGCTTGTGTAGCTCAGTGGTACAGCCCTTGTGAGCCACTGAGTCTGAAGGTCCAGCCACTGGGAAAAACAACAACAACAATAGCAGCAGCAACAACCCTGCTCATATGAATATG
Organism: Microtus ochrogaster; assembly: GCF_000317375.1. NCBI lineage: Eukaryota > Metazoa > Chordata > Mammalia > Rodentia > Cricetidae > Microtus > Microtus ochrogaster. The sequence continues at coordinate 27,463,931 of NC_022023.1, read as the reverse complement.
TAAATATTCATTCTTTGGCAGTTACTATGTATGAGGGCAAAGATTCCCGCCCCACAGAGCTGCCATGACCAGGAGAACACAGACGGCTCTCCTCAATACCACGCAAGCTCCCTTGACTCCAGACTTTCTCTGCTAGAGCTGTAATACATACATTTCTGTTATTTATAAACTGCCCAGCTTATGGGATGGTTGTTACAAGTCACCAGATGAAGAGAAAGGGGGGGGGGTCTTTAAAAATGAATTAAATAACCTGCTTAATACTTTGAACCTTAAGGTAAATGAACTATTTTTTAATATTACCTTTTATTTATGTCTGTGTGGGTGCCCACAAAGGCCAGAATCTCTTGGGCTGCAGTTATACTGCCCAACATGGGCCCTAGAAACTAAACTGGGTCCTCTGGAAGACCTGCAAGTGCCCTAAAGAGCTGAACTATCTTTCCAGCCTCAAGAAAGTGAATCTTGTTTTGAGATGGGGTCTCAACACATAGCTCTGGCTGTTGTGGAACCAGCCTGTAGACCAGGCTGGCCTTGAACTCACAGAGATCCATCTGCTCTGCCTCCCAAGTGCTGGGATTAAAGATGTGCGCCACACTCAAGAAAGTGAATTTGAAAGGAAACTTTTTTTTCTAGTTCTCAAGACAATGGGTGCTGTGTGACGCGCACCCAGGTCTGCAGGGTGACAAGTCTGTCCCCTCTCATTCTATGAGCTCAGACCAAGACCAGCTATGCATCCTTCCTGGTGTCCCTAGGTGACTGCTTTGCTCTTGTTGATGCTTCTGCTTCCTCTTCCTGTTCTTTTAAATTTTAAAACAAACATTGTAAAATATACACACCACAGACTTTCCCATCTTAGCTGTGCTGTCTGTACCACAGTGTTCTACGCATGCAGGCTCTTCATTTCAGTCTTATTCACCTCTACTTTTACTCCAAAAAAAAAAAATGCTGTCTGATTTATATTTTCCAAAACTATTGGAACGTTTCTGCTGTTGCTGTTGGTTTGTTTGTTTTTTTAAACAATGCCTCATCCTGTAGCCCTGACTGGCCTGTAAATCACCGTGCAGCAAGGGCAGCCTTGAACTCTGCACAGCTCTCCCACCTGGGCTACATTAGAATACAGGCATGAGTCGTCATGTCCTTCCTGAAAGTTATTTTGTTAGTGTAATGACCAACTTAAGATCAAATGGTTTAAGTGGGACACGGGCACTTGAAATTGTTGAGATTTCGAGTCCAACACTTACAGATCTCTTTGTTGTTTGTTTATTTAGACCATATATATAGCCTTACTAATTTTTCACTTGGTCTGTTTAATAGTGAAGCATGTCAAATCTCCATTTATTTACATTTTAATTTGATTACGTGTGTGTGAGAGAGAAGAGAGAGAGAGAGAGAGAGAGAGAGAGAGAGAGAGAGAGAGAGAAAATGAGGAAGATATGAATATCTGTGGTTTACATATGTGGTACATGGCATGCATGTGTGTGGTGTGGTGTTTGTGAGTGTTTATATATGTATGTGATGTATGCTGTGGTATATGTAGTATACTGAGTGTGTGTCTGTGTGTACCTGTGGTGTGCTGTGTGTGAGAGATTGTGTATGCATGTGTGTATGTATGTGGAAGTCAGAGGATAACTCTCGGAGTCTGTTCTTGTCCGTGTTTTTCTACACGTACGTGGGTTCTGGGGACTGAACTCAAGTTGTTTAATCTACAAGAGGTTTACCCACTGAGCCATCTCCCGGCCTTCAAATTGCCCAATTATCAGTGTAAATCGACTTCCACTTCAGGAAAGCTGCTGCTGGGTTATTTAGAGCAGACAGCTAACACTGCAATTATTAAGTGTGTCTCTGCACGGCACCACTTTTTTCTTTTAAAGATTTATTATTTACTCATATGTGTGTATGTATGTATGTATGATGTGTGTTTATGTCTATGATGTGTGTTTGTCTGTGTGATGTGTGTATGTCTGTATGATGTGTGTATGTGCATGTACACAAGCATGCAGGTGTCTGCAGAGGCCAGAATAAAGAGGTGGATCCCCCGGAGCTAGAGTTACAGGCAGTCGTGAGCTGCCTCACATGGGTGCTGGGAACTTCTGCAAGAGCAGCAAGAGCTGTTGACCACTTGACCACCGAGCCATGGGCAGCCAACAGGGTTGAGGTTCAACTGTCCCAACTAGTGCAAGGATTCCACATTTAATTTCTGTTGTTAGATGCTGGAGACTGAAGTCAAGGTCTCACATAGTTAAGCACACCATCCACCCTCTTAGGATGCCAGCTCGAAGAATGTTTAGTTGTTCTTGGTAATGCAAGCCAGCTTACACTGAACAGAATGATTTGTAGACTGCAGAATGGAAAGTGCCTTCTCTGTCCTTTTTTTCCTCTTTTGCCATTTCTCTTGGCAAACGTAAGTTTTTTTATAGTATCTCCTTCTTTTTTCTTTTTAAATATTTTTATTGAGCTCTACATTTTTCTCTGCTCCCGTCCCTGCCTCTCCCCTCCCCTTGAGCCCTCTCCCAAGGTCCCCATGCTCCTAATTTACTCAGGAGATCTTGTCTTTTTCTACTTCCCATGTCGATTAGATCCATGTTTGTCTCTCTTAGGGTCCTCATTGTTGTCTAGGTTCTCTGGGATTGTGATTTGTGAGCTGGACTTCTTTGCTTTATATTTAAAAATCACTTATGAGTAAGTATTATGTTATTGGTCCTTCTGGGACTGGGTTATCTCACTCAAAATTATGTTTTCTAGCTCCATTCATTTGCCTGCAAATTTCAAGATTTTTTTCAGCTGTGTAGTACTCCATTGTGTAAATGTACCATATCTTCCTTATCCAGTATTTGATTGAGAGGCATTTAGGTTGTTTCCAGGCTCTGGCTATGACAAATAATGCTGCTATGAACATAGTTGAGCATATGTCCTTGTGGCACAATTGAGCATCCTTTGGATATATACCCAAAAGTGGTATTACTAGGTCTTGAGGAAGGTTGTTTCCTACTCTTCTGAGAATTCGCCACACTGAAATCCAAAGAGGTTGTACCAGCTTGCACTCCCACCAGTAATACAGGAGTGTTCCCTTTACCCCACAACCTTTCCAGCATAAGTTGTCATCAGTGTTTTTGATTTTGGCTATTCCTAAGGTGTAAGAATTAGTAAGAAGTCTGAGCTAATGGGTCAATCAGTTTATGATTAATGTAGACTTCTGTGTGATTTCTTTGGGACTTGATGATTGCGGGAACCTGGCAGGATAGGAACTTCTGTCAGCAGAATGGTGCCCAATGTATGGACAACTTCATCCACATAAAGCCTGGGAGAGCTTGGGAAGTAATTCTAGACAGAGAAGATTAGAGTTAAGGACGGCTTATTGATAGCAACATTTTCTCAGGTGGGCTCTGTTTGCTAGAGGCAAATGTGTCTCATTTAAGAGAGGTTTCCTGACTCAGCTTTAGCTGCAAATCTTTGCAGTCCTTTTAAGAGGTTCTGCCACAATACACTTAAATGGTGTTTATGAATAGCCTACAGCATGCTTCTTGGCAGTGGCAGGGACCTTGAAATGCCATAGAGTTGTGGCAATAAACATGGCTCTGGCCAGTATTTCTACCATGATGCTAGACTCTCAGAAAGCTAAAAAATGGACTGAATCCAGCCATCAGAGCCACGGCTTTAATCCTAGCCATATTGCTTAACAAATTAAAGACTCATGTGGTCCGATAATGAGAGATATATAGTAAAGACAGATTCAGATGAAAACCTCTAAATGGTTTAGAGTATGTTTAAAAATATGTGTACACTTGGGAGATAAAAGAAAAGAAAAAATGTCCTTAAAATCAAAAAGAAAAAAAGAGTAGTTGGGTCTGGTGGCACACACCTTTAATCCCAACACTTGAGAGGCAGAGGCAGACAGATTTCTGTGAGTTCAAGGTGTGATGGCAGACACCTTTAATCCCAGCACTTGGGAGGCAGAAGCAGGTGGACCTCTGTGAGTTCAAGGACAACCTAGTTTACAGAGTGAATTCTAGGACAGCCAAAGACACACAGAGATACCCTGTCTCAAAAAGCCAAAATTTAAAAATAAGAGAAATAGAGTTTAAAATAAAGCCATGTAAAGATGGGAAACACAGAGAATTTGGATACTGTATGTTATTATGTTCTCTTTGAATTGTCTGAATGTTGAGGAAGGAGCAACAGCTGCTAGAAGATATTTGTTTATAAATGCTGCTGATTTAATCCAAGATAGGTATTTTGAAAATACCTTGACTTCAAAATTGAAGTCAAATGTATGTTACTTTGGAGAAGAGGTTTTGCTTTTATTTCCACAGAAAATGAGAGGCTGTGGATTCATTCTAGGTTAAGAAAAATCAGGTTCGATCAAGGAAGATTCCCTGAGAAATCTCTGATAGGAATGGTTGGCCCAGATGTCTGAGCTCTACATCTAGAACAGATTCAAGACTGCTGCCTGAGATGATCATGCCTCACAAGATACTCCAGTCACAACTTGACCATAATTCTAAATTTTCTTTATGTCCCCATAAGATTATCAGCACCCCCAACCAGCAGGAAGTAGCCTGGAAAACTATGCCCACATTTTAAAAATATAGACTACAAATATTTTCCTTTGTTTAGAATGTGGGTTACAAGTTGTGATGGATAATGGTCAGGAGAAAAGCTGAACAAAGGATATTAGATTCAGAGTTCTTGCTTTAAAAAGGGGGGAGGAAGTGCTATGGGATAATGGTTTGTATCCTGTCAATCATATTTTAATAAAACACTGATTGGCCAGTAGCCAGGCAGGAAGTAGAGGCAGGACAACCAGGCAGGAAGTAGAGGAGGGGCAACGAGAACAAGGGAATTCTGGGAATAGAAAGCTCAGTCTGCAGTTGTAACCCAGCCTCAGAGTAAGCAAGATGTGACTGCCTCACTGAAAAAGATACCGAGCCATGTGGCTAGCATGGACAAGAATAATGGGCTAATATAAGTTATAAGAGTTAATAAGAAGCCTGAGCTTATGGGTCAATAAGTTTATGATTTTAAAAAAGATAAAATGGGATTATTCCATTTTTTTGTATTTGTTGAGGTTTGTTTTGTTATCAAGTATATGATCAATTTTTGAGAAGGATCCATGAGGTGCTGAGAGGAAGGTATATTCTTTTCTGTTTGGATGGATTATTCTATAGATGTCTGTTAAGTCCATTTGAGCCATAACATCTGTTAGTTCCCTTATTTCTCTGTTAATTTTTTGCCTGACTGAATTGTCCAGTGGTGAGAGGGGAGTGTTGAAGTCTCCCACTATTATTGTGTGGGATTTAATGTATGATTTAAGCTTTAGAAGTGTTTCTTTTACATATGAGTGTGCCTTTGTATTTGGAACATAGATGTTCAGTATTGAGATTTACTCTTGATGGATTTTTCTTGTGACTAATATGAAATGTCCTTTTTTGTCTCTTTTGACTGATTTTAGTTTGAAGTCTATTTTGTTAGATATTAGGATAGCTTGTTTCTTAGATCCATTTGATTTGAAATTTTTTTTTCCCAACCCTTTACTCTGAGGTGATGTCTAACTTTGAAGTTGAGGTGTGTTCCTTGTATGAAAAGAAGGATGTATTCTGTTTTTGTATTCAATCTGTTAGCCTGTGCCTTTTTATAGGTGAGTTGAGTCCATTTATATTAAGGGATATTAATGACCAGTGATTGTTATCTCCTGTCAATTTAGTTTTCATTGTTGGTGATGTTAATTTGTGTATTTTTTCCTTCTTTGAGATTTGCTGCTATGACCATCAATTGTCTGTGTTTTTGTTGATGTAGTCAACTTCCTTGATTGGAGTTTTCCTTTTAATACTTTGTGTAGGGCTTAGTTTGTGACTAAGTATTGGTTAAATCTGGTTTTGTCATGGAATATTTTATTTTGTCCTTCTATGGTAATTGAAAATTTTTCTGGGCATAATAGTCTGGGCTGGCATCCATGGTCTCTTAATGTCTGCATAACATTTGACCATGACCTTCTTGATTTCACTGTCTCAAATGAGAAGTCGGGTGTAATTCTTATAGGTCTGCCTTTATATGTTACTTGGCCTTTTTC
>NC_022023.1:27446815-27455667 GCF_000317375.1 Microtus ochrogaster | reverse complement strand
GCTATGTGCATGATGGGATTGGAGCCCAGTTTCTCTATAAGAGCAGCCAAAGGCCTTTAACTGCTGAGACATCTCTCTAGCCCCGGTAACAACGTCTTCCTTTTTGTTTTTTGTTTGTTTGTTCGTTTATTTAAGACAGGATTTCTCCACGTAGCCCTGGCTGGCCTGGAACTTGATCTGTAGACCAGCCTGGCTGCAAACTCACAGAGATCCACCTGCCTCTGTTTCCTGTTTGCTGGGATTAAGGCGTGCGCAACCACTGCCTGGTCTGTAATGGCTTCTTTTCACTAATACATTTATACAATATTCTTAGTCATGTCTTAGAGTGTGGACTATTTCTTTACACTGCATAAATATATGTCTCTGTGATTGGTTTAATAAAGAAACGGACTGGCCAATAGCTGAACAGGATAAGGTTAGGTGGGAAAATGAGACTTAGGACACTGGGAAGAAAAAGGGTGGAGTCAGAGGAGTCACCAGCCAGATGCAGAGTGAGCAGGACCTGTATAAGACGAGGTAACAAGCCCTGAGCCATGTGGCAGCACATACATGAACAGAAATGGGTTAATGTAAGTTGTAAGCTAGTAAAAAGGCTGAGCATCTGTAATTAATATTAATTTCCATGTCAATTATTTGGGAACTGGAAGGCGGGAAAGAAGCGTCCGCTTACATTAGTGTGGATAGTATCTGTTGACTTCACAACTGGGAAGTTACAGAATTAGTATTCAGAGATAGAGTCCCCTCTCAGTCCCAAGATGGGTTCTCCTCACCATGACGATACAAGGTGACGTAATGTATGGAATAAAAACAAAGGTCTTAAGCCTGGCATGGTGGTGCACGCCTTTAATCCTAGCACTTGCAAGGCAGAGGCAGGCGGATCTCTGTGAGTTCAAGGCCAGACTGGTCTACACAGCAAGTTCCAGGACTTAAGTAAGAGCTCTACATAGAAACCCTGTCTCGAAAAACACAACAACAACATAAAAAAAGACCTTGGCTTGGGAGAATGTTTAATGTAGTTTCTCTCTCTTCCCACATAAAGAAAGAAACTGAAAGGCAAATCTCTTAGAAGTAGAGAAGTGTTTAAGTCAGCAAGCTGCATTCTACTGATTTGGTAACTATTAGCTTTCACTTTGTGGATTAACCCCTGGGCTACACAGAAACACATCCGTAAAGGGCTGCTGTGCTGTGGAAGCTGCTAAGGGAGCCTTCAGCTAGCAGTTCGGAATCGTCTAAACTTAGCTAAAGTGGAAAGGGATAATTGGTGTGAAGACGCAAGGGTTAGCTGTGTGGGAAATGTCTAATTGAGGGTTCTAAGTTTCTCATCTCTGCAGAAGAATAAATATTTTGAAGAGTAACACTGAAGGTGGCATTTTAAGAGAAATTAAGTGGTTACTAGAAGCCGCAGAGAAAGCGTGGGAAAGAAAAGGTAACAATGGGATAGTCGATGGGTTAACCGTGACTAAAGACGATGAACAGTGCTGATGCCGTCAGCATCGGAACTCGCCCCAAAGCAGCAGGGAAACACTGGCCATCTGAAACACCTGGCTGTATAAAATCTAAATGTTTCTACTCGGAAACCTCATAAAAGTCTTAAAAAACAAATACAAAACAAAAAAATCCTTGGCCAGTGGTGGGTGACATACACTTTTAATCCCAATATTCTGGAGGCAGAGATAGGTGGGTCTCTGTGAATTCGAGGCCAGCCTGGTCTACAGAGTGAGTTCCAGCACAGCCAGAGCAACACAGGGAAACCCTGTCTTGAAAACAAAAGAAAACAAAAAAATAGATAAAAATAAAAAGAACATATGAAAAAAATATTCAATAAAAAGGTGGCTCAAAATGGCATGGCAAGAAGGACCCTGAAGAAGAGTCTTTCCACACCAAATCAATACAGACTAAGGAGTTACCCACTAAGAGTGTGCATGCGTGCATGTGCTTGCGCTCTCCTTGAAGATGTAGGACCCTTTGGGATAGTGCAATCTCCCTGCTCCTTTCTGGAAAGGAGGTCCGGTGCATCAAAATGCAAACTGGTCTCTCTGCTTGGTGACAGAGAGCTAGCCGGCACACACAAGGCCCATTCCCAGGACTGTGGGAAAATGAATTGCTCTTACCCTTACATATCAAATGTACATCTTGAAATTTACTCACGGAAGACAGTAATATAAATATTCAAATCCACATCCACTGAAGCTGTGCTCAACAGAATGTTCAGCTGTCACAGATAGGGTAAATAAATTTATTGTTATTCCCCAATAATATCTGCATCTACGGTTCGATACGATGCTTGGCTTGTGTGTACATTTGGGCGGCGACCAGGCCAGGACAGTTAGCACACCCATTCCCATGGTTTCATCACTTCTTTATGTCGAGGACACCCCAATTTTCTCTTCTGACTAATTGAGGACATGGTGTATTACTGTTAAGCCTGCTATTGTGCCATGGGATACCAGAACTTACTCCTATGGTAACCTTGTAGCCACTGCAGCCCAGTCCTCTCTCCCCTTTCCTTCCCAGTCTCTGGTAGCTTCTATTCTACTCTTTATGTGTGTGCAATCAACTGCTTCAGACTCCAAGGGCAACAGAATGACATAGTGTTCAGCATCCTCTGCCTGGCTTAGCAAATGACCAAGTTTTACTCTTTTTCCAGCTGAATGCTATACTACGGTGTTTAAATTCGCACCTTCTTTACCCATCCATCAAAAATTGGACATTGAAATTGATTTTGATACCGTATTATTCCGTAATAAACACGGAAGTATAGATGCCCTTCAACATGCTGACTTAATTTCTACACTAAGGGATGGGGTTACTGGATCATGTGGTAGCTGTAGCTTTACTGCTGGGGGAATTTCCATACTGTTTCCTATACTAGCTATACTAATTCAAGAGAGTTCCTTTACTCTGTGTCCCTCTCAATTATTTTTATCAACCTTTTTGCTATTTAATAACAGCTATTCTAACTGGGTAGGGTGGGACTTCACTGTGGTTTAAGCGTCTTTCTTTTCTTCATCTCCCAGAAACAATGTCTCAGGAAGGAGTGCAAACTGGCCTGGAACTCAGGGTACAGCCCAGTCTGGCCTGGAATTCATCTTCACCCTGCCCTGCCTCCTAAGTGCTGGGATGGTAGGTGTGTGCTACCACGCCCAGCCGGATTAAATAGCAAAAAGGAGTACTACAGCATAATATGGCCAGGCAAAGAGTAGAAAAGTATTAATTTCAAAGCTTCTGAAATAAAGAAACGATGATCTGTGGGGAAAAAAAAAAAAGCAGAGCATAGTCAGTGCTACTCTCTCTCCCCACTCCCCAGCCTCCACGGTGATCTCCGACCTGTAAATTCTACAACAACACGGGAGTAGCACATTCTTTACTTTCTCTGAACGCCCTGCCCTGCCCTAACAGCTCCTGTACTGGTGTAACATAACAAGATCCCATTAACTCAGAAACAGGGACTGATCAGAGGAAGACGGGGTGGCCAATCTCACACCCTTCCCAAGGAATCCGATTCTGAAATCACATTCCAGGCCCCGTGCACTCGTCTGCAGCCTGTTGTTATCCTAGGAATGCTGTAGGGCCCAGGCCACTGCGCCAGCCACCACTGCTACCTGACAGGCACAACTCTGACTTGCCAGTGTTCTGAGCTCCGTGGAATGTGGGGGCTGAACCGGCACACACTAGTTGTAAATGGCAAGGCTAATCCATGGGAATGCTGGCAGTCCACCCCTGCCAGCAGCTTCCTGCAGCATTGCTTTGTTCAGCAGCCACCAGCCTCCGCTGAATAAGCCAAGGGTGGAGTCTGCCATACAACCAAAGGTCTGTTGATACGGGATTCTGCTGTAAATAGGTTTTATTGCCATTGGTTAATAAAGAAGCTGCTTTTGGTCAATAGCTTAATAGAATATAGCGAGGCTGGAAAAGATATGTAGAGAGAGAGAGAGAGTAGGCAGAAGTCAAGGAGAAGCCATGTAGCTGCAGCAGGAGACACCGGATGAAACCTTAGTGGTAGGCCACAACCATGTGGCAATACACAGATTAATAGAAATGGGTTCATTTAAGATATAAGAGCTAGCCAACAAAAAGCGTGAGCTAACAGGCCAAGCAGGGTTGTAATAATATAGTTTCTTTGTGATTATTTCAGGTCTGGATGGCCGGGAGACAAATGGGCGGCCTCCGACATCAGTCTATGGCATTCCAAACTTCATGTCACTTGTTCTAGAGTGGTTTATGTTTTTCTTTTTCTTTAAGTTTTATTTATTTATATTTATTTATTATGTATACAATATTCTGTCTGTGTGTATGCCTGCAGGCCAGAAGAGGGCACCAGACCCCATTACAGATGGTTGCGAGCCACCATGTGGTTGCCGGGAATTGAACTCAGGACCTTTGGAAGAGCAGGCAAGGCTCTTAACCGCTGAGCCATCTCTCCAGCCCCTATGTTTTTCTTTTTTGACAGGGTTTTTCTGCCTAGCCCTGACAGTCCTGGACCCTACTTTGTAGATGAGACTGACCTCAAATTCACTTGCCTCGGCCTCCCAAGTGCTGGGATTAAAGGTGTTCACCACTTTGCCTGGCTCTAGTGTGCAACTGAGCTGGATCATCAAACGCTGTGTTTTGTCCTCATCCACTGTATGCTGGGAGGTGGGACCTTTAAGACCTGCTAAGAACTGTGATCTCCAGAGTGGTTGAATCCAGTAACAGATTAAGGGAGGGGCTTTCTCATCAAGCAAGGCCTCTCTGACCTGGCGGTTTGTCTCACCCCATGGTGTAGCAAGAGCCGCCCCCTCCACCAGGAGAAAGGGCCATGGCGTGGGATTCCCCAGCCTCCGGGACTATGAGCTAAATAAACTACTTCTACTCTTTATACGCTACTCAGTCTCCAGGACTTTGTTATAACAACAAGAAGCAGAGACTGGGCGGCACTTAACATTGTGTTTTCTGCTGCTGAGGACAGCACATTCGTCCGTTCACTGGAATATACTGAATAACTAATTGTACAGGGATGCCTTACTCTCCTCCCACGGCAATACCCAGATGATCACTAAGTGTGGGAGCTACCATTCTCTGCACAGTGTCCGACACTCACCCTTCAACACTGCAGGGCTGTGGTCTCCACGCAGCACCCCAATCCCAGCACACAAAGCACCCTGACGGTGCACTACATTGGGAAATCCTCTCAAGCTGGAACTCAGCCTCCCCCGAGCCAGCACCCTTCTGGTGACACTCAAAACTGTCAAGAGAACAGAGGCACCCTCATGCCCTGCCACACCCGCAGCAGTGAAGCAACGATGCAGCCGTGTAGGCTCTCAGGCATCGGCTTTACTTCTGGTCTGCCCTGATTACTCCAGATGTCCCACACTTACACATCTGGATGTTTTCATCTTCAGAAAGTGGGCGGTGACAGCACCGACCTACCTGTGAGCGTCCGTCCACGGTAGCACGTGTTCTTTCTTAGACACTGCCTTTTTAAAATCAAAAACAAAAGATGTCTGTTTGTTGCAGGGAATACAGTGATGGCAAGCTCCAAGGTACAGGCCCCACTGAGAGTCTTCCCTGAATGGTACCTCCAAGGACCTGTCTCTCGGTCAGACGGAATGGTTTGTTTGTGGGCTCAGCGGGATCTGTCTGTGCTCCCTGGCCCTGCTGCTTTTGCACCTGTGACAGCCTATGGTGCATCATGAAGGGACACACATGTGGGTCAGGCTGCTCCCCTGACAGCAGCTGAGAAACAGAAAGAGGTAGGAAATGCCCAGAGGTCACAGTCCCCTTCAAGGACCAAGTCCCACTGGGCTCTGCCTCCTGAAGGCAGCTACCATCCCGCAGCAGCTTGCTAAGGACCAAGTCTCCAGCATGTGGGCCTTGTGGGACCTTCCTTAAGAGATTCCAACACACACTGAGCTGGCAGGTCTCTAGGATCCCTGTCAGCTCTGATGTGTTCCCCTTCCACTCTTCTGACAGGACAGATTCTTTTTTTACAGTTTTATTGAGGTATATTTCACAGGCCATAAAACTCGCCCATTGAAAGGGCAAAGTTCAGTGGTTTTTATTATGGGCAGACAGACCTTGACCATCACAGAAAAGAGGGCAAAATATTAAGTTAACGCCTTTCTCCTGTGGCTAACCCCTCTCTTTCCAGTGCCCTTATCTTTCTCACCACTGTTCTGTTTTTCCTGGGTGTTGCATTGGGCAGGGCCCTGGAGAGCACCCCCTGGTGACCAGCAAGTCTGGGAAGAGGAAGGAGAAGGGAACCAGGGATAACTGGTCTAGTCCAGTGCAGCTTAAGCCTATGCTCCCCACAACAGAATAAGCAGGCATTTATTTATTTATTTATTTATTTATTTATTTATTTATTTATATTATATATAAATATATCGTGTATGGGTGTTTTGCCTGCATGCGTATCTGTGCACCTCAAACCTTGGAGGCTGGAAGACAGTACAGGACCCCCAGAACTGCAGTTACAGACAGTTGTGAGCTGCCATGTGGGTGCGGGGAATTGAACCTGGGCCTTTCTTTTGGGAGAGCAGTCAGTGTTCTTAAGGGTAGGGCCATCTCTCCAGTACTGAGACCATTTATCGTAATAAAAAACTAAAAAGGAGTCCGAGCAAAAACAAGGTCAAACAAATGGAAGTATTTTTGAGTACTTCAAAAACCTAGGCAGGAAGGTCAGAGTTCATCAGCAAAAGCTGAGAGCATTTTAGTTTCCTTTTTGTTTTTAAACTTTGCTGTGTGTTCTTTGTCCTAGCTCCACATATAGAGAAAATCCCACAAATAACCACATGGAACTAACCGAATAAACAATGATCTGGGAACAAGGAGTAAGTCCATATGTGTGACAGATAATGACTTAACATCTAACATTTTTGCTTGATTTCTAGTTTTGGTCAGTTCCTGCCATCTGAAGGAGTCAGATTAGCAACCACATCTAACTACGGCATCAAACTTGAACGTGAAGGGTTGAACGGGGAAGCGTGGTTGGAATGGATATTTAAACATGCATCTTGCCTGATAATTTCCCTCATAGAAATTATAGAAACTTGAAAGTATTCTAAATAATAAATCATTTCCATAAAGGAAGGGCATTTAAAATTATTAAGAACCCCAGGAAAGAAAAATCTGCGAAAACAAGCAAAGAAGAATAGAGCAGAAACACAGTCAAACAGACCCCAAACAGCATCAGAAGCGAATACAAAGAAATGCCACGCCCACTTGGCTGGACTACAGTTTAAGCCCCGTAAACTCCACAAAAGGTGCAGTCACAGGGAGGTCAAGAGGTGAATGTCTATCTACTGAGGGAACACAGACTTGGAGGCTGGGGGGTGGTGGTGAGGTAATTCAGAGCAACCCTCCCTGTGAAAGCAGACATACAATGGGCGTGTTCTCTGAGGCATCAAAGATCTGGCAGAGGGTCAGGAGTGCTATCGAGGTTCTGGGAATGGAGGGGGGGGGGGGAGTCCTGAGGAGCTAAGCCAACTGCAGCCACCTTCTCACTGGGCTGGGAGTAGCTCTCTAACTCAAGGAATGTGGCTGAGCCAACCATGGGATTTCATCCAATTCACAGTCCAGACACTAAATCCAGGCCCTCCCCAAAGTAAGGAAGCTGAGTGCGTTCTCCCGCCTCTAGATTGGGAGCCCAAAGCAAGAGCCAGAAATTGGCAGGTGCTCGCAGGGATTCGTGGGCTTTGAGTTACTTTGGTCCTTGACTGTGAACTGATGTGGTCCTTTGCGGCTGCTGCCAAGCACCTGAAACAAGAACAGAGCCGCTGAAAGATGATGTCATCCTAGGCAACAACAAACTACGTTAGCAACCACTTGGAATCTTAGGTGGGAAGCACTGGTTAGTGAATAAATGAGATTCAGCTTATTGCTTAAAACAGTCTATATTTTAAGTGCATATCGGAGAAAAAAAATAGAATCCGAAAACCAACAATTTACATGTGACTCAAAAAGAGGAAAAACAAAACAATAGGATATGAGAAAACAGGAACTACGCTGATGCGACCGGTGAGCCGCTAGGAGCATTTGCTACCGAGCCCGATGACCCGAGTTCAATCTCCCAACCCACACGGTGGAAAGAGAGAACTGACTCTCTCCAGTTGTCCGAGGACCTCCTATGTCAAAATAATAAATGTAAAAAGAAGTTTCAAGATGATAGGAACATAACTTAATGTAACTGAAAACAAGTAACATTTCTTTTTTCATAGAGAAGGCATAAGCAAAACCAAGAAGGAGCAAAGAACAAAAACCAGATACTCTCAATTTATCTTCCACCAGTGAGGACGTGGCCCAGTGGCAGAGCCAGGTGTTTGGTATGTGTATGGTCTTTCATGCAATCCTCAGCTCCCAACAGAAAAAAAAAAAAGTGAACCCTATGAGAAATTCTACGTGATACAGTTGAGAACTCAGGGAGATGGACGATTGTAAAGAGAAATAGGGCACTGCAATTGAGTCTATAGCTAGCACAGTTTTTATCTGAACAAAGTTCATAGAAACTATGACAAAACTCGTGTGGAGTGTCTGACAAACACCTGACCGTGCAAATGGAAAGCAGCAGGACAGCTGGAAACAACGTGACCCTGGTAAAGGTGAGTCACTGCCCTTTAGCCGCTAGCTCGTGCTGTGCAGTTTCTGTTCTAAAGTTGCATAAATAAATGGTGCAGTGTGGCTCTGTGTGCAACAAGTGCTTCAGTCTACCTTGTAAGTAAAGAACCACGAGGAGAAAAAGGACTCAAGAAAACTTGAAAAAGACATTGAATCAGTAACTTTTATTCTATCCCTCAAAACAAATAAAATCTGAGCACCGGCGCCAGGCAATATAATATGGACTGCATGGCTGGGCACCATCAGCACTGACCATA
>NC_022023.1:27432546-27446579 GCF_000317375.1 Microtus ochrogaster | reverse complement strand
GACTGGCCACCATCAGCACTGACCATATGACTGGTCAGCACCAGCACTGATCATATGACTGGTCACCATCAGCACTGACCATATGACTGGTCACCATCAGTACTGACCATACGACTGGTCACCATCAGCACTGACTATATGACTGGCCAGCACAAGCACTGACCATATGACTGCTCACCATCATCACTGACTATATGGCTGGCCACCATCAGCACTGAGCATATGACTGGCCAGCACCAGCACTGACTATATGGCTGGCACCATTAGCACTGACCATGTGACTGGCCAGCACCAGAGCTAACCATATGACTGGCCAGCTGTACAGCTTTTAAGAGGCAGCTACTGCACACAAACACTACAGGAAAAAAAGAAATTATTCCTAACTGATAGAACAAAGATGAGAAACAAAGAAAACAAATCAGACAAACCACATATGAATGTCTTCCTAAGAAGCATGTAAATTTTAAAGAAGATATCAGAAAGCCCAATTCTGTAGTCTTAACAATACTGCCAAGTGCAATTTATCCAAGTAGCATAAAACAGTATTGAGTTGCATAAAACAGTACTGTGCCAGAAAATCTATTAATGTGATTACATAATTCACCACACTGACAGCAGGGAGAGAAAAATGGCCTTTTGGTCTCCGCAGGAAGCAGAACACGCTATGACATCCCACACTCATTCACAACACACACTCAGCAAACTGGAACCGGACGCAGCTTCTCCCACTTGGTCACGGCTATGTACACAGTCACAGCACACACTGCATTTGGTGATGGTTCATTAAAAACAGTCCCTCTACGACGGGTGGTGGCGGCAAATACCTTTAACCACAGTATTCAGGAAAGCAGAGGCAGATGAGTCTCTGAGAGATAGAGGTCAGCCTTGTCTACAAAGTGAGTTCCGAGGCAGCCAGGGCTACACAGAGAAACCATATCTCAAACAAAACAAACCAAAAATAAACAAAAAGCCCACAACTAACCAACTAACCAAACAAACCACCACCAACACAAAACCAGTCCCTCTATGTCTACTACCACTGCCTCCACCCAATGCAGTGCTGAAGCTCACGGTGGAGGAAAGAGAAAGACAGGAAAAGAAGACACAAGAGCTGCAAAGGTGGTCTGGCATCCCTTGTAGGAACCAGGGCTGCAGGCTACTAACTACAGCAGCCACAGATCTATATGCAGCAGAGCTAGGCAAGAAAAATGCAATTCATTTAAGCAGCAAAATTTCATAGAATGAGTCCAGTTATATAAAACAAAACTTTACTGAAAGTCGGTTATAGGAAGAGAAAGGTGCATTCCTGTGTAGCAAGAACTCAAATCATAATTTAATTCTTCCAGTCCTGATGCTATTCATTCCTTGTAACCTCACTTGACCTTCTGGTAGGTTTGTGTGGGGTAGAGAATCAGACAGTGGCTTTAAGATTCTGGAGGAAAGTCAAAGGGCCAAGTATTGCCAAGTCAACTGAAGGGAGCCAATGCCCACAGGGACACATCTGCCCTGCCAGACTTCAGGATTTGTTAAAGCATAGTGTGGTAACTTGAATGTAATTGGCTTATAGGGAGTGGCACTATTGAGAGACCTGGCTTTGTTGAAATAGGTGTGGTCTTGTTGAAGGAAGTGTGTCACTGTGGGGGTGGGTTCTGAAGTCTCTTTTGCTGAAGCTTCGCTCAGTGTCACTGACCATTTCCTGTTGCCTTCTGATCAAGATGTAGCCAGTACCATGTCTGCCTGCATGCCGCCATGCTCCCCGCCATGACGATAATGGACTAAATGTCTGAAGTGTAAGCCAGTCCAATTAAATATTTTCCTTATAAGCGTTGCTGCGGTCATAATGTCTTTTCACAGCAACAGAAACTCTAGCTAAAACAGGTCACATGACTCCTACACAAGAATAACCAGATCCATACCTATACAGAAATTACCATTTGACAGATAAGCTATGTATGTTTTCATGAAACACTTGATCAAATGTCATGATAACTGGTTATTCAGAGAAAATAGCAAAGCAGAGGTGAAGGCACCTATGTGATCCCAACACTCGGGAGGCAGAGACAGGAGGATCAGTGATTCAAGGTCATCTTTGGCTACCCAATGAGTTCAAGGCTAGCCTGGGCTAGATGAGACCTCATTCTACCTATGCCTTCCCCCAAAGAAGCAAGATGTAGAAAGTGAAAGATGAACTGTCAAGAAAGAGAAAATATTTGCAACACATAGTACCATGAACAGACCGCCTAAGACCATGAACAGACGCCTAAGAATGCAGAAACTCCTGTACACCACCAGCCCAGCCCTCCCCATGGCTCCACTGTTTTATTGGCTCCACTTCATTGGCTTTCTTCTGATTACTGTGACCCTCCCACCCTCTAATCTTCCCACTCCCATTACCTACTCCACCCTACATGTCCATTTCCCAGGTCTCCATAGTCTTTCCTTGGTTGGACTGTGGAACCTACTGAATTTAAGTGGCCATTTATGTGACGATGGATTTGGAACTAGCCCCAGGAGCCTGGTGGGCTCCTCAGTGATTCTACAACTGAAGACAATGACAGTCCCTCTTTCAGAGTCCAGCAGTAGCCAATCATCCAGCAGGGAGAGGGTCACAAGCCCCGCCCCATCCATGGTTGACTGTTAACAGGTCCAGTCCTCTGAATGCCCCTTTCAGGCAGCCCATAAGCGAGGTGGGGTCACTTGCCTGGCTGTGCCAGGCCCATAATACAGCATGGCACTTCACAACCCTTTCCCCTGTCTTCCAGAGTAAGTTCTCTCTGCACCCTCTTCCAAAACAATCCCTGATGGCTCAGCTGGTAAAGTGCATGAAGACGTGACTTTGGGTCACCATCACCCATGCAAAAGTCAAGAATGGTGGCTTGTGCCTGGAATTGTGGTGCTGGGGAGGCTGGGACAGGAGGATCGGTGAGGGCTAAAGTTAAGCTTCAGTTACTGTGTCTAAGAGACCTATAAAACAAAAACGCCTCTACCCTGGTAGCCCACTTGCCCAGGACAGAAAACTTTCTGGAATGTTGGGGGCTGTTGCTCTTGTAAGATACCAAGGTCGGTTGCCCCAGCTGCATAGGATGTGCTTGATCACAAGTAGGCAGGAAGTACATCGGGTGTATGTCTGTCCCCGGTTAGACAAAGGCAAGAAATACATAGCTGTGTGCGTTTTGCCTTTAAAAGCACCTGACTAATGTAATTCACGGCCATTCCTGGAAATCTAAGGTATCTAAGGTATGGACCTAGCCAGTGTTTAGTAAAGCTTGTTTCAAATTTGGTAGTGGTCCTATCCTCACTTGATGGGGTGAACTGGGACTTGCTGGCCAGCCAGTCCTGCCCAACTGGGAAGGAAAGAAAGATGACAAGTCACCTAAAAGTATCTTTAAAGATGGTGAGATCCAGGCAGCCAGACAGCAGTAAAGGCTGAAGATGCTGGAAAAGAAGAAAACAAGGGCCCAGGCCCTGAAGTAGGGCAGGGTGGATGTGTGAAACAGAACACACTAGTCAAAGGAAAGACCTGAGGTCCCAAAACATACACTTCAAGGCAACAGGGACAGAACTTCCCTAGGGCTATGGGTAAATTCAGTAACTTAAGTTCTAAGGCATGTTAAAATCCATCTTAAATCAATTAACACCCACATTTTAGCAGTATCTAAAGGCTTGCTAGAAGGAGCAAAATCCCTATCTGAGCTTCTACCACAGCAACCAAGACTAATGCTAATAAGTTCCTAGAGACTGATGCTCCAGTCAAACTTAAAATTAGTTAACCATGAAACAAGGGGCTGGCAAGGCCTGGTTTTCTCAAAATCAAAAAGTAATTTGTTCTAAAATATATTATTTTGGATATTACAAGCGTCCATTCTCAGCACAGGGTGGGTAAATGCTGTCCCCCATAACAGTGTCTTCGTACTGCGAGGTCAAGGGCATAATTACTAATGTCAGATACAGAATTAAAAGCAAAACAAGTCCAGATGAAATGACCTAACCCAGGTCTTCCTACACAGCTTACTAAACAAGGCCTAGGGGAGTCAGTATTTGATGTGACATATTGTGGTTGCGTCTCTGGGACAGAGGCAAGGCTGGGCTCTCCGTGGTCCTCCAACCCATTCCACATCCAAACCAAAACACTAATAGCAACATCTTGTGTCACCAACTCAACAAACTGGGGAAACAAGAATGATCTCTGGCCGTAATTACTCCTCAAAAAGGATCTAAAATGTATGAGTAATAATAATAAAAAATGGCATTTGCTTTTTAAGTGTATGTGTAACTGAAGTCCATTACTGAAACATTTGTAACTTCTAAAGTGGTTTTTCAACTTCAAATACAAACAAAGATGGCAGGCAAAAGCTAATTATGAGCTTGGTTATTATAGGGTGTGAAAAGATGATTGGATGGGAGGAAGGAATGCTTTGCACAGGTTTTTATTTGACAGCGGATTTCAAAATATCCAGCACATTTAATTTCTGAAATAGCTGTGAACTTTCTGTACATTAAGATAAACGAGGACATTAAGTGCATTAAGTCTTTGAGGTACTATCAAGGCAATGCCTTCGGAGGGAAACCAGCCTCATTTCATCTCTCACAGGTAGCCAGAGCATGACAGGCAGAAAGGAAGTCATGGAACAACCCCTTCATGGGCTTCACGCCACACTCTGCAGATGTTTCTGCCCTTCGCTCAAATGAACCTTCTTGGTTTTCTTTTTTTTTATTGTTTTTATTGAGCTATATAGTTTTCTCCACTTTCCTCTCTTCCTCTCCCTTACCCTTTTATCCTCTCCGGTGGTCCCCATGCTCCCAATTTACTCAGGAGATCTTGTCTTTTTCTACTTCCCATGTAGATTAGATCCAAGTATGTCTCTCTTAGGGTCCTCTTTGTTGTATAGGTTCTCTGGGATTGTGAATTGTAGGTTGGCTTTTCTTTGCTTTATGTCTAAAAGCCACATATGAGTGAGTACATATGATATTTGTCTTTCTGGGTCTGGGTTACCTCACTCAATAATGATGTTTTCTAGATCCATCCATTTGGCTGCAAATTTCAAGATGTTATTTTTTTTTTCTGCTATGTAGTATTGTATTGTGTAAATGTATCACATTTTCCTTATCCATTCTTCAGTCAAGGGGCATTTAGGTTATTTCCAGGTTCTGGTTATGACAAACAATGCTGCTATGAACATAGCTGAGCACATGTCCTTGTGACACAGTTGAGCATCCTTTGGATTTATACCCAAAAGTGGTATTACTGGGTCTTGAGAAAGGTTGTTTTCTAATTTGCTGAGAAATCACCACAATGACATCCAAAGGGGTTGTATCAGCTTGCACTCCCATCACCAATGCAGGAGTGTTTCCTTTACCCCACATCCTCTCCAGCATAAGCTGTCATCAGTGTTTTTGATCTTGGCCATTCTTACAGGTGCAATGGAAAACCTTCTCTGTTTTCACCCCCACCAGCAACACTTGTAGATTTCTTAGGCCACTTTAGCTCTTAACTCTCTAGTCACTAAAAACTGCCCCCAGAGACCATCTTGTCTGCCTCCCAAAGGTTCTTTATCCTCAAGTTCCTCCTGATACTGCGAATTTGCATTCTTTGTGTTTACCTTGTAGACATCTAACTGCAGTTACCACTAGAGACTTTGCGTCTAGTTTCTCTGTGCCTCCTCTGTTTCAGGGATCAGTCATGTCTTCCTAAGTCCTTGTAATTAATTATCAGGCACAAAAGAAGAAAGAGAGAAAGAAAAGGGGGGAGAAAGGGAGGGAGGGAAGGAGAAAAGAAGGGAAAGAATGAAAGAAAGAAAGAAAGAAAGAAAGAAAAGAAGGAAGAAAGGAAGAAAGAATAAACAAAACCAAAAAACTCCTTTGCATTTTCCTTGACTTGCTAGCAAGCTTCTGGAGCAGCATTGAAGACAGTGAGATAAATGCCAAGGCCTACTGAACCATCTACAGCCACTCCAAAGGACTCCAAAACTCCTGGCTGTACCAACCATTCAATAACCTTAATCTATTTCCATTCCCTTATGCACACCTGGTCTCCTAGGCTCTTCTTTATTTTATACAGAGCCCACTCCACCATGGTCCCTTCTGATTCACCTACCTGTCTAGACCCCCTCGGCCATGCTTCATCTCCTAGTCTAGATCCTTAGCTCACTGTTCCCCGTGTCTTCTACGACACACCTCTTCAAGGCCTGCAAGCCAGCACCCTGCTGCTGACACACATGAAGGGCTTGATAGGCTCACTCTGTCCCCTCCACAACCACTCCTGGCAGTCCCCAGGCATTGTTCCCTCCTTGGATCCCTCAGTAGCAATCTCACCTATTAGAACCTCCATCTAGCAGCAATTCACTAAGACAGTGTAGCCACCTCCCCAGCCCCCACAAACTCACTCCTCTTGGGACATTCTCCACTCCCCTCTTCTGGAGATAAGTTGTCTCCCTGTCTCCCCTTACCCAGAAGCACCTGAGTTCTCCATTTGAAAGTCCAGTGTGTGTGTGCGTGTGTGTGTGTATCTATATATGTATTTTTTTCCCTCCAGAGTGAAATAATTAACGTTCATCAACTTAAACAAAATCAGAAAAGCCTGAAGCCCCCAAAGCCAGAAAAGCCTCTGGTAGTAGGGAAGGCTTCAAAAAAAACACTGCAGTGTGTCACCCCAAAGACGACAACCGGGCCACTGTCAGTCTATTTACCTCAGTTCTTAGAAAAGCACAGGGCCGATTGCATCCCCGCTTGCCCACCGCTGTCGGCAATTCAAATGGGCAAAGGTGCGCTGCTTTTTACATCGACACCACAGCCCAGCTGTCATAACTCACAGAGAGCTGTGATGGGTGAGAGACAGGAGATCAAATGAAGCGTCTTAGCTAAGCCAGTTCAGCAGGCTGCACATCCCTGCACGCTGTAGAGCGCTGCCCCCCTGTGGCTGACTGAAAGGCAGGCCACTGTGGCTGGCCAGCCTGCCCTTCGGGCACATGTCTACAAGGAACACATTTTAGGCTCCATGGCAGAAGCATCTTTCCCAGGCTCGCTGTCCACACAACCTGGATATCTGCTGGAGGGTGGCTATGCTGGCTCGCCACTACGATCTCTTATGTAAGGCTCTTCATAGGGCAACAGTAAAACCTGGAGTAGTCGGGTTCTCAGGCCACTGAGGGCCAGTTTAAATGCTGTCTTTCTTTCCTGTCCACAAATAGATCGCAGCAGTGCTGCTCCATTGCATGAGAGCGTTTAGTTCATATTCAAAGTGAACTATGACTGTTCTTGGTGCTAACAGCCTAACAGGCATCTGGGCACTTGGGGACTTCCTTGTTATCTCTGCACTGAACCCACTCTGTAGTCTGGAGACTCCCCATCACCTGTTTTGGGGGTGGGGCTTGTCTCCTCTGGAGTGTTTGCAAACTCTCTGGTTCTAATGCAAAGTCCTTGTTCACTCTACCCCTATAGACACCTATAGGTACCTAAAGATGCCACCCTGAGGGATTGGAGAGATGGCTCAGGGATAAAGAGCACTGGCTGTTCTTCCGGATGTCCTGAGTTCAATTCCCAGCAACCACATGGTGGCTCACAACCATCTGTAATAAGATCTGGTGTATTCTTCTGTACTGCAGGATACATGCAGGAGGAACCCTGTATACATAGTAAACAAAAATCTTTAATTAAAAAAAAAAGATGTCACCCCGTTCCTGCCAGTGACCATTTCCCTCATGAATGGAATCGGGGTTCTGATAAAGAGGCTTAAGAAGGCTTGTTTGCTTGTCTGCCACTTGAGGGTACACTGAGATGCCTACGAGCCTTCTGGAGTCGTAGCTCAGTGGTAGGGCACTTGCCCAGCAGGCACAGACCCAGACACTGCACATCCAAACATCAGCCTTTGGAAACACAGCTGTTGCCCAGCCTTCTGGTGAATCTAAAGGTGGGACTTCATCACAAACAAGCAGAATGACTGCCAAGAAGACTAAGTCCTACAGCAGTATCCAATACGGCTCTAAGGCATAAGCCTTCCCATCACCTGTGAAGTCATATCTAGGGTGAACTTCACATTTGAGCCCTCCCTTGCTAGAGGACAGAAAATAATTCTGTTAGTTCATCTTCTCGGGCTCACCCTAAGCTTACAGAAAGAGCTGGAGTTTCACGGCACGTGACCCTCACTCCTCAAACTTCACGCCTCTCCTCCAGGCAGTCAGAGTCAGACTCCATGAACAGTCAGCTGTACAAAATATGTAACTTCTGTCCCCTCCCGTCCCCACCCAAACTATGTTTAAATCCAAGCAAGGTGATGCACTCCTGTAATCCTAAGTATTCCAGGAAGCTGAGGCAGGAGAATGGTAAATTCGAGGCCAGCCTGAACCAGAGAAATTGTCTTGGTTGCTTTTCCATTGCTGTGATAAAACTTATAGAAGGAAGTGTTTAATCTGTGCTCACAGTTCAAGAGGATGACTCCATGACCGTCATCACAGGGAGCTTGGCAGCAGGCAGGCATGGCACTGGAGCTGGAGCTGAGAGCTTACACCCTTATCTACAAGCAGGAGGCAGAGAGAGCCAACTGGGAAAGGTGTGTGCGTGCTTTTGAAATCTCAGAGCCCACCCCCAGTAACACCACTCCTCCAACAAGGCCACACCTCCTAAGCCTTCCCAAAGAGTTTCACTAAGGACCAAGTATTCAAATATATGCACCTATGTGTCCATTTTCATTAAAACCACCACAGAGATGCTGACAAAAACAAACAAACAAACAAACAAACAAAAACCCAGAGCCTGTGAATGAAGCACAATGTGACCGCATTTGATTAGACTGTGCAAGGCTTTGCGTTCAGCCCCCAGCACCCCGAACAAACAGCCAAGCTTAGAGACAGAAAACAAGATACACTAAAGCTTCCTGTTTCTCTCTCATGCTAGAAGCCATACAGAGTTCAACTGTTCTGTTCTGGTTACATCAAGGAGATAGAATGTTTCAAAGTCAAATGCAACTGTGTACTTTATGTATGTACTCAAAGTTTCTCTCTCTCTCTCTCTCTCTCTCTCTCTCTCTCTCTCTCTCTCTCTCTCTGTGTGTGTGTGTGTGTGTGTGTGTGTGTGTAAACAAGCCTACAGCATTGTTACGCTTCTTAGGGATTATTTAGTCTGTGCAGTAATAAATGTGGAAATCAAATGATCCTGCTCACCAAGTGAGAAAGAATAAGATCACCCTTCCATAGATAGCTAAACAGCTCCATATTACAAAACAAAGAATTTCCAGAAGTTATTTAATCAATAACACAATTATCCAATAACACTCAGATATTCTTCTCATTTCTATATTCTTAACCTCCTCTGACCTAGCCGCCACCTCCACCAGCTTCACCAGTCGCCTCCAGATATCCCCATGCTCTCCATGCGTCACAATGCTAAGCACAGCACCAGGAGGCTGTGTGCCACCAGAGTGGTATCGGGTCCAGGTTTCAGAAATGTAAGACAGCCAGAAATATATGACCTCAGTCTGCAGATTCTGAAGCAGTGTCAGCTCTCTGTTCAGGGACCATAGGGAAAATTATAATGTCTCTCCTCTAAGAGGACAAAAAAAAAAATCAAAGAGACTCTCCTCTGCCTCCCCAGATGACCTCTCTAATGCCTGTTGCTTCCATGATGCCTCTGCCCTGCTCCACTCTGAGGACCAGGTCTCTGTGGATCACTTGCTCCCTCCCAGAACCTCCCACTCCAGTTTCTTCCTGCTCTGCCCATGCACACCCTCTGCTTCTGGCTGGTTTGTGGCTCTTACACTAGACTTCTAAGCTCACAAAACTATCTCAGCAGCAGCTCTGCCTCCTTCTCCTACCTGCAGAATAGAAAAAGCAGAGCTACTGTGGCTGATGGGGTAGCTGGGGCTCAAAGGGCTGCCTGCATCCTCCACATCGTCCACCAGCCTGGAGCATCTCTGCGGAGCTCCGCAGCTCAGAGCACCCAACGGGGCCCTTCCACCAGCCCTCTGCTCCAGGGTCCTTCCCTTCTCTGTTCCCTCGGTCTGAGAGGCACCTCTGTATGTCTGTCACAACAAAATCACATGGGACCTTCCAAAGTCCGTTCAGAGTCTGTCTTCTTTGTGATGCTCCCTACAGTGAGCCGCTTTGAGCGTCTGGGTATCTCGTGAAGTACTTCACACCACTTTCAGTTGTTATGTTCAACATCTGTTTATGCTCTACTAGATGGTGGCCGCTGGCCAATCAAAAGGCAGGCAAATGGTGATGATGGGGGATGTTTGTGAGATGCGGGACGGGAGCCCCAGCTCAACTAAAATAGGGGATTGCTTGCATGTATTATGGCTACGAGGCTGGCACCTTGGTCTACATGCAGGAGCTGCAACAGGAAAGTTGGCTAGAGAAAAGGAGAAGGAAACATGGCCGCTGGTCTCAAACACAGACAAGAAAACTGAATCAGAGCCCTAGGAGGGGACAGGGTCTATCAAAATGTGGTGTGCTTATCAGCTTGCTAACACTGTGGCAAAATAACTGAGAAAAGCAGCTTAACAAATGGGAGAGATTTACTGTGGTTCATGGTTTCAGTCCACAGTTACCTTGGGCCTGCGACAGCCCAATAGACCTCAACAGAGGGACTGGGGAAGAAAGCCCCCTTACAGCACAGTGGATAGAAAATAGCGAGCCACACAGAAAGGGGCTTAGGGCAAAATAACCCTTCAAGTCATGCTTCCTAAATACTAACTTTCTCTCTCTAGGCCCCAGCTCTGAAAGGTTCTATCCCAGCCTAAGAGTGCCACAGGCTGGGGGACCAAGCCTTTGGGGGGGGCACTTACGATTCAAAGGACAGCATCCAGGAACAGCTTCCTCAAGAGTCTAGCTGTCCCCTCTTTGAGAAACAATTTCCTCTACTCTTTTCACTAAGGATGAATTTCTAAGCGGGCCCATGTTTCGTAATCAATTCTGATGAATACAATCCAGCCTAAAATCAGAATCAATAAACTCCCCACTAGCAGCTGCTCTTGAAGAGGCACCCTAAGAAGGTATGGGATGCCGGCACTGGTCCAAGCCAGAGACAAATTCTGAGTCCCAGAACTAATCCAGAAAGCCCACTGGCCTGAGATGGAGGTAGTCTTTACCCTCCAGGAATGCAGCTCCTGCCCCCAGGGATGACGGTCACACTCTGGTTTCCAATACAGGGTCGGCCTGTGGCTTGCCTAATGAACCGAGAGAATGGACAGCCAACCAACAAGGACAAGGGGCCTCCAAGGACCACGCGTGTGAGGGGGCCTGTGAGATTCTCACGCTATTTTCTTAAGTGAACACTCAGTATTTTGGTTAATCAATACTTTTTAGTGTCTACATGGGCAAAATAATGAAACAGGAAGGTCCTGGAGCAAGACATTGTGGCCTCAGGTAAGTCACAAAACAAAACAAAACAAAACGGAAAGCAGGTTCTTGGGGGATTTCATGAGAAAGCAAGCTAGAAAGAGCAGACCTCCCTCCAAAAGAAGGATTGCTGACATATGAATTTCTCTCCCACCGTGATTTTACTCAGCCGTCAACTAGAACTATTTCACTACTAGAGAAATCACCCCAGACTTTCGCAAGTCAAAAGCATTGGCCTCTTTTAACATACAGCAAGACAAGATGGTTCAACGAGGAAGGATGCTTGCTGCCAAGGCTGCCGACCTGAGTTCTATCCCAGGAACCCACAGGGTGGAAGCAGAGACCTGACTCTCCCAAGCTGTCCTCTGACTTCCATATGTATGCAATGGCACACTTGTTGACGTGTGCGCGCATGTATACGGACACACACGCAATGTTTTTCTTTTAGAAAACTCACATTAAAAACACGAAGCAACACTCAACTAAATCTTCTACTCTATAAAACATTTCAGAGAAATATTTGGGCAGGTGTGGTGGTTCATACCTTTAAGCCCAGCACTCAGGAGGCAGAGGCAGGAGGATCTCTGCACGTTTGAGGCCAGCTAGTCTACAGAGTTTCAGGACTGCCAGGGCTACATAGTGTGACCATTTAAAAAAAAACAAGCAAGAGAAATATTTATATGCAATAATTGGAAATCATTAGGAAACAGGTATTGTGTATCTCTTAATATATTTTTACTGAGTGATTATCCAGCTTTTGGGGAAGAAGCACTAATTATTTTTCTCACCCCATTATTTACAGACAAAAACATAAGAACTGTCCAGGACAGGAACCAAAAAAACTACGGAGAAACCCTGTCTCAAAAAATCAAAAACAAAAAACCAAAAAACAAAAAACATAAGAACTGAAATCATACGAACACAGGTAACTTCTCAGCAAAAAAGAATTAATTTCCTAAAACCAACATGATTATACTTTTCTGTAAAAAGCATGAAACTATTTCTGATCTTTCCCTCTTTATTAGATTTTTATGAAAATTATTTTCACTCAGATCAATTCTTTTTGAGGCAAATGAATAGCATTTTGCCCACAGCGCTGTTTGTGGATTATAGTTTCAGTCCAGTGAATTCTCGTCCCTCACCTTGGATCACGATCTGAAGGTTGCACACATATCATGAAGGTTTTACTGTTTTATTGGTCTGATTTAAAAGCCAGATTTATAATAAAGTGTTGACAAATGTCATTCTGTTCCTCCAGCTACAGAACCATATGCCACATATGTCTTTCTCGGGCTTGTCCGGTGTTATTTCTTGCAGGAACGTCATTATAGAACAATGCAGGGCTGGTATTGTAGAGTATTAGTTAAAGATGTGTTACATTTGTTTATGCTGTGGAACATTTGTTTAATGATGCAATGGGGTATTCGCATTCTTTTATGTTGCAGTTGTTTAACTCTGTGAAGCTGTGTTACTTGGCCTGTCACAAACACCTGATTGGTCTAACAAAGAGCTAAGTGGCCAATAGCAAGGTAGGAGAAAGGAGAGGAGGGACTGGAGGGCAGAAAGAATAAAGAGGAAGAGAAAACTGGGGAGTAAAAGATCAAGGAATGAGAAAGGAGAAAGAACAAGAAAAGAAGGGGCCAGCCACTCAGCAACACAGCCAGCCACTGAGTAAAAAGGAAAGAAAAGATACATAGAACTAGAGAAAGGTAAAAGTTCAGAGGCAAAAACAGATGGGATAATTTAGGCTAAGAAAAGCTGGCTAAGAACAAGCCAAACCAAGGCTGGGCATTCATAAGAAAGAATAAGCCTCCCTGTGTGTATTTATTTTGGGAGCTGGGTGGTGGGTCCCCAAAGAGCAAAGAGTAAGATTTTAAAAAAGCAACTACAGGCTGGTCTATTGCCATGTGAGTGCAATCCTCTCATTGATGTGCCATCCACACCGTGATCACTGAAGAGCAGCTGCAGCCTTCCTGACCATTGAGCAATTCCTGCTGGTGCTTCAAGTGCAGGATCAAGGATTTGGGGGTTCAAGGCGGTAGGAGAGTAAGCACAGGTCCTGGGTTCAGCAATTCCGACACAAGAAGAGTCATGGGCAACGTCAAAATGTCCCCAAGACCACGACCACCAGTTCTAGGTTCTCCTGACACTTGAAAGTCCAGTGTATGGCCACTTCCTCCCTCCCTCCCTCTCTCTGTGTGTATCCATGTGGGACTTACATTGGTTGTGTGAATTTGGACAAGGCAGGAACTTTTAATAGCATCATCAGTTGACAGTCTCTTGACTGACTTCTGAAACAATGATTATCTAAACCTGTTTGTTAAATTCAACATGGGCGGAAAATCTAGAGAAAACTGCTCCACAGCCTTCAGTCCTTCAAACTATCATATTTGAAAGACATGAACTTAGTCTACCCTTTCTGCACCACCACTTCTCGTGTCAAATAGTTTCCCCAAGTCACACAGGTCACATGAACCGCAACTGTGAGCAAAGTAGGTGTGACTGGGAGACTGGCTGCACAGATCAGAGAGTAGACTGGGTGACGTGAAAAGATTGAAGGGAGGCCAGGCAGTGGCGGCTCATGCCTTTAACCCAAGCACTCGGGAGGCAGAGACAGGTGGATTTCTGTGAGTTCGAGGCCAGCCTGGTCTACAGAGCTAGTTCCAGGACAGGCTCCAAAGCTACAGAGAAACCCTGTCTTGA
>NC_022023.1:27427958-27432446 GCF_000317375.1 Microtus ochrogaster | reverse complement strand
AAAAAAAAAAAAAAAACAAAAAAACAAAAAAACAAAAAAACAAAAAAACAAAAAAAAACGGCTGAAGGGTGATGCCAGATTCCTCATCCTCATTCTTCGGAGTCAGAGGTAAGGTCATCAAGCACACAAGCGCACGCACGCGCGCGCACACACACACACACACGGGCACACACATATACACAGAAACATAAGCATAAGAACATATGTATACAAACATTCACACACACGGGCACACATATGTACACACTCAGACACAGGTGAAAACATATACACACATAAACACACACAAACATATCTTCACATACACATGTACTCACACACAGGCTCGTGCACATACACAGAATTACACACACAGGGACACATTCACAAACAGAGAGAGCTGGAGATGACTCTGCTTGTGTTTCTGCATCTTTGTGTGTTTCCTGACTGTGAAGAGAGCAGTCTACTGAAGCAGTGAGCACAGCAGAGGTCCTCATCTTGGCTGCAAGGGTCATCCTCTGTTACACGAACCAGATGGCTTATTCATGACCGAGCACGAGAGCCCAGACAGCCTGGGGCGCCTTACACAGAAGACAGAGGGGTATTCAAAGATGAAGGCATGACCAAAAACAGAGGAACCAGTCTGAAGGAGGTCTTGTGGGCTAAGTCCTCTAAAAACCTTGTGCCAAAAGTTAATGATAAATTGGGTGGTGGCGGCACACACCTTTTATCCAAGCACTTGGGAGGCAGAGGCAGGCAGATCTACAAGTTTGAAGCTAGCCGGGACTACAGAGCAAGTTCCAGGACATCCAGGCCCACGCAGAGAAACCCTGTCTCAAAGAAACCAGAGATGGGAAAGTTAGTGATAGCAATATTTTGTAAATCCCCTGAACAAGACGTGGCTCTACAGAGTCATAGAGAAGTGAATCAATGGGATCCCATTAACATGTTAGGGCAGTTTTATGTATCAGTTTTAAAATAAATTGAGAGAGAGAGAGAGATAGAGGGAGGGGGGAGAGAGGGGGAAAAATGAGAGCTGAGGAGACAGCTCAGTGGGTAAAATACTTGTTGCATAAACATGAAGACTTGAATTTGAATCCCTTTCACCCATGTAAAAAAGCAGGCATGGTAGTGTACCTATAATCCCAGAGGTGGGAAAGCAGAGTCCAGAGAATCTTGGGGGCTTGCTAGGCTAACCAGACAGTCTAAACCAGTGAGCTCCGGGGTCAGTGAGAGACCCTGTCTAACCCGTGAGCTCCAGAGTCAGCGAGAGACCCCCCTGTCTAATCAGTGAGCTCCGGGATCTGTGAGAGACCGTCTCAAAAATAAGGTGAAAGCAATAAAGACACTTGATGTCACATTTTGACCTCCACAGGTGATCACAAGCATGTGCACCTGCACACACAGGCACACAGATGCAAAACAAAATTAATTGATTAATAGATGCATTCTTAAATGAAGGTAAAATAAACAAATGAGGGAAACTCTTCTTTTCCACACACATGGTGGCAGAAGGAAAGAAATGAGGCAAAGACACGATTTGGGACCCACCTCTGTGTGCTGACTGAGGCAGCAGCATCTTGGAGGCTGAGACTAGAAAACAGAAGTCCCGTGAGAAGTACAGGCATTGTCTTAGACTAGCTACGATATTTTCCTCAGTCACAAGAGGAAGCGTGGTGAACTAAATGGGAAAAGGGGGTGCATAGTAAAACATGCCCAGCCAAGCACAGTGAACACCACCTTGTAAATACAGGACTCTACGTGCTGTCTGGCCTGACGTTAGGCACCCAGAGAGGTGCATTAGCTCCTTGGGGTGTTTCTGTTGAGGAACAGTGGGCAGACACATTGAAGGCTCTTTCAGATGGTCATGACATGAAGGACGGAGAAAAAAATGACAGTTGGGGAAGGCGAAATGGCTCAGCAGAAAATGGTGCTTGCCGCCAAGTCTGACGGTGTGAGTTCAATCCCTGAGTCACACAGGGGAAGGAGAGAATGGACTCCCAAAAGTTGTCCTTTGGCGTCAACCTGTGCGGTGTGGCCTGGTCACTCCACCACCCGGTTACCCATAAATGACTCAGTGTCACTTTTAAAACAGGTGACTTTTACTCCATTCTCAATGTCCTTCAGAGCCTATTGCCAAGGGCCCACTTAGTAACTTAACTACAATGTTGAGGGACATTTCCACCGAGTGAGCCCTACTGAGCCCTTAACACCACATCAACTACTGCAAGGCAATCTAGTTTTATGACACGTCATCAGTCTTGGAGATGGTGGCGGAAGTTGTAACACTAGACACTGTAAGCCTGGGTGACAAGACAAGGGCATCCAGGAATGAGGGAGGGCTTGGGACACATTTGTCCTGACCAGACACAGGCTCGCAGAGCTAAGGGAAAACACCACGGCAGCCATCACAGCCACCTGACCACACTTCCCCTGAAGTATACAACACACTTTTTTGATATTTTAAAGTAAACACAATCTGGTCATATTTCGCAAAAAAAAAAATTTAGTTATATACATCAAACTCATACGATATAAAATTTTAATGGAGCCATATTTTGTGAGCCAGTCTGAAATTATAAGGGCTTTTCATATGAAAAGTGTCCAGAACATCCTATTCTACCTGGCGGACTGGGCGAGCCGTCGATACTGCCTATGACTAGTCACACTGGTGGCCCCCACTTTCTGAACCCTGTGGCAGAATCAGCCTCAAGAGAACATGGACCTGGATGCATGCAGTGGCCTCAGCAATATGTCTCTTTCACGAAGTGGACTGATCTAAATTACATTTTACCCCTTTAAAGATGGAGCTTTTATGGTCTAGTTCCTAAGAGCTGCATTCATAGGTGGACCAGACCTTCTAGTCACCGATGGCGCGTCCATTTTCTCCCCAGCCAAAAGTACTGACAGCTGAGCAATGTCCATTTGTCCCTTTCCAAATGGGCACTTCAGGCTTCAAGCGTACTGGAGCCATTATTCATCGATTTCCAGGCTTTTCTTTTGGCCAAAGGACCCGGCTAAGCAAAATAAAGCATCAGCAACCACAGGCTGGTTCAGAAAATAGCCACTGTGGTAGAAATGGGTACTGGGAAGGAGACCTTTCTGTGATGCGAGTCTGTGGAGACTTCCCCCGGACCCTAAGCACACAGAGCTATGTCAAGTGCTGCGGGAAAATGACGGGGGCCACAGGGCAGGGAACCCTGACTGCTCTTCAGACTTGAGAGGGAGGGGGAGAGGAGTGGGGGGAGGGCGGGAGGAGTGGGAGGCTGGGAGGAGGCGGAAAATTTTTTTTCTCAGTAAAAAAAAAAAGAATCTGAAAAAAAAAAAGACGGGGGCCCACAAGACTGAGTGAGCTGACGATCACCCACCACTGACCTTCTAGAATGTGAGATTCTAAACATTGGGTCAATCTTCTGCTACTTGAAAGCACAGGCATTATCACTATCTTGAAATGTAAAAAGCCTGGTCCACTGTGAAGACAGAAGCTGCCCTAACCAATTCTACTCCACCTACCCACCCTTGAAAATGATCCCTCATCCCTACCTCTATTGTCTACGCCACCTCCGTCACCATCCTAACTGAAGCTCTCTCTGCTTTACTGCCTTCACCACCAGCCTCTCTCTAACCTCTTCTAACCTCCTGCACTACCAATAGTCTGCCAACTCTCCCAACACTCCCACGTTTTTCTATTGCCAAAGAGCCAGTGCCTCCACATCCGCTGCCTCCATTCATCCCTAAAATGCTTCACTCCACCTTCGCCGTTAACAATGACAACACATCCCACATTCAACATTATCTCCACTTCCACCTGCCACTCTACCCATTACCCACAGCACACACACCAACACCATGTCCACCCTCACCAACTCCCCCGCCAAAGCTCTCCACCGCCGTCACTACCACCACTCTGTCCGCCTTGTCTGCTAACACTTCTACAGCCTTCGCCTCTGCCAGCACCCAAGATGTCCGCTTCTACCTCCTTCCCTTCAACACCTTCTCCATTTCCACATCCTCCACTGTCACCTCCACTTCAACCTCCACCGCTACCTCTCCCTCTTCCTCTCCCACCTCTACTAAAGCACCCCACTTGTCACCTCAGCAATAAAGCACCCTGCATGTCCCATCTTTATCACGACTACCTATGGTATGTCTACCATCACCACTTCCTCCCCCGTGCCCACCACCACACTCTCCATCACCACATTTATCAATTATCTATCTCCACCTTTGCACCTTTTCTCAGTAAACAGCTCTATTCCTGAGACCGCACTAATACCACTCTTGTCTCCTCTCCCACCACAGCCGTTCACCTCTACCAACATCACCGCTTACATCTCTGGTGAAGCCACCACCCTGTCCACTCCACACCACCTGCACTGCCCTCGCCACGCCTGCACTGCCCTCGCCACGCCTGCACTGCCCTCGCCACGCCTGCACCGCCCTCGCCACGCCTGCACTGCCCTCGCCACACCTGCACTGCCCTCGCCACACCTGCACTGCCCTCGCCAC